>NW_027100060.1:600000-900000 GCF_031753505.1 Anomalospiza imberbis
CTCAGGGGCTGCCCCTGGGGAGCGGGGGGCTGGGCGCGGGGGCGAGCTGGAAACGGAAAAACGGACACGGGGACAAACGGCCCCGGAGCTTCAGTTGCAGCGGCAGCAGCAGCAGCAGCGGCAGCGGCAGCGGCTGCAGCAGCGAAAGCAGACAAAGCAGTGATTTTGTCGCATTCCTCTTGATTCTCCTCTCCCTTTCCCGCTGTCCCCTCCTCTCCCAATCTCTCTCTCCCCATTCCCGGCCGGGCCATGTCCCCAGCCCGCCCCCAGCCCCGGGCGGGTCTGCCCCGGCCCCGTCCCCGTCCCCGGCCGTCCCGCCGGGGTCTCGTCTCCGCCCGGCTCTGGTCGTGCTGGCGGTGGCGCTGCTGGGCGGGCATCAGTGCCTGGAGCTCGGGCGGCACCGCCGCCCTCTGGCTCCGCCTGGCCCGAGCCCGGCCCCGGCCCCGACGTGGGCTCCAGTCCCGGCCCCGGCCCCGGCTCCTCCCGGGCCCCGCGGAGGACACACGCGGCGCGGCCGCTCCCGCCGCCCCCGCTGCGGCTTCCCCGGCCCGAGCTCCGCCGCTGTCCCGTTCCAGGGACAGAACGCCTGGGGAGGGCCGGCCCGGGGCGCTCGGGGGGCACTCGGGGGCCGCTCCTGGCCCCGGGCCGAGCGCTGACAGCCCCGTCCCGCCCGCAGGGAAGGCGCAGGAGGAGGCCCTGCAGGAGCGGTACCGGCTGGGTTCGCTGCTGGGCAGCGGCGGCTTCGGCAGCGTCTTCGCAGCCACGCGGCTCTCGGACGGCGCCCCGGTGAGCGGCGGGGCCGGCGGCGGGCGCAGGAGAAGGGGGCGGAGGAGGAGGAGGATTAGCAGGAGGAGGAGGGGGAAGGAGGAGGAGGAGGAGGTGGAGGGGGCGGAGGAGGAGGAGGATGGGGCTCGGCGGGGCGGGTGGTGCGCTCAACCCACTGCTCTCCCTTGCTCGCAGGTGGCCATCAAAAGGGTGCCACGGAACCGCGTCCGGCACTGGGGCGAGCTGGTGAGTGAGCGGGGCCAGCGGCAGAAGCCGGGCCGTGCCGGGTGGCGAGGAGCCGGGGCCCGGCAGGGTGGGAGCTGCCGGGAGCCCTGCAGGGAGAGCGGGCATGGGCTGAGCGGGGCATGCAGAGCATCCCGGGCTGGCTGAGGGGTTCCCCAGCCCTGGCACGGCCTCAGCCCCACTGACGGCATCGCGCTCCTCCCGCAGCCCGACGGCACCAGCGCACCCCTGGAGGTCGTGCTGCTGGACAAGGTGTCCTCTGGCTGCACTGGTGTCATTCAGCTCCTGGAGTGGCTTGAGCTCCCTGACAGCGTCGTGCTGGTGCTGGAGCGTCCGGAGCGGTGCCAGGAGCTGTCGGGTTTCCTGGCGGAGCGGAGGTTCCTGCCGGAGGAGGAGGCGCGGGGGCTGTTCCGCCAGGTGCTGGAGGCCGTGCGGCACTGCACCAGCTGCGGGGTCCTGCACAGGGACATCAAGCCTGAGAACATCCTGCTCGACCTGGCCACCGGGCAGCTGAAACTGATTGACTTTGGCTGTGGCGCCTTCCTCCAAGACACAGCCTACACCCAGTTTGCAGGTGAGCTCTGCCGGGGGATGCTCCTGGGCATCTCATGGCCCAGCCGGGGTGCAGCCCCGGGGCTCCCCCTATTGCAGCCGGGATGGGATTAATGCTGGAGCCAAGCTGATTTGGGTGGGGGTGTGAGGGGGACCAGCTCCAGCCCTGCCGACAGCCTTCAGCATCCACTGTGGCCTGGGCTAAGGCTGGAGCTGAGGCAGCCAGCCTGACAAAAACCCCAGTGGGGGTAGCAGAGAGGGGCGTCTGACCCTGTGTCCTGGATGGTTTGGTGTGCAGGCGAGAAGGGCTTGGACTGCTCTGCTCCCATTGTTTGCCTTGACTGGTTAACATTTTTGGGGGGCCGTGCAGGCGGGGAGTAGAGCGGGCTTTCTCCACCACTGGATGAGTTTTGCTTTTGTGTGTCATGGTTGGGCCTTCCCAGGATTTCTGCTGCCCTCTTCCAACACCAGTGGCTTCTTTTCCAGCCCCAAGTCTGTACACAAGTCCCAGGTGCTGGTGAGAGGGCAGCAGTCACCCTGTGTGCCACTGGGGCAGCCCCCACATGCCATGGGGTGCTGGGGTCAGGCTCTGGGAGCAGCAGCGTCCCCCTGATGAACTCTGTCTGTGTTCCACAGGAACCCTGTCCTACAGCCCACCAGAGTGGATCCACCACCAATGCTACCACGGCGAGGCAGCGACGATCTGGTCCCTGGGCCTCCTGCTGTACCACCTGGTCATGGGGAAGCACCCGTTCAGGAGGGGCCAGGAGATCATCTGGGGGCGGATCTTGTTCCCACGACGGCTCTCTCAAGGTGGGTCCTCATCTCTGGCCACGGGGGCAATACCAGTGCTGGGAGACAGCAGCAGCTCGTGAGCATCCTGCTCTGGCAGCTGCTGAGGAGGTGGCACATGTCCTGCTCTCCTGCTCTCCTCCAAACACAGAATCCATGGGGAAGTTTAGGCCCAGCTCTGGGCACACCCAGCATGGCCTGGGAATGGGAACAGGGGGGCAACTTCTCCAACTGACTGGTGATTTCTGGTTTGTTTCCCCAGAGTGCCAGGATCCCTTGTGCTGGAGCTGAGCTGCTCTGCCCAGCACTGGTGGCCACCATCTGAGCTGGTTTTGCTTGTCCTGGTTCCCTGACAGCTGGGGCCCTGGGCAGAACCCAGACAGCCTGGGCTCACCCCAGGGAAGGAGAAGAAGCCCCTGGAGAAGCTGTACCAGGTGGGGCTGTTGCTGCTGGGGACAGTGAGGACGACATCAAGGATGACAACCACTTCCTCCACCTGGCCACCGGCAGCTGAGGATGATGGACTTTGATTCTGACACCTTCTCCAAAGCCAGGCTCCACAGGGGATTTGAAGGTGAGTCTACACACAGGGGGATGCTCCCAGATTTGGGCATTGCACAGCCTGGCCGGGAACCAAAGGTTCCCCCTTTGCTGGGGCGGATGCAGCTGATCCTTCAGTCGGCTGCCAGGCTGCTTTTGGCAGGGCTGGGGGGATGGGCTGGGGTGCTGATGAAATGGGAGTGGGCTCCTGGCCCTGCCAACAGCCCCAGCACCCACCGTGCCCCGGGCTGGGGCTGGGGCAGCCAGCCCGACACAAACAAACCCCCATGGTGGGAGCAGAGGTGGGACTCCAGAACCTGTGCAGGGGCTGCTTTGCTTTGCAGGCAAGGAAGGGCTTGGGCTGCTCCACTGCCCCTGTTTGCTTTGGGATCACCGTTATTTTGGAGGGCAGTGAAGCGGGGAAGGGAGCAAGCCTGGGCTTCCCTCACCTGTGGGTGGGTTTTTCCCTGGCCTGCAGGGGTTGGGCCTTCCTTAGCCCCTGACAGAGATAAGATTTTTGACCTTTTTTCTTGTTCCCCTTTTTGTCTGTAATCTATTTTCAATAATTTGTTGTGTGTTTTTCTAGAGGAAGCGTTCCAGGTGGGGTCCAGTCTGGATGGGGAAGTGCTTGGGAGCAGCTGTGGCGTGGATGGGCCGTGCCCTGGGAGAAGGATGAGGACATCGTTTGGGACCAGCTTTTCTTCCAGCGAGGGATGGCGTGAGGTGGGTCCTGTCTGCTTGGCATGGTGGGATCAGAGCTTTGGGGAGATGGCAGCGAGCACAGGAGCATCCTGCTCTGGGCAGCTGCTGAGGGCTGGATGTGCCGTGGCCGGCTGCAGGCTGGGCACATGTCCTGCCCTCCTGCTCTGCTTCCACAGGCAGCAGGGATGGGCAGCTCTGGGTACAGCTCTGGGCACGGCCAGCATGGCCTGGGCACTGCGGGCGGCCGGGACAAGGGGACAGGAGCCTTCAGCTGACGGGCGCTTTCTGGTTTCTCTCCTTGCAGCCGGGCTCTGCAGGTGCTGAGGCTGCTCTGGGCTCTGCCAGGGCTCTGCTGGAGCTCAGCACCGGGCTGCAATCAGCCAAAGAAGAAATGGGGTGACCTGCAGCACAGACCTGCTTGAGCATTTCAGCAACACAGCTCAAGTGTGCAGAGTGTACACCTCCAAGGACAAACATGACACCACCCAAAAATTAAACTTGTTCAATAGCTTCTGAAATGAAATCAATCTGGGATGACCCCAAATGATATTTTGCAACTTGCTCAAGCTGTAGCTCAGCCCTTCTCTGAACTGTTCTCTCCCCCACCTGCCTTTTACTTCCCAACTGCTCCCTCTTGTCCCCCAGTGAGTTCCCAGCCCATGGCAGTCTCCATCACACTGTTGCCTTCCTTGGTGCCCCTCACCATGAGGAAGGCCGAGCCCCAGGCTTGGGGACTCATCCTGTCACTGGCTGAGGAGCAGCAATGTCTTAGAGGTCCAGTGGGATTTTAGTGTCATTCAGAGCTGCTTTCCAGCCCTCAGCTGTCCTCACTGCTGAGTTCCCACTCCCTTTTCCTTGTCCTTGCAGCAGGATGAGCTCTGTGAATCCCCTTGAGCCTCTCCACTCTTCCCAGCCCACGTAACCACCTCAGTAAGGCTGAAGCTGCAGCTTCTCTGTCTCCTGTGGCACACCAGTCCAGTCCCCTGTGCGGGGAGCCCCAGCCCCAGAGCACAGCACTCAGCAGTGCACTCCGGGCTGGAGCAGCTGCCCTGCAGCCATGGCTTGGCTCTTTGTGGCAAGGGAATGCTCGCTGTTTGCAGCTGTCCCTGCAGGATGGCCCCAGGGCAGAGCCCAGCCGGGCTCCCACTGCAGCCCCTGAAGCATGGGGCAGACAGTGGTCCCAGAGCTGGGGTTCACGGGGAGCACCCGGAGCTGTGGCTTTCAGTCAGTGTTGGCAAATGTTGTGTTCTCATCTCCTGCAGCCTGTGGGGAAAGCAGCCTGAGCTGCCAGGCCTGTGTGTGCCAGGGGCTCTTGGATGTCTCTGTAGCCATGGACAGAAGGCTCTGTGTGTGCCAGGGGCTCTTGGATGTCTCTGTATCCATGGACAGAAGGCTCTGTGTGTGTCAGGGGCTCTTGGATGTCTCTGTACCCATGGACAGAAGGCTCTGTGTGTGCCAGGGGCTCTTGGATGTCTCTGTACCCATGGACAGAAGGCTCTGTGTGTGCCAGGGGCTCTAGGATGTCTCTACCCATGGACAGAAGGCCCTGTCTGTGCCAGGGTTTCCATAATGTCTCTGTACCCATGGGTATGGAATAGCATGGACACTGAAAGTGTCAGTCCCGTTGCTTGCACGCTCCTTCCTTTGTACACAAGACACATCCAGGCACACCCCTATGTACAGATACATTTAAAGGACAGGGAGGGACAGAGATTTCCCACAGTACTCTAACTTTGGCATAACTCACCTTTTATCTGGTGGCCAGGGGATTTTTTTTCCCAGCTCTGTGTGAGAAGGTGTCCAGGAGCTGAAGGAGCAGCATTTAGAAGCAGTTTCAGGATTTCTAGGCAGGAAGTGGAGCTGACAACCATCCACGTAACTTGCCGTATTCATCAGGATGTGCTGCTGGTTCTTTGGGAATATGGCCCAATGGAGAGAAGAGACTTGGAAAAATCCCAGCTCTCTGTGGGTTTGTGCAAAGGGGGAGCAGAAGAAACACTTTGTGTCTGCTTTGGGGACACAAGGTCCAAGGAGCTGCGGTGGCAGAGGGTGACCTGGGCTGGTGGCAGGTGAAGTCCTGGTTCATAGCATCCCAGAGTGGCACAGGACAAAGCTCCAAGCACTCCCAACCCCACTGATGAAGTCTTTGTGATGCTGCACATCCTATAGGAAAAGCTGCTGTCACACAATGCACTGGGATTTCTAAGTTTCATTTTAATTACTTTAGGTCCAAGTTTCAAACTGCAATGTTTTTGTTCTCAAGACACAGTCGTGCACAATCCATCTCTCATCCTCCTATTGCTTCAACACCAATTAAAAAAAATAAATCTTAATATTGGAAACAAAACCCAATGTCTTTAAAAAAAGAATGCTGGGGTCAGTCAGTAAGATGGATCCAGGCCATCAGAACAGGCACAAAGTAAATGAGTTCTCCTTTTAAAAAGATCAGTTACCTCTTAAATCCAAAGTTACAGAAGATTTCATTACACATTTGTTTCTTTTTGTTTTCTCTTTCATATTTTTCTCATTTTTAAAATTTTTTTCTATTTCTTTTTAAGTAGATAACACATCATGTAAAATAGGTAAGATTTTTCAGCAAAAATCAGATTTTTCAGCAAAAATAAGATTTACAGCAAAATAAGATACATTTCTGATAAACAATGAAAATATTTACTCCTCTGTTTACTTTTCTCTGGATACCCTGCGGTAAAAAATCTAGCAGATATGAGAAGAGGTGTCAAGTGTTTGCTTTGGACTAAGCTGGAGTTCAGCACTGCTGACATCCTGATCCAGCCAAGAGTTGCAGAATTCTTTTGCACATCCCGAATGTGTTTGCAGGCACAGCACCTGCAGTGCTGACACACCAGTGCACGTGAATAACTCTGTTACTCCCTCACAGAAGTTGGGCTCTGCCCCAGAGCGAGGTGCTCCAGCCCTTTGCTCCTGAATCCCGTGGGGAGCAGCTCCCTTCCCTCTGGCTGAGCTGCTCAGGCAGAGCCCGGCAGCTCCTGGCCCTGCAGGGCTGAGGCTTTTCCCCGTGGCTGGGCACAGACTGATGGAGCAGCACTGCTGAACACGGGCACACACAGGGACCAGCAGCAGCTGCCTTTGGCCACCTGAGGCTCCAAGGCCCAAACTCAGAGCAGACAGGGCTGGAAGAGACTCACAGGCTCCCTGCTGGCTGTGCTGCCCCACTTGTGCCCACCTGGGAGCCCCCAGGGCCAGCAGGGACTTGAGATGGCAGCCCTGGGCTCCTGGAGCTTGTGCAAGGAGCGGGGCTGGGGACTCCCTGTCCATGGGGAGCTTCCAGATGGAAAAGGCTGCTGTGCCCAGGCAGCTCCAAGGGCACAGAAAGGAGGGTCTCCACCACGGGATCTGTGCCAGTCCCACAGTCCTGGGCAGCAGCCACCGAGCCCTGGGGGAGCAGAGGGCACAGCAAGAGGGACAAAAGCAGGCAAGGTCAGAGACTGGAGAGAGCCAGACCCGGCAGCAGGAACAGCTGCTCCATTGCACTCTTGGAGAAAGCTCTTGGCTGGTTCAAAGCGCTGAAAGGCATGCAGGGCAGAGAGGAGGCCACACCAAACACTGCTCCTGTTCGCACAGCCTCCCCTCTCCGTGTCCCAGAAGGAATTGGATGGACTGTGCTCTTCTCTCCGAGTGTCTCGTTCAGCACGAGCAGCTGAGCGCCAGGAGCTGAAGGAGCTGAAGCCTCAGGCCTCAAGAGCTGGGCCTGAGGAGACTTTGTGAGCAAATGAATGCTGCTAACATGGACCTGGCTGAATGCAGCAGATGGAATCATGGAATCACAGAATCCTTTCTGTTGGAAAAGACCTCTGAGCTCATCCAGTCCAGCCGGTCACCCAGCAGTGTCGAGCCCAGCACTAAACCACGTCCCTGAAGTGCCAAGGCCTGGACAACAGCCCTGAGTGAGGCCCTGAGCCAAAGGTGGCCTCTGGATGAACCTTCCAACCAAAGGTTATCTTTGCATCTGCTCACTTGTCACTGTAGAGCAGGACGGGAACGAAAATGACTCCAAATCAAAGGCAAAGAGAAGGAACTCCGATCTATTTCAAATGCACCGCTCCATTTATAGAGAACATTGTGCGGACTGATTTCATTGGTCTTAGAGTAAAAACATCTCACACCACTGGTGTGCAGTGAATGACGCACGGTGGCAGAACCCATCTATAAACAATGTGAACAACAAGATAGATTAGAGAATTATTTACATTCTTTCCCAACTGTCTCCCAGGCTCTCGCCTGGTTAGAAAACCTTCTCTTTTTCTCTCTGACTGAACTGAGAATATCCACACCCTGCTTTCTGGGATTTCTGGCCCTGCCTCCTGTCCCAGAGTTTGGCAATTCCCCTTGCACAGCGTGCTGAGCTCTCCATGACCAGCTCGAGGGGTTTCTCAGCTGTGGCATCCTGTGGCACGGCACAAGAATCTGCCTCCAATTAGCTCGGGAGCGCAGCTCCAGACACATGGGTTTGGTTGAGTAAATGCTATTTGTTTGGTGGGTAATGATGTTTTTCTCAGCTTATGCTTTATTCATAGCATGAGTGACATTTCTGCAAGAGGTAGTGATGTGTCTCTGGGTCTTAGTTCTGTTCTGGTTTTGGAAAATACACTTCAAACAGCTATAGCATTACACATTAGATAACCGGCGTATGAGTAAAATTACAGTAATAACTAGGGGCTTATGAATTAAATGAAATAAATATAGACACTAGGTTTTAAAAACTACAGGGCTTTACTATGATGAAAGGAATAATTTTGATTCAAGGGTGGAATAGATCTTGGGTTTGAATTTAATTATATGTTACAGTTTTGCAATTATCATTGTTGGATTACTCATGGGATTAAAATGCACATCTTTTAAAATGAAAGGTAGAAATGCAGCTTTTTAAACATTTCATTTCAAGATCATTAGGTACATTATTACCTCAGCTACAAGACAATTTCATTTTTGCTCTGATGCTCTTTGATTTCTAACAGATAGGAAACAGCCTTCAGTAGTCTCTCTTCATAGTGTTTCTTTTTCTGTATTCCCATGTCTTGGACTAAATTGCTTCTATTGAAGATCTGCAGTGGCCCAAATGACCATATTTGAGCTCTGAATTTGTTGTATCTCTCTTCCTGTTTTTTCTTTTGGCCTGTTTTCAGATTAATAATGTGAGACTAGATAAGCTTCACAAAAAAAAAAAGAGTCTATTTCATCATGTTAACCCAATAATACTATCAGGCAGCATCAAACAAACAAGCTGTGTGTTTCTCCAGAGCCCTGAGATGAATACCTTTTTTGAAACATGGAGATTTATATTCCTGTGGGAATGTAAGTGATATCAAGGGCAGCAGATTTTGAGTGCAGCTGTAGTTACCATTAACAGAGGTAAGTATTTGAAGGAATTTTGATATTTCAGCCATGGTTTATTATCAAGGGTCTCTTGTGTGAAATATACCAACCAGAACATAGATGACCATTGATTGCTACATTTGGCTTCATTAAAAAAAAAATAAATAAAAAAAAGGAAGAAATCTTCTTAAATGCATTATGTTTTTAATATTTAAGAAGTAAGTTCATGGAAACCTGGAAACTCATACTCAGGTGCTGTGAATCACAAGAGTTTCTTGTGGAACAAAGCACAGCCATCTATACTGTGTGTGTATCTGAGTGTGCATGGGTTACTTTTTTGTGAATCGTGAATCTTTTCTATCTTTAGATTGTTATTAATAGAAGAACTTTAAAATTCCTTTCACATTGATAGCCAGAATTTTGGATCAAATACATAGAAAGAAATACAGAAGTGTGGGCATTTCTGAGGTTCTAGAGTTCCCCATATGACCAAGCAGTAGAGTTTATAATCTCTGTATTTTAACTTTCCTTGTCCGGTAATATGGACTAGAAAAATAAGATTTGTATATAGAGTCTAAAAGCATAGAAGATTAATAGTTTGAAGTACTGCCTTCAGCTTTCACAAAATTCATGGAGAAGTGAAGACTAACAACATTAAGGAGGTGTTCAATAGCTCTGTGTGATTGACCAAAGCAGTTTCATTAGATTTTCTTTTCCCTCTTTTTTTTTTTTTTTAATAATTTAAGCCGTGCTTTTGCCAAATACCAGTCTCAGAACTTTGCATCCTACATTCTGACAAGAGGCAGCAGTATAAAAGAGGTGGGAAGAGAGGCTTTAGCAATATATTTTCTCCTTTTGCCATTCTCCCAAGGCAAAACCTGGAGTCTTTCTGAAGCCATTGGCCAGCATTTACTCTTAATCTCCAGCCTGTATCTACATATTAATTTTTTAAAAATTGTATTCAATGGATGCTGTAAATGTCTGCTGTCCAGCAATTATTCATGTAAGATGCAATGCAACCAAATTGTATTGTGATTTTCCTATTGCAAAATCTTGTCCTTTTAAAAAAAATTTCTAATATTTTATTTTTCTGAAGGCAGAGTGGATGCAGACAATGTACCTGCCAAAGTCAGAGAGATTGCAGACAGAGTTTCCAGTTTTTAAGTTTCCAGGGCTTTGTGTATTCAGATTCAGGCATTCTAACTTCGAACATGCAGCCATTTAATCTTGCAAAGACAAAGGTTGTATTGGCATGGAAGCAAATACAGAAATGCACTCTGTAAGGCCATGAAAGAATGTCACTGCATTACAGCAGCCTAACAAGGTATCATACATCAGCTGAAGCATTGTAATTGTCTGTCTGTGCACTTGAGCTTGCCCAGAGCGAGGTAAACATCCATATGCTCCAGGGATTACTCATTAAATGAAGCATTATGGTTTAGTACTGAGAAATCTCTGCTGTCCTTCCATTATTTTCTACTTAAATGATCATTTTCTTCTGCATAACAGTAAGTTTTAATTACGCGATTTGCTATGTGTGTATGTTGGATGTTTTTCAGTTGCTCATGCAGACTGTAGACAAACACATACATGTGTGCAGACACAACATTTTCCCTGCTATAATTTGGTATTTCTGGCACTTTGCAATAGTAGGGTCAAAGCCAAACTGTAGCTACCTCTGGAAAATCTTACAAGTAGCTGTAATTGAAAAAGGCAGTATAACTTTTCTGTTTTAAAACCTAGTGGAGACTTTTTTTCAGAAAATTGAATGCTTTTCATCATTGCTTCAATGTGAGTTTTTGATGAAGTCATGGAACTTTTGAATGTGTGTATTTTTTGAAACAATTCTGAAACTCATTAGGCAGTAACAGAAATGCCTTTACATTATCGTGATCCACTGCTAACTCAAAATTTGACTTTTGATAGATGTAGTAAAAAGAATGAAATTATTCTGAATTCTAAGTAAGTAAATACAACTAGTTTGATCCTCCAGGATAATTACAGTTTATAATACTGAATTGAAAAGTTTATTGTGGTTGTAAAACAAAAGGAACTTTTTGATAGGGCTTACTGTTGTAGTTCTGTGAGATGCAATCCTTTTGGATATTTCCTACCCCTCATGATTCACTCTGTTGCTAATGAAGCTGTATTCTGACAGGCCTTTAAATTAATGCCTATGCCTGTATGAAGCACAAGTATGGAGTACATAAAGTACAATTGTTTTAAGTATTTATATTTGTCTACTGATGCACTAGAATCTAACAAACTCAAAGGAGGAATCCCTTTCACGAGCTGTAAATTTCAAAAGTTCTGACCTATTGACTTCATGAGAGCAAAAATTCTCCAGTGGGAGTAAGATGTTCATCATGCCTTAACATAAAGTCCAGGAGTCAGGGAAATGCCTGTCTGGAATAAACAAGCAGCTCATCCAGTCTGCCATTCTGGCACCAAGGGCGGGTAAGACCAGATGTTTCAACGGAAGGCATAAATCTTCACAATTTTACTGTTCTGTATTGCAAGATGATGTTTCTTACATCACTCACACCTTGAAACCTGAAGATTAAGAGAGCTTATAACTCTTACTTCCTCATAGTCAGTTTATAACATAAATCTTAAAGCACATTTCTTAAATTATTCAGTAATTTTGAAAGCAGATTTTAAAGATACATTATCAACTGGTGCAAAAGTAAAACGCTTCACCTCCATGCTGCCTTTATTAGAGTAAAAGTTGTGAATATGAGAAATCCTGGTCATTTCAGTAAACTAAAAGTGAATTTTACTGCAGCGTGAGAGAGGCAAAGGGCCTTGTCAAGGAGAGATGTGACAGATCTCCCCAGCTGCTGGGTGCTGGGATGCCTTTTCCATCCTACCTGCCTGCAGGTACTCACCAGTTCATGTGTGGGAACCCTTCTGCTACCAATCCTGAGCCACTGATGGCTGTGAAACTGAAGGGTTTGTCTTTCACTGATCTCAGCTCTGATTTTGCCCCATGTTTGCCAGCCTTGGCAAATGCTTACTCTGTTGAATTGAACTTAGTTTGTTCAAAGCTGATCCTGGATTCTCACCAAAGATTTAGTCGTGAAATATCTCGTCTTGTGCAGTGACCATAGCAAGATATTTCTCTTTGGCAGCAAACACTCATTAGAACTGATGACTACTATCACTTTCTTAACTTTCTCTTGACCAATTTTCACTTAATTTCCCACTCACTCCGTGAGACAATTATACAAAATAAATAATGAGGTAGCATGTGTCATGCAGCTAATGTTGAAACAGTTGGATGAGCATCAAACTAAATCCGAATTTTCCTTTTTTTATTGCCCAATGGGAGCTACTTTCTGGCTAATGTTATGAAGGTGGTGGTGTATGAGGGGAAATTAATACATTATCACATTGCACTATTGGTATTGGAAGTGGTTCTTCACACCCTGGGTAGCAGACATATAAACTTGTTTGCCAGATGGTGTTGCAGATGCAAGAATTTTACAAGGGCTCAGAGGGATGCTGGACAAGTACTTGAAAGTGATATCTACTTGGGGGTTGCAAAATAGACAGGCCACAATAGGCTCAGGAAATCTCCTGAGCTGAAAATAGATGGAGAGGAGGGGGGGCACTAACGGTAGGGAAATATCGTACATAAATGTTCTATATTTTTTCTTCTTGCTGTTGAAAAGAGACCACTAGACTGGATGAGCCTTCAGTTTTGCCATTACAAACATTTTTGTATTCTTATTTAAGTAACAAGTTGTTGTGTGAGAGGATTTTTCTGGAACAGGAAATTAATGTTGAAGGTGGAGAAAACCCAGAACTGCTTAAATGTAGAAAATTAGTAATATGTTTTGTGATCCATATTGCTAAGGAAAGAAAAATTAGAGACCACTTTAATGCTGAAAGAATATCAAATGTGAATACTTTCTCAGTTACTGACTGCCTAAGTTTGCAGTCTTGCCTTTTTAGCTTTTATATTTCACCTTATATTACCGTCAGGAATAGATCTTCATTGTTTTGTGGTGACTTCTACTGGTAGTTCACCAGGTACATATAGAAGGCATTTTCTGGTCTAGCTGTCTGTCTCCTACATCCTACATGCTTCTTTCTGTGGTAGAACTTAAGTTCCGTAACTTGCACTACAGTACGCATATACTATTGATAAAGGAAAAAACGGCTGTAGCACTATGTCTGCTAAAGATATTCTTCTTTTTCAGAAAGCAGATCCTTGTGTGGAACAATTAAAGGAGACATGGTCAAGTTATAGTTCATGGGTCAGTTTAGTGTCTCATGATACTGAAATTTTTTATGCACTTACTTTAATCTTGCTTTTTTCATTTGTCTCATCCTTCATTGGGGTTGGCCTTGCATGCTGAATTCTTTTCTTTTTATTGCTTTATGGTTTTTAATGTCTGCACAAACTCCTCTGAAAAACAAGAGTGTGGTTGAGGTGCCTCTAAAGAAACAGAGATGCCAGGGCTTGAGTGGGCTTTTTGAATTCACTCACTCTGCATGTCCTGACTACCAGAGCTGGGTTATAACTTGTAAAAGTCACTAGAAACAGCTGACTTTCTTATCATCCATAAAATTTAAATTTGCATCTGGCAGACTTTTTGTTGCCAAAAAAGTTTAGGAAAAAAGTTACGGTTATCATTGTTACTATTGCCCTTCTTAATTTTATTAGGATTAATGATGATGGTGAAAATTATAACTGTCCTTACTCCCAGAATTGCTCTACTTGATATTAAGAAGGCCAAAACTCTGCTGCAGTGGTTTCTTTTGCATGTTTTAATGTTTTACTGGGTAATATCAGCTACAGACTTTTATCAGCTGTCTGAAGTTACTGCTTGCTGATCATTAGATTGACTACAACCCATGAGTTTATAGATATCCTGAAACCATTCAAGAATAAGTTCTGCGAGAAGGTATTTTTCCAGAAAATCTATCTGTAAGAAAAACTGCTTTTTGCATCCTGCCAGTGTATTAGTGGTGTGAGACAATAGCAATTCAACAGTCATTTTCTTGGTACAAGTTATTAGTCATCTTTGTTCTTTTGAGGAGATATTTTCAGTGGTTTGGGTTTGGGTTTTTTTGTTTTGTTTTTTTTTTTTTTTTTTTTTTTTTTTTTTTTTTTTTTTTTTTTTTTTTTTGGCATTAATGGCACTTCTGTCACCATCTGGCTTAGTCAATTACAGATCTCCAGAATAACAAAACTCACAGTTTACGTGTATGTCTCTGTTTTTCTTGGGGTCCGGAGAAATGTGACTATTCTGCATTTCCTAGAAAGGGAGTTGTGAGACCTCAGCCCTCATTGCACATTACACAGAAAGAATCTGTAATGAGCTCTTTCTGTGCCTCAGGAGGAGCACAAAGCAGCTGGAGCGGGACTAAGAGTCCAGACAGCTGAGCTCAGTGGGGATGGAGGATGGTCAGCACTACAGAGAAAATGTTCGATAGCTTGTCAATTCATGACCCTGAGGTCCGAGAGGCTTCCATTCCCTCGGACAAATGCTGATCCCCATTAATATGAATGGTTGAACTTCATTTGACATCAGTCAGTCCAGGGTCTGAGTGCAAGTACATTATTCCCCGTGCCATTAATGCAAGTCACATACCCCAGCTAGGCAGATAAGGGAAATAGAATTTTCAGTAGTCATTGTTGTTTTGCTTTGCAGTACTGTGTGGAGGTGGTCAACTCCTCATGCTTGATTATCTTCAAGATATTTGTTGCACTTTATAAAGTTCATCGGCAAACTTGTGCTTGCTTCTTAAAAGTAGTCTGCTGTGTCATGTAGCCCATTTGACTGGGTAGAAAGAAGCATGTCATGTTTAAGATAGTGACACTGATAATTAGCTGTTACTATCTAATTCCACTTCTTTTTTTCACTTCAATTCCTCCTAGAATATCTAGTGAGTACATTTAGCATCAGTTTCCCCAGCAGAAATAGTAGGCACACATTTTCTTTACAATGACTCCATGATGTATGTACTAGTTACTGTTATATTTTAAGTTGAATGTAGGAAAGGTATTATATAAGTTTTGAAAACTACCTTAATAGTGTTTTATTCTTCTCTAGGCACAGGAATTTTGATTTTGTATTGTCATTTAAATAGACAATAACTAAAAATGAAGGCTTTAGTTTCTTAATTGGTTGTCACATATTTTAGGGGTGGTTACCATTTAGTTTGGTAAAGGATCCGAAGACTCAGATTCCTTTTGAACAGCCAATATCTAGTTTTTCTGATGATTTATTCATAGCAGTTAGGTTTCTGCAATTCCTTGTGAGGAAATTGCCCTTCATAGGATCTGTCTATGTAAGGTTGTTGTATAATGCATGCTCATTTGCTTAGTTGTATTTGTAAGCTCCAGCTGTGCCCATCACTTGCTAAATCTGTCATTAAAGGATTTTGTTTTAAATTCTGCCTGGCTTTGTTTTCAGATGTCTCTGAATTCCTTCCTGTGTTGAGTCACAGCTGTGAAAAGAGAAATCTCCCTCTTTAATTCAAGGGGTCAGTGGTTTAAAAGCACTAAAGCCTGGTGGGGAACAGCTTAAGGAAGGTAGTTAATCATAGTGACCCCAAGACTTCATAAACTTACACAAGGCTCATCTGACAGGCAGAGTCCTGGATATCTTCAAGCCCTGGTTTCTTTGAGGAGTAACTGTTTTGCCAGGGAGTGGAATCCTCTATGGAACAAGCACCAGTGATGGGTCTTTGCCACCTGCTCAGCTGTGGCTATAGAAACACAGCTTAATCTTCTCCACCACATTTCTTTTTCTAGCTAAGCCAGCATGCAGCCCAATTCCTTTCTAGTAGTTTTTTTTCCCTGCAATGTTGAGAAATATTTAATGTGGTAACTACAATGGCTTCCACTTCCTGGTGTCACTGGGACATAATAGACTGGCAGGAAAGAGCTGCTGATCTGGATAGAAAAGAGAGGTCAGGAGGGAACACACAGATGGTCTTGTGTGCTGGGTGAGCAGAAGTCATTGGCGTGGTTTGGGTGTCAATAATTCATCCAGTGGCATTTTTCACCCAACTTCTTCAGACTCCAGTGGGGAAATCTTGGAATAAATCCCGCTCTTGTCTCCGTGCAGGCAAAAGCCTTATTTCACATACCATGTTAATAACTTTGACACTCAGCTGTGGGCTTAGTTTTCACGGGATGGGCAAACCAGGACCATGGGGGTGAACTGTACGTGGAAGCTGTGAGATACTGAATTAAGTGATACAGCTAATGCAGTGCCTGTACCTATGCTGTGTGTACTCCACTTGTCCTATGCACACATTGCTATTCTTGGTACAGGGGTTGATTATCTGCCTATGGATCAGTTCTTGAATTGCTTCAGCTTTTGGACAGTGTTATAAAAGAAAAGTGATCCTGTTTTCAGTCAGATTTTAATAGTGAAGTAGTTAATTCGTAAGCAGCTCAGGTAGACATTGCCCTTATCAGAAGAGTCTTTGGGAAGATAAGGTCACTAGAGAGTAGAAAAAGTCATTTGATGGCTGTCAGACATCCAAGTTTAAGTGGAAGGGTGTTGGATGTTGAGCAAGACCTTCAGTGTGTGATTCAGTTCAGTTATTAATTTGTCCATTAACTGCTAAAGGAAATAGTAGAAAAATTAGGATTGAAGGAGACATGAGGAAGTCATATGATTTTATTTGTATTTCGAAGGATGGATAACTTCAGCTTTGGATTAGATTGCTTAGAGCTATGTCCAGTCAGACTTCAAATGTCTGCAAAGATGGAGAATCCACAATTTCTCTGAGCTCCTGTTCCAGTGTTGACAATCCTTTCATTCCCTGAGGAATGAAACCTCAGAAGTCCCTCAAGATTGAGATTGCCTCATCATCTTAGGGGACAAATGACTTAGGGGAAAAGGAAATGAGAAGTGTTTTACATCCTGCCTTTTTAATGTTGGACTTCTGGTTATGGAAACTAACTGGTTAACCATCTAAATTTTTTCCTTTTTTTCAGTGAAATACTGATTCATCCTTGCACACTGTGTCCTCACAAGACACAGGAAAGTTATTGCGATTTTAAACTAAAGTGGAAGTATTTCTGTGTTGAATGGAGGAGGTGATGCATGAATTCTTGGTTTCTTTTTCAGTAGGGCTGTTTCAGATTCCAGGAACTGTCATGATAGCACCCCTCATAAAGCAGCTTAAAAATAGCAAAACAACTGTTGCACCAAATATAAAGTGATTCTTGCTGTGTCACAAACAGAAAGGTTTTTGAAGCTCTGAATAGATAGCAGCATGTTGTAACCCTTGAAAATGGTAAAATTGATGATCAGAGGACACAGGGCTGTTAAAGCTTTGATGACCTGCTGTCTGAACCCATACTGGCAGTGTGTTTTTCCTTACACAGCTCTGTGAAGTTCTTTATAGAAAATGAAACTGTGATTGCTTGTAATTTTCTGCAGTTTGCACAAGCACTTAAATCACAAATAAAACACTGTAAAAAGTGGTATGTGAGTCATGGATCTCCCTGCAGGAGTTCCAAGTCTGTTGTCCCTGTGGAGAAGGTTGGCTGTGTGACTAGGGGGATGTGGGTACTGGTCCTGACGGCTAGTGTGATGTTATCCAAGGGATGTCATCTCCGATGGCAGCATTAAAAGAAATCCAGCTACCTCTAACAAGAATAGAGGGTAGAGGATGGAGACATTAAAGCTTTTAAAGTGCTCAGATGCTGTGATGATGAGTACCTGAGGGAAACCCATCAAGAGGAGCAGGTCCCCACTGAGTCAATGACTTGTGTAAGCTCACAAGTGGGATTTTTTATAGAGGCTCTGCTGATTCTCTGTCACATATACTCCAAATTTAAATGAAATCAAGTGTTTAAAAAAACCAGGAAGAAAGCAAATGTGTTCAGTCTAACAATAAAATAACTGGGTTATTGGGCCAACAGATGATCACTGCTGTGCAGTGTACACGTTCATATGTGTATCACTTTACATTTTAGCTGCACAAAATGTTGATCCAAAATTAGGGGGACAATGCATTAAAAAAAACCCTTCTCCAGTAGACTTCAAGAATATAGTAATGAATTTTTAAATCAATTTGTTGAAAGTGGAAATTAAAATCCTTCCGGCATGTCTTTCCCTATAGTGTAGTTTTTATAGGAAACCCTGCAGACTGTGCTGCACAGAGTTCACTGACAGTGCATCAAATAATGAGGCCATACATTGATGAAAGGAATTTTAGTAAAATATGCCATTGGATATACAGCAAACAGATTTGATCAAAGCCCAGCTGCCGTATGAAGTACACATTTTTTTAACCATTACTAAACTGCATTAGCCTGAATTATTTTGAAAGTTATGATTTGACTTCTACACAGCTGACAATAAACTAAATAGTACTGGCAGTTAAGGAAACATGCTTTCAGGATTTGTAAAATAGAAAAAATAAAAAAATATTTTATTATATTAAGATGCCAACTACAATATGCAGTTGCCTCTACTTAACATTTGTAACATTTTGTTTTTATCGGAGAGTCTCACAGACTTTAGATACAGCTGTGAGTGCCTGCAAGCATTTACACAAAATTATAAAATGTTGGGCAATACATTAATGCTTACATGAGATAATATAGCTACAAATTTTAGTACAATAAAGCATTAGCTGTGAAATGAAATTTACCTTTTAAATATTTATATAAATGTAAATCTTTGTTCCTTTATTTCCTTCTGCTTTGGGGAGGGTTTGTTTTAGGGTTGTTTTGGTTGAGTTTTTGATTCAGTAGAGTCTGCTGAGTTGTGACTGTGTGCATGATCTGCAGGTTGTGCCTGCACACAGAGTTGGCTGTCTGGTGGTGCCTCAGATGTGTGTATGGCTGAAATGTGTAATCTATTGCTGTGTAGTGTGCAATTAATGGAGCCATACAGCACTAGGATCTGGCTGAGGTCTGGATTGCTTGGATCAAGGACAGGAGAGCCCCACCTACTTGCATCTGTAGATGTATCCATGCAGAAACTCACAGGCTGTTCTCTTTCAGAGTATGCACTGCTGTCCACCTTACTGCTGTATCCTGCAGAGCTGTAAGTCTGGATTTGATATATCACAGATTTCACCAGAGTGCTGCACTACTGTCCCTTCAAGCTGGGTTTTTCACAAATGTACAAAAGTCATGATAGGGCAAGTTCAAGTAACTAATCTGTAGAATACCCCATTGCCACCAGTTACTGGTTATGCCCAAAAATATCAGCCAGTTCAGACTTCTGGTCCCTGCTAGAGGACCGATGCTTCACTCCTGCATATCTTGGAAGGTCTCCTATGAAAGGAAATAGCAGAGAACAGTTTTTCCACAGCAAAGCACTGGCAAGAACTCCTGGAGGCGAAAATGAGACTGTAATCCTTCCTTTGTGTTGGCCAAGGTAGGTTTATGTTTCTTCCAGCAGAAGAATGGTGGTTGCAGGGTCAGTGGTTTAGGTGGCTTGACAGTGCTGCCTGAGGGTAATTCAGGCTGCAGCAGGACAAATGCCATCTGCTAGAGTTTAAATGCTCAGGCAGATCTCCCCAAAATGAGCATTTGTTTTCTCTGATGGCCATTGTGACATTTTTCTGGCTTTCCAGTATTTTCTCAAGAGCAGGCCAAGGCTGTTCCACAGGCAGAGCTTCCTGCAAGTGTTGTCTCCACTCAGAGCTGAGCCAAACCACCCCAAGTGCTGCAGGTGATGACAGACATTTCAGAGGAAAATTCTCTGTCTCTCTTTGAAACCCTTCAGACGTCACAGTACTTGGCAGAAAGTGGTTTTCCATCTAGTCTACCTTTTCATTAATGTCTCTAGGAATTTTCATGCTACTGCTTTTTTCTTTTCTTGGATACCAGAATTACAAAACTCATCTTAGAATCACTTTTCATAGCATTAGTGGTTTTTTTGGTCTGCTGGGGAAACATGCTGTACTTAAAAAAATGTAACACTGAGGTTTGGCTTAGGGCTCCTTTTGATTCTTATGTGTTGCTAAATCGTGCCTTACACTGCTTTCTTCTTTGGCTTGTGTTTGGGTTTTGTTGTTTGGGTTTTTTTTGGTGTTTTTTTTTTTTTTTTTTTTTTTTTAATGATCAGACTCGTAGGGCATTCTCATGTCTTTCTAAATAAAGAGCCTATAGAAAGCTGTTATGATGGACGTAATACCTGAAGTCATAGTTCCTTCCCCAAAGGAAACAAGAGGAAATGAGGAAAAAGAATCCATAAGAGATACATATGCATCTAACTATAGAGTGAAAGGCATGTTGATATTTCTGTGCAAAGATCCCAGCTTCACATCTGACTGGTGGGACATTTAATTTATGTCCCTACCTCCTCTTGGAAATACAATTTTCAGATGACAAATTGCTTTCCATCCTATCCTTTTTCTTGAACAATAGATACTGTGTTTGAGAAACAGCCTATAGAATGTAGAAAGCAGTGAGTCTGGTTGTTTTTTGGGGGTTTTTTTTGGGTGGGTTTTTTTTGGTTTGTTTTTTTTTTTTTAGGAGACACAATATACAAATAATTAGGGTTAGAGAATAGCATTTGCTTTATCATCAGTCTTGGATTTATGTGTTACATGTCCAAAATATAGAATGCCACAGAAAAAATTTCTCAGAATCATCGTTTGTAATGATACATAACATGTCTGTGTGCATGGCTGTCTATCTGTCACTTTCTGAAAAGATTACTTCTGTGTCTGTGTGAAATTTTTGAGTGCAATCCTGACCTCACTGACATTGACCTGAAAAAGATCCTGATATCTTTTGAGGATGTAGTGCTCGTTTCCTATGTGTATAATTTTAGGTGCCCAACAGTAAATTTCATGGTCAGATGAGCTCTTCAGAGCAATGTGACACAGACCATTCTGTAAGGTTTCTACCATTTCAACCAGTGTTTATCTCCAAACAGACGACATGCCTGTTAGAAAGGCTTCCACCAGCAGATTCCCTTCAGAAAGATGCTGAAAAGTATGAAAAAGTAAACAAAGTAAGGGAGTTCCTTCCTCCTTCTTCTCTCATTTCACTTCCTTAGTCACCATTTTTTACTTGAGCTTGAGTTCATCTCAACAAAAAATCCAGTGTAATCCTCAAATGTATTTTCTCTCTCTATTGGAGAGCTTTATTTATTATCAGATGGTTCTCTGCAAGAAGATTTTTTTGCTGACTCTGTTCCCTCAATTGTGTCCTCATTGTCTCTCACACCCTTCATTTTTCTTTGCTCGATTTGGTTTTTCTCAAGTGAGAATCACAGCGGTGATTTTTCTTGCCAAGTTATTGGTGTTGAATGGATGGTGTGTAAATCCTGTGAGGAGGTAAGTAAAAGTTAAAGCCTTTATAGTTTTGCAAAACTCAGTGTAAGCTGAGTTATGCTTCTTAGGAGTCTCTGCTAATTGTTTGGGTATTTAACAATAGCGAAGACTGCTGCATGGCAAAACCTCATCTAAACCAGGTAGACTAAACCCAGTGATTTATGCAACATAAAATGAAAAAAAAAAAAAAAAAATCACTTACTGCAGGCTCACATAATGCTTTTTGATTGTACCATTGTATTTTTATTCATCAATTTCTCCTGGTGTTAGGAAGTGAGGTAATGCTGATCTGGGGTTTGTGTAAAAAGCAGTATTTTTCTGAATCCTGAAAGGGAACACTTTCTGGACTATAAACAGCACAAAACCTACTTAATAAGTAGGAGAATAGTGATGAATAATACTGCTTACCAGTTCTTGGATGGAGTTAGCTTTAACTGAGATTTCACAATGAAGAGAAAAGCATCTTCTGCCAAATAATAAACAGACCATCTATCTAAGGGCTGCAAGAACATAGTTTCATTATGCTCTGGATCAATGTCATCTTTGTTATTGCAGAACTAAGTTAAGATTGTTAAATAAGTCTGAAGGTGTAATTTTATTTTTAGTCTATTTGACTTTCTAAGTTACTAATCTAAGCCATGTATGCTTACAGTTTTCCCTCTTACTAACAAAGGCAATTCAATATCCAGTTCATGATTATAGTACAGTTTTGAACCACACAGTAGACAACCACAGTAATTTTTCTTTTGGAATTTGTATGATAATTTCAAGGTGAGATATCTGCATAATGCATTGGACACACATATCTGTATACTTGTAGTTAAAATAACGTGCTTTAAATTTGTGTGCATATAGATTTTCTACTTGCAATAGTAGAAAATATTCTATCTAAATAAACAGATATTGATCTCTTAAAAAAGAGATGATAAAGAGATAATGTACCTTTCAATAAATATGAATCGTAGGTGGGGTAATTTTTGTTTATATTGTAGCTGGTTAGTTTTAAATCTTTTAAAGCAATATATTTGTCTGAAAGGCCACTCATGCCATTTTGTTGATCTCTGGAAGGGACATTTTTTGCTCTTTTCTGACTCCATTGACCAAAATAAAATAAAACCACAAGATGTCAAACAAGGATAGATGAGGAGAAGAAAGAAAAACTCTTGCATCAGTGATAGAAAATTACGTATTGAAGCTACGTGTCTTAGGCAACTTACTTATTAGGTTTATAATTAACTTATAAGCTTATAGTGACTAGATTTTATAAGCTATAGTGGCTAGATTTATAAGCTTGGAGTGACTAGATTTTATCTAGAGCTTGTAGCTCTAGATTTTCAGTTGTCACATTTTGCAGCATTGCTATTAGATTCACTAAAACTGAGCCACAACTCTTTATTGGAAAATAAAATTCTGAATTTTAAAATTACCTTGGAAAAATAGTGCTGGAAACAGTTTTAAATTATCCTCCAATTCCATAAAGGCTTTTTTCACAGAATTAACCGAGAGTTTCCTGAATACAGTTTAAAAAGTGTGTGTTTGCAGATGGGTCACAGTCGTTTCAGCTCCGGACGTCTTGATGCCAGGAGAAGTCGGAAACTACACAGTATTTGTGAATGCAAGATTTTGCATTTAGATAGGTTTGGGCTGAACGATCTGAAAAAGCTCCCATAAGCACAGAGCTCCTTACTGTCTGTGTGTTTGAGAAGGCTGAAGAGCTCTGTTTATTGCCACAAAGGGCCTGGAATAAATTATGTTTAGTAAATTGGCCCCAGGTTTTCTTGTTTCAGACAGTAGCTTGGGAGCAATCTGTTTTATAGGCTCCACTAGATGTGACCAATTGCAGGGAGGTGACACCTCGTTTCGGGACGTGCCATGGCACATGTGCCAGTCAGGTCTGGCCCCTCTCTCTGTCAGGATGGCAACCCACCCGCAGCTCCACTTTCTGTCTTCTGGCAGCGTTACCCACAGCCCGGTCCCTATTTATGGGCCCTGCTGGGAGGTCCAAGCAGGATAGAGCCAGGCTGCTCAGCCCCTCTCAGCCTTGTGCCTCCCGCCCCTACATGGGGCAAATAAAAGCTCCTTTATTCTGCTGGAAATGCCCCCTTTTCAGCGAGGTGTGTGCATGGCTTCCTTCCCTGGTCGGTCTTGCAGGTGATAATTAACACAGTGCAGTGCTATTTCCTAGCTGAAGCCAAGGTGGGGAAGCAGCTTTAGCCTCGGCATTTTTCTTTTCAGACTATTTTTCTTCATTTATTTTGGATCTCTTCATGGTGAGGAAGTTTTAGAAGGTGTTGGTCCTTAGCTCAAGTATCAAAGAACTGAACAAACCAGTAATTTTTCCTTCTCTGACCAAATTCTTCTTACTTTTGAGGGGAGGAAGGAACGGGGTAGTAGAATTTGCTTTTAGGATTTATGTTTTATTTCTGCTCATGGGACTGTTTGCTTCGGATCAGTGTGACTGTGGGTCTTTTCAGCACAGGACGCTGATTGACATTGCTTATGTTACAGAGAGGAAGGATATTTCCTGAAGATTAATGGCAAGTTAGTTGGCCTGAAGTTCATTAACCTGAGCTAGACTGTTGGAAGGACTCTGTGTGGAAGCTGGAATTGTATTAGAGGATCATCATAAACTAAAAATATATGTGACAATCTGGCCAGATTGCAATGAATCTAAAGACAGGGTTGGCTCGAGCCCACAGAGCAGCTGCCTCCAGCGTAAACTAACCAACCGCCTTGTGAAGGCAAATGGTTTTTCAGAGACATTATTCAAATAAAAGGAAAAAGAGGGAAAAAAAAAAAAAAAAAAAACCAACCAAAAAAACCTGAAGGTTCCCATTAGAAAAAAATGCCTAAATGAAAAAGTGAGGTTGTGAGCTATGGCCAAAGGCCTGAGTTTGGTGCTGATTCTCAGTCAATTCAGCAAATGACAGTGCATTGACAAAACTGGTTTTTTAGTCAAATTTAGTCTTGATTCTTCACAGTAATTTGCCTCAAGAAAATGAACCCCAAATCCTTTGGTGAATTCCCTGTTGTCTGAGGCCCAGACCTTCAGGCCATGACGTCTCAACATGCTTGCAAGTGAGACTGGCTCCCACTTAATTGCTTCTTTTTGAAGTATGGTTTGTCACTATCATCCTGCTGAAGATGGACAGGGCTGGTGTCTCACCTTCATATATTCTTCCCCCTCCTCCCCTCCCCCTCTGTTCCCCTTCTTCCCCCTAAATAGATTTTTTAAAGACAGTTTAACCCTACGAGAGTCCAATCCACATCAGTCTTTTGCTGTGCACCTTCAAATAGATGTGTTGGCACAGAAGAAGTAAGGGCCTTCTCTTGAGATCTCATTCTGTAATAAAGGGAAGGGAAAGATGAAACAGGCATTTCATGTTTGTCTGTTTTCTCGCCATGTCATCTCATGAACATGCACTCCCCTTGGCCAAGAGTAGTACATTCAGACACTGAATGTCAGTGTTGAAGAGGGGACTGAGAAGAATGAAGCTCAGTGTTCCGCAATAGGAGCTACGCTTTGGGCATTTTACAAATTATTTCCCTCTTTCTCTTTCACCATCGTGCTCTTCTTGCACACTTCTTTGTCTTTTACTATTAACAGAAGTTCTGGAGGCTCAGAAAGCCCAAGTTTCATCTGAGAGAGATTTCCTCTGTTGGAGAAAACTGTTTCCATGCTTTCACGCCATGGTTCTGGGTGCTGCTGTAGCTCAGAGTTGCCTGACCCAGGGCTGCAGGAGCTCGAATGCTAGACCAGGGGCCACGAGCTGTGCTGCATCCCTCATGGGCTTGTAAGGAGCCTCTCCTTCGATGTCTGTGCAAGTGCTGGCTGACATGGGCGCTAGGATTGCTCTTTTAATCAGGCAGTTCCAGTACCTTTCAGAAAATAATTTTCATGGCAAGTCATGAGCCATTAATCTCCTGACTAAGCATAACATTTCTTTACTCCTTGGTTTTACAGCATTACTCAAACACTGATATTTTTAATTTCACCAGCTGTCTCCCTTGACCTCTAGCATCATGCACTTGCAGGAGGAAGGATCTGGTCTTACAAGTATTTTCATACTCTGATCTCTGTGATTTATTAACCATCAAGTTTTGCCTTCAGAACTCAAGACACCATTTAAAATAATTTCTTGTGCAAAAGTGGAGTTATTGGGCAAAAGAGATCCTTGATAGCTGGGTACAAAGGACACCAGGATTGCTGTTGCTGTTTTCTTTTCAACTACTGTGCTGTGTGACCTTGAGGAAATAGGTTCACTGCAGCTTTATGGTTCTGTTTTGGCATAGGGAAAATAAGGACAGTGATAATTGCTTTCATTTGTAAAACACTTCAAGATTTATGGACTATGAATGACACTTATTAAGTGAAAAGTGCTGCAAAGCTGGCTTAGTTGCACACTGTGCTAACAAAATCTCATATCAGCCCATTGACCCCAGCCTGAAATACTCATTAAAGTTTATAGGACGTTTTGGTGGATGAGTTGCAGTTATTCTGCTGGAAATATCATACTGAAAGCACTTTTAAATCCATCATCTGCACTGACTTTTTTTCTATTAAAACTAAACAAAACTGCTTGTTCTACCCAATTTTCTTAGTTTATTTATGAAAGTTTTGATGGGTATGTACTCATTGTTAACGCTGCTTGTACCCCCATGGCGTCTGAGACCTTACAGTTCATTCCAGTCATAGCATAAACATAAAATAGCTTTTGTACTGAGATAAAAAGTTATAAAACATTAAGATATCCAGTCGACTGGTATGAACTAACAAGTTGCGTAGTCACTTTTGAATGGCAAATATTCTTTGTGTGGATACTGTATTAATTTAATTTGTGCTTGAACTTTAGCTATGCTAGACACTGGTGTTGAAAAGTTTACATATTTTTCCAATGTCAAAATATGTAAATTTAGTATTAAAGAAACAAAACATTTTTACTTGTACTGGAGAAAAAAAATACTTTTGTAGCAAAGAAATTAAATGAGCTGCTCTTTAAAGGTAGGTCTGGCTTGCTTACAGAATTATTATTTATGCAGTAATGCAGGTCTACAGATGTTTTCCTTTTTTTCTTCCAGATAAAACTTGGGTTGTTTGAA
Organism: Anomalospiza imberbis; assembly: GCF_031753505.1. Taxonomy (NCBI): domain Eukaryota; kingdom Metazoa; phylum Chordata; class Aves; order Passeriformes; family Viduidae; genus Anomalospiza; species Anomalospiza imberbis. The sequence continues at coordinate 626,326 of NW_027100060.1, forward strand.
AAGTGGGGAGATAGTGCAAAAGAAGATGCAGAAGAAGAGAGCAGAATGAGAACTTTGCAAGTGCCACATGCCTGCAGCCTGCTGTCTTTAGTGATGCTGTTCCTTCCAGTCACTGGAATGTCAAAACAAAATATCCCAAGACTGAAGCTTTCCTAGAAAGGTAAACTTTTCAGTGTTTTTTTCTGATTCTGCTGCTTTTGTTTTGATGTGATGTTGCCAGCAGTTCATTTGTATTACTTACCAGGAAAACAAATCAGATATACAAAATAGAAGCCTTAAAGATGGATGAATTCTGCCTAGGGACGGTATTAAATTCTGGGGGTTTTTTTGTCATGTAGAGGCACATGTTTCTGAAATACAGCTGTCTTTTTAAACTATTATTTCTGTTTGCTCCAAGAGGATGTTAACAGACTACATAAATTAGAGGGGATTTATACTTGAAACACTCAGAGCTGCATTGGAGATATTTCCATGTGGCTGGTGGGGATGATGTGAGACATGGAGGACATTCACGTCTTCCTAGAGCATCAGAGAAAGTTGAGAGAGCTGCCTCAAGTGTTTCAAGGGGCCTGACATTTATTTTTGTAATTCTTTTTCTATCACTACGTTGGTATGTTAAACTCCACATATGTGGTTTTCTTTCTCCTTGCCTCTTTGAATCACAAAACTGTGTTTCTCTGTTCAATTTCTTAGTCTTGTGTGTAGTTCTTGTTGGGAATGGTATCTGAGGAGTTTCAACACAGACACATTTATGTAATAATGGACAATTTTTTAAAGGAGATAGATTTCTTGTTGCTTTGAATGTAGATTACACCTCCACAGGCACAGAGATGTGACACTGATGCTGTCTTCTTTAGCTAAAACAAATGCTCTCCAGTTAGTTATGTTTCATCTATGTCAGCACCCTGCCCTTACGGGAGCTATTTCTGCTCTGTTTTTCAAACTTATGTCTTCCTATGCATTGCAGAATTGCACTCAGGATGGTGTGATGGGACAGGCTGTAAACCCTTCATCGGGGCTTATGATACGTTTGTCATGAGTTTAACACCCAGAGGAATTTATTGAGTAAGCAGAATGACATGCTATTTATTTACAAGCTTCTCTTTTGCTAGATTTGCATGCCACTGTGCATGCTATTCCACTGTGTAGAGATGTGTTTGGATGTGTTTGTGTGAGAGAGACGGAGGAAGCAAGATCAAGGGATCTTGACAACATTTTTATAAATTCCGGAAACAGTTGCACTCACTGAAGCCAATGAATACAGAAACTGAAAACCTGACATGCGTTATGAAAGTTAGCAGTAAAACCCTCCTAACATACAGCCAGCCTTCTCACAGCTAGGCCTTTTGAGATAATTCCCAAAAGCAGCACATACCATATGGCAATGGCATTTATTGTGGATTTGACACTCACGATTAGTGAATTCCTCTCAACTTCAAAAGCAGATAGCCTTTGGCAAAATCCTGATGGATGCATTTGGCAGGTAGAGAGGGGGAGAAAAAAAATTGTTGAGGTCAACACAGGAAAAAAAGAAATGTCTGAAATCTTAGTTTAGAATAGTGGCAGAGACCTGCTGGGAGTGGTTGGGAAAATGCCTGAGCTCGTTTAAAAAGACAATGAGCAGATGATTGATATTTAGGCCCTGACCCAAACTTTTATTAGCAACTTTATAAACCTTTCAGTTTGGCTTGAGGGATACTGTTTCCTGTCCAAACTTATCCACCTATATCCCTGTAGGGGGGCAAATCAACAAGAGATACAGATGCAAAATAGCACATAAATCTTAATTTGGAGAGCTGTGATGGAACTGAAAAGCCAGAAGAAAGAGAATTACGAGAATTTATTATGCCTTATCTTACTTTTCTTGGGGGGGTGGAAGGTGTGTATTTTTCCACATGGATCAAGAAAAAATTCATTGCAGTTTTTTCACACTTACGTATTGTAAATGATACCAGTATGGCTTATCATAATTAAACCATATTTTTGTTGTTGATATCAGGATGTCAGATGTACTGAATATTCAATAAAGTTGTCAGAATTAAGTCCATCTTGCTTCCCCCAAGTGTTTCAGACAAAATAATTCCAAGGTTTCTGTAAGATGTAGGAGAAATGAGCTGTCTTGCCAGTTCTCATAAGACTGTTAGTCATGTCACTGACAAGTCCTGGCATCTCTGTTCTTTGGAATTAAGACTTGAAATATCATGAGGAGGAGAATACAAGGTTCTTTCCCTTCTTTGTGGGAAACAGACGAAAACTGGCAACATCAGGCAGTTCCAGAAAGCTGGTCACGTGTGTGTTTGAAGGGAAGTTTTCATTCTCTTCCAGGTGCAGTGTGTTTATGGTATAGGTCCATCTTCCCAGAAGAGCTGAGCATTTGCTGGGGCAGGAGAGCTGAAAGTAAGCAAGATTTTGCTCCACAGTTACTGAATCTCCCAGCTGCATCAGTCAATGGTGGATGGGGAAGAGGGAGAGGGTGGGGTAGTTAAAGATGTGTCTGTAACTGCAGGAGTCCTTCAAGAAACCACAGCATGTCACAGCTCCTTTGTGTTCAGGCAGCAATTAAAATTTTAGACCTTCTCTTAATGGCAGTTACAGGTTTTCATCTTCCCTGGGTTTTCATCTTCAGAAGTGGGAATCTGTTCTGGAAATGTTAAGATATTCCAGCGAGTCATGTGGGGATCAATGCAATACAATGCATTTCCTTTATTGCATGCCCTACTCTAAAAATGTGTTCTAAAAAATTGTGCATGTATAAAACTAAAGCTACACACAACTCAACTGAAATGTGTTGTAATACAGAATCAAAGTCATATATTCTCCACCTCTGTTAATATAATACACTATGATCTTTAATCACATATCCTTTATTCCCACGTTTTCCCTGATCCATTAGTTGAAAAATTCTCTTCTTCACTTATACTTAACTTTTAGATACTAATTCATGTCATTACTATCCCAGAAATTGTCACTGCTTGCTCTTGTGATGTTTTTAGGGTGCTCGCTCTGCATAGACCTTACTTAATCTATGCATCTTAGATACTTCTACAAGTTTGAGGTGCTTCTATTATTATGTTATAGCTTTAATATATGGAGGAGCTAACAAACTGTCTTCTAGTAGAAGATTGACATCTTTAGAAAACCAGGGGATGAATTATTCCTTATTTTAATACTCTTTGTCTAGCTCTGCTTTCAGTCTAAGAGAAACTGTGTGTATTTATCATTCATTTTCGTGCACCTGGACATAGCCTGTGACCTTCATCCAAACTGCAGAACTTCTTAAGCACAGAAGTGACATTCAGCTTCCCTAAGAAGTGCATCCTCCTTGTCTGCTGCATCATTTAACATGCTCATTCCAACTTCTAGAGCAGATGCAGAAGGTTTTCATATACCAGTCTCATTCATTAATGTCATTTTCAGGACAGCATCAGTTTTGTTACTAAAGAATGGAAGAGTCTGTGTCCTAATTCATATATGTTTAATTCATACAGTGTAGACAGTCGTGTCTCTATCTTCTGAGTAATAATATTTTTTAATTAATTGAGAGGTACTTCCATACATATTTTCTGAGTGTATCTCTAGGTTCTACTTTCTAGGGAAAAGTAGACTATAGCCAAATGAGAAGATTGATTGCCATCTCAGGAAAAAAACCCAAAAATTAAGCATTTTTCACTTTGTGGCTATCCTAAAATTTCCCTGCAGAAATGCAGATTCCTAACTGCAAATGTAACCCTATTGATTTGATTTACTTTGCTGATTTTCATGGACATCTTAGTTAGTGTAGTCTTTTTTTCTCAGTGAATTCAGTTATTTTACAGAAGTGTGCACCCTGGTTTATTGGCTGAGGGAGATGCCCCAGCCCAGATTTGGATGTTGTCCCCAGTGACATCCACAAACATATATCATTCCCATGTGGGAATGTGGCCACGCCCCAGAGCACGCCATGCTTGCTGTGAGCAGTGGTGACTTGGTCACAGAACCAGGAATCCTCCACTGTGACACAGTACATAGGAAAAAGCACAACTGAAGGTAACCTTTGGCTTTTAAAAGAGGATTTACTTAGCACTGTTAAAAACAACTATGGTAGTCATATCAATCTAATCAACAAGAGCATTATTCTCAGCTGATTTGTTTTTCTCCACATTGAATGAGCTAAGATGCAGTCTCACTCCCACTGAAGTCATGGCAAGTGTTTGGCCACTGAAGTAAATTGAAGCAAGATCAAATTCACACTCCTCACTTTCTTTCTTCATCTTGCATAAGTAAACTGAAGACAGGCAGTTCTTTCTCCTCTGCTGAAGGATGACAGTGCTAAATCACCAGCTCCACATGGAAATTAGCCACGTTTAAAGCATTGTTTAGTTTCATGCAGTGTTTTACACACAGGATTTTCTTTCCCCTAAGAGTGATCCATTCTTTTACCATGGTGAAAAAGCAAACAGAAAACATTTTGGTGCTGGGAATTCTTTTGAAAATTTGACTGGATGAGTACACTTGCTTAAAGTTCAGAAATGGTCCTTTGAACATGCTACTTTACAATGTCATGCATTCTGTTCTCTATTGTTTTTGCTTTAAACCTGTTTCATTTTATAACTGATGAGATGCTTGACTGTTGCATCAGAGCAGTTAGTTTGTTCAGTTTCAGTACAGCTGGCTTATCTCCATGTCACGCATCATTTAATTATCCATACGAAACATAGTTAAAATTATGTACAGCTCCTCGAGCCTCACTTAAACTGTCTGTGACACTGCAGTAATCCCAGTTCCCTGACGGGGTGTTGCACAACTATGACTGGTTGGAATGTGTTAAATTGGTGATGTAGAAGAGAACCTAGAAATGAGTTTGCATTTTGCAGCTGTGCTTGCTCTGCTGGAAGAGGAAGCAAAACCAGACAAAGCCCTGCTCCTGTGGTAGTATCAGCAGCTGTAAATCTGAATGCTTATGAAAAACAAGGAAAGTGTGTTGAGTGAAGAAATGGTGTTTTCCTCTTGTTTGTTATTTAATTAATTTTTGGTGGTTTGTTATTTCTCAGAAAAATCTATCGCAGATTCCTTTGCGGAAAAGCATGAAGTGTTTATGTGAGAGTGAAGATCCTACTACTGGAAGATTGTATAGTTACGCAAAAGAATTTGCCTGTTTTGTCTCAAAAATGCTTTCTGGAGGCAGTTATCATTGAGACTTATAATATACCCGAGATTGATGATGGTTGGGCACTGCTGTCCATGCAAGGAAAGGCTCTTGTATGTGCATAAACTAAATATAAATGTGAAGGCATTTATAAATAGAAAAACCAGCAAATTTCTTACAGACTTTTTTTTTTTTTTTTTTTTTTTTTTAAGCTAGTGAACTTGAAGGTCAGATCCAACTATATGTTGCATTTTCTGTCATATAATTATCCTATATATAATGTCCTGGAGAGCAGCTTCCAGTCACTGACATCAACAGTTTACATAGCAGTTGAACTAAGAATAACCTGGGAGAGCAGACCCATATCAACCTCTTAAGTGTAAACTGTAGCTCACAACAGTTTTTGTGTTTTCATGGTCACAGAAGGGCCTCGGTTGTGTAAAGGAAGAATTGTGTTCAAAAAATACGGAACTATTCTGCTGAGTGTTCACTTTATTAAATCTTGGAAAACGAGAGGAAACAAATCTGGAAGAGTGATACTTGGCAAATAATTTTTGCTCCCTTGTAAAAAGAAGGAAGGGACAACATCAAAAACAGCTTCCCTAGAAGAATGCGGGGAAGATACATGATAAGTGGCATCAGCTCGGAAGAGAGTTTAAAACTCTTTATTGGAATACTTTTACTAATGACTTCTGTTAAGCAAATCCAATTCAGAGCAGTTTTAGCCGTCCCAACATTATTCTGCTACACACCAATGGGAGAGCGTGATCAGCCTGACCTCAGTGTCTGTCTAGCAGTGGCCATCTGTGGTCATGATGCAGGTACTCAAGTCACATCCTGCTTCCCTTTCCTCCCTCCCCATTTCTGCAGTTCCATTTAGAGATGAGTTCCCCAAAGAAAGGTCGAGGAGTATAATCTCTCCTGTACTCACAGTCCTTTGGAGATAAATACACAAAGAGATGGCAGAAAGAGACAGAAGTTCCTTTATCAGTCAAAGAGATTGGCTAACACTGTTTGAGGGAGACAATTTTGAAGATGGTGGGAGTGACAGAGGTACATCTTTGCACAAATTTGAAAACACAGGCATTCTACTTTCTGAACAAAATCCTGGCTATACCAGAATTTTTCACGGTGTTGAACCACAGAGTTTGAGAGCTAAGAGGTTATTGAAGGCATCAAAATTTTGTAATTAAATTATTTGGCCTTTTTAGGATGGTATTAACTCTTCCTGTGCATCATCCAAGTAACCTGGATTTCTTTCAGAAAGAAAGAAATCTCACTAAATCTGTAACAGAGCATTAGCTTACATGACATCCTACCCCAAAGTAGTAAGTATAAATACTACTAATAAAAAATGTCCCCCACCAGTATTAAATAAAAGCCTACACTTGTACACTGAGAACATCCCTGGGTCATGTCACCCACTGAAAGTGACAGAGAAGGCAGTCCTGTGGCTGTAGGTGAAGGAGACAATGATGATGCCATTGAAGGCAATGATGATGTGAAGGTGAAGGAAGATCTTTGATCACCTGGCCCGAGATCCTGCTGCCCACCTAGAGGCGCTGAAAGCTTATGGTCGGCTGCGACTTCACCTCCGGACGCTGCTCTCCAGCCACTGAGAGGAGTTCCCTGCACAGAGCTGTGCTGGGGGGGTCACACCCGATGGCAGCCACGTGAACGCTGCGTAATTGTTGCATTTGTCACTGGCAATCCTGAAGCTGCTTTTCTGCTCCTGTGGAAGGAAGATGCTGCAGCACATGGATTCGTTGTGCAGACACATCTCTGAGTGGCCTTGCCCTTCACCTTCCAGTTACGACGGTGCTGTTGCCTAAGTCTATGAGGCAGAAACTGGCTCCACCTGCACATCCTCACAGAAGAACAGTGAAGTTGATGGAGGTTGCTAGAAATATCTCGAAGACAGCAACCTAGTCTGTTAGGGACTTAATGTAGTCATTTAATGAGCTGTAGCTTTAATTAGACTTGTTTCTTAGCATTCCTTCCAGATTCCCTTTAGTCTTGTCAGTGTATAACTATTCTGCAAAGTTACCCTTAGTGTAGAGAAATACCCTACTGTAGTTGCTTGTCTGCTTTTAAATAATATTTGAGTATCTATGTTTGAGAAATTAATAAAAGAAAATAAGTTTCTCAAATTGCCTGAAATGTGTCATTCTTTGAATTTAACCCTCTGTATTTAGAGAATGTCCTTCCTATACCCCTATCTGAAATAAAAACTTGTTGCAAACAGAGATGTTGGATATATTAAGTATGCTGTCTCTCAAGCATTTCCATAGAAACGCTTGAAGCTTGACGTGAAAATGCCCTGAAGTGCCTGAAATTTTGCAGCAGAGTACTCCTGAATTTTTAGGAATATTTGGAAAAGTTTTCTTCACACAGTCACTTTTATACGCTCCTGGGGAACAATTCAGTCCTAAGAGTTGAAGTCAGAGAAGTCCCTAACTGCAAAACATGTGGTTTAATACATCTTCTTTTTTGTCTTCTCATAGCCAAGGTTTTGGTACAAAATTGTGACAGTAGAAAGTAATTTTTCTGTTTTTCTCTTTTCTCTATTCCTGGTTATCTGTGTCCTTTCGGAGAGGCCCTGCTGGTCTATTAATATAACCTTTTCCACCAGGCCTATATAATATTGTCTAGCAGTGAGAGCCACTTTCCATGCACAGCTTTATCCATGGTGAGATGCAGTAAAAAAAAATATTATTTACTTCTTGCCATACATAGTAGAGATTCATGGCCGTTTCGAAGTATTTATTCTCTTTGTCTTTGCACCAACACATCAAAGAACAAACAGTGAGATTGCAGGGTGACATCTCAGAGTCTTCTGTGACATCACAGAGCAGCTGTCTGACATCACAGGGTGATATCTCAGAGCTGGCTGTGTGACGTCACAAGGGCTGTGTGACATCACAGGGGCTGTGTGACATCACAGGGGCTGTGTGAGGTCACTGGGGAGGTGACTCTGCCCCAGCCCCCCCTCCCAGTTCCCCCAGAGAAGTCCAACGCTGCTCGTGCACAGCGGGGTCCCCTGTCCCCCCGGGTCCCCCCGCCCCAGGCGCCGCAGCCTCCCCCAGAGGATGTTCCACGAGATCGACCCCCGAGCCTGACACAGGGCCATGGGGGGCGGGACAGGGGACAGGGACCCCCCAGCAGCGTCCCCGTGTCCCCCAGGGCCAGAGCCTGGCCCAGGGCTCCTTCACCCTGTTACCAGCGAGGGCTTGAGAGCGCTGAAAAAATCCCCAGCAAGGGAGCAGCACAAACCAGATTTAATATTGAGCAACAGCACCACAAAGTTCCTTGGCAAGAGTCACTCTGCTCCTGACTGGACACTTCAGGCACAAAAAAGGAAACAAAGCAACAACAAAACCAAACAGAATCCAGGCTATCAAACCAGAAATGAACCAAGAACTGTCCCTGTGTGAGTGTGAGACACAAGGAAATGAGGGCAAGGATAAAAGGAATACAGGCCCAAGAGCTTACAGAGCTCAAACTTAACAGGACTTATACCTTAACCTTAACTTCCACCTTCAACTTCACAATTTAGCAAAAGAGCAGCACTTTACAGTATTTAACCTAACTTATAACCTATGACTTTGCAATTTAACTGAGAAATAACATTTAACAATATTCAACTTGGCTTATATTTTAAACCTAACAACTTAGCAAAGAACAACTTTTAGCACAATTTAACTTAGCTTAGACCTTGTGATTTAACCCTACTGACAGGCCTGACTGGCTCAGCTATCCAAGGCACTCAGACCCCTCAGAGAGCAGCATTTCTGCCACATTTCCCGAGCACAGGCACTCCTGTGTGCACACAGACACAAAGAGTCAGTGCAAGGCACCTGTGAGAAATTCCCCTGAGGGCATGGAAATGCTCCCTGCCGATGCTTTGGCATCTCCCCAGCGGGGGAAGGGTTGAGCCTGGAGGAGTGGGGGGATCGGCCCAGGCTCCCTCGTTGTTGGGGGTCCCCGAGTGCAGCAAACGGGAGAGTTCCCGGCTCGGAGAGGCCCCACTCCGAGGGAGTCGCTGGCCCAGGAGAGCTCCAAGGGGCTCCTTTTGGAGCGCTGTCTGTAGGGCCCCAAGAGAGGGGCTTCAGTGCCAGCAATGTTTCATCCTGGCTGCACTTGGCATCCACAGCTTTCTTTGGCAGGGTGAGAACAGGGCTGTTGTGCCACCGAGGGAACAAAAACACTTCCCGGGGCTGCTCCTAAAGCAGCCAGGAGCTGGTTGGGCAGCAGCAGTGCCTGGAGCAGACAGTGTTTGTGATGAGCTCCAAGGAGCTGAGCCCAGGGGCTGTTGGCCAAGGCCGAGGCCCAGCGAGCATTTCTCAGCTGGCAGGGCGGCCGGAGAAGGTGGAGGCGGGGGAATAATTCATGCCCTCAGAGTGCTCCCAGTCGCTCCCAGTATTTCCATGTCCGTGCCCCAAGTGCAGCTCCCAGCCCTGATCCGTGGGGATGGGAATGTCCCGCTCCCTTGCCGGGGCAGGGTCACACCTGAGCCAGGTGTGCAGGGCAGGCCCTTGCCCTGACCCCCAGCACTGTCCCAGCTGCAGGATCTGCTTCCCACCGGCCTCTTCCTCCTGCGGCCCCGAGCCCAGCTTGGTGCTGAACAAAGGGGCTGGGCCGGGGCCATCCCCCGGCGGGGGCTGCACACCCCCCTGCCCCCTCCCCAAATTCCCTCTGGGGGAGCAGGAGCTGGGGCTGGAGCCCTGTGGGGAGGGACAAGGGGGTGACAATGGGATGGGGGGTGTCACACACGCTCTGGGGGGACACACACGGCCCCGGGGACCCCCCCATATCTTCTGCAGAGCCAGGACGATGAACCCCAGCATGGAGCCACTGCCCTCTGGCAGTATCTTGGGGGGTGGGGTCTGGTGGCAGCTTTGGGAGTCTGGGGGAGTCACAACCACCCAAAAACGCCCTCCCAGCCCCACAGCCACTCCCAGACTCCTCCAACCACCCCACAGCTCCCAGCCAGGACCCCCCACCACCAACTACTCCCTGCAAGATAAATGACCCCAAGAACCACCAAAACCCGTTTCCATCTCCCCCAGGACCCACCCAAATTCTCGGCAAGCCACACAGCCCTCTCAGGGACCCAAATCTCCCTCATAGACCCTGCCAGGCCCCCTCCCAGCACCACAAATGCCCACAGGATTGACAGAAGCCCTTCCCAATCCCCCCAGGGGCCCCTAAACTCCCACCTCCCATGGCACTGACCAGGAGAGGTTGGTGGACAGGAACATTTACAGCCAGGATCAGCTCGGGCACTTCAGCAGTGATTTGGGCACTTTGGGGGAACATCCCGGCTAGGGAGACCCAGGCCAGGCACTGGGACAGACAATTAGAATTCTTGGAGAACAGGCGGGCTCAGGTGGACACCTTTTGCCGGCACACCTATGAGATTGTGGACATGTCCCCTGCCTTTGATAGCTTCAGAAACACCCAAATCCTCCCAAATATTCTATTGAACCAACCCCAAATTCACCCCCAAATCCAGGTAAATGGTGCAGCTTTAGATCTCTTTGCTCAATTTCTTTATTTTCACCCCAGTTTTGGTTGTTTAGACAGGTGAGAAAGAAATTATTAAAATGGAAAAGACCTCCAAGATCATGCAGCACTGCTTGATGCCACCAGAAGAAATAACTGGACAGAGCGGGTGAAATTTCTTTGGGGTGTAAAGTCAACAAATCACTTTCTGCCAGTGAATTTCCAGTTTAGATCAGAGTCCTGATGGATGTTCCTGCCCCTGTGTTCATCCAGGTGCCTATGGGGATCCAGGAGGACGTGGAGACCACCTTCCAGGTGTCTTCTCAGCAGGGATCACTGGGAATGTGGGTCACCAGGGCTCTGACCAAAGTGGGTCCTCCCATGGGGGATGGAGTTGGAGCAGGGCACGAAGCTCTTCCCACAGCTGAGACATTTGCAGGATTTCCCTTACCGGTGCCTCCATTGGTGTTGGGTCAAGGTAGAGCTCCTGGAGAAGCTCTTCCCACACTGGGGACACTCGTAGGGCCTCTCCCCAGTGTGGACGCGCCGGTGGGTGACAAGGTGGGACTTTTCTTTGAAGCCCTTCCCACAGTTGGGGCAGCGGAAAGGCCTCTCCTCCGTGTGAATCCACTGGTGCCTGAGGAGACTGGAGCTGGTCTGAAACCTCTTCTGACACTCGGGACACTCGTAGGGCCTCTCCCCAGTGTGCATGCCTTGGTGTGTGACAAGGTAGGAGCTGCAGCTGAAGCCCTTCCCACACTCCCCACACTCCTAGGGCCATTCCCCGGTGTGGATCATCTGGTGCTGGATCAGGTGGGAGCTCTGCCTGAAGCTCTTCCCACACTCCAAGCACTTGTAGGGCTTCTCCCCATGGTGAACCTGCTCATGGCCCACCAGCTCCGCGCTCTGGCTGAATCTCTGTCCACCTTCCTGGCACAGGATGCCAGGGCTTTTTGGGCTCCCGGGGTCCCTTCTCCCCTCCTTCTCTGCTTTGGGCTGCAGGGGCTCCAAGGAGTCCCCCCTGCCCCTCTCCAGGCTGTTGAGGGTCCCGCCAATGACGGCGCTCCCCCCTCTCTGGGCTCTCCACTTTGGGCTCCTGGGGGACACAGGGCTCTGCTCCTCCAGCTGCCTCTGCTGGCAGCTGCCACCGGGACCCCGCAGTGTCCCCCCAAGGGGCCTTTTCCACTCAGCTTTGCAATTCTTCATTCTCCAAACATCCCCCCAAAAACCCAACCCCAGGGACCCCCCCAGGATATCTGGGCTGAGCTCCCCATCCCCGGTCACCCATGGGATGAGGGGGTGATGGTCCCAGAGGGGCTGCGAATTCAGGGAGGCTCCAGCTCATGGTTCCTTTTTCTTTTCCTGATCCTCTTTGTCCCTCCTCTTCCTCTTCGTCCCATGCCTCCTCTTCCCTCCCTCCTCCTCCTTCCCCAGAGAAGCGACACCTTGGTGCCCCGTTCCCGTAGCCCTGGCAGCCCGCGGCAGGAGCGGGGATGGAGCCGGGACAGGTCGGGATGGGCAGCGCGGGGCTCTCGGCTGCTCCCACCCGCTGGGGGCGGGGGGAACCCGGCCCAGGCAAAAGGAGAGGCAAACTGGGAAAACTGGGGGCTGCACATCCAAACTGGGCCTTGCTGGGGACCCTGCCAGGGGACTGCCAGCCCTTGGGGCTCCCTCTCGGGAGATCCGGGAGGGGGGAACGCAGAGAGGGCTGGGGGATCCCAGGAATGGCAGCACTGGGAGTCACTTTGTTACACTGGGATTGTACTGGGATCATACTGGGAGCAGCTGGGCCCATGCTGGGGCAGACTGCGGTCACACCGAGGGAGACTGGGATCATATTGGGATCATACTGGGATCACACTGGGACAGAGTAGGAGCCTGCAGCGGGCAATTGAGACCATGCTGGCGCAAATAGGATACACTGGGAATGACTGGGATCATTCTGAGTTTGACTGGGAGCAACTGTGAGCAACTGGGATCATGCTATGAGCAAGTGGGAGGAACTGGGAGTCACTGGGTGCATGCTGGGGGTGACTGGAAACAACTGGGCTTCTCCTGGGATCAACTGGGATCATGCTGGAGGTGACAGGGATCATATTGGCAGTGAGTGCAACTACACTGAGGCTGACTGGGAGTGGTTGTGAACAAATGGGATCATGCTGGAAGGAACTGGGAGTGACTGGGAGTATGCTGGAAGGAACTGGGGTACACTGGGAGAGACTGGGAGTGACTGGAACAAAAGTGAGGGTGAAAGGGAGCAACTGGAACCATGTGGGGCACAACTGGTTCATACTGGCAGTGACTGGGAGCACACTGGTCTCATCTCTAGACCATACTGGGAAGGACTGGACTAATACTGGGAGTGTCTGAGAGTGACTGGGAACACACCAGGCACATCATCCCCCATACTGGCTGTGACTGGGAGCAAATGGGAACACACTGGATGAAAGTGGGAACAACGGGAACAGTGCTGGGGGCAAATTGTATCATAATGGGGACTGACTGGCAGCAACTGGGCTCCTGCTGGGAGCAGCCCCTGGCGGCCCCGGGAGCCCCCGCACCCCTTTCCCGGCCATGCCGCCCCTCCAGCCCCAGCACCCCCCATTGCCGGGGTGCCGGCACTGCCAGGGGTCCCCCCCTCTCGGGTTCCCCGCTGGGGCTTCTGGGGCTCTTCTCTCTCTGGGCTCCCGCTCAGGGCAGCCGCGGCTCTCCCGGGGCTCTCCAAAACCGGTGTCCCCCCGCCGGGGCTCTGCTGCCCTCACCGCCCACCGGGACCCCCGGAAAACACCTCCCGGGGATCCACCGATGTCCCCCCGAGGGCCAGCTGCGCTCGGCTTTGGAGCCCTGCCAGCTCCAAACATCCCACCCAAAAAAAAACCCCAAACCCAGGGAGCCCCGGGATATTTGGGCCGAGCTCCCCCTCCCTGGGCACCTGCGGATGGGGGCGATGCTCCCGGGGTGCTGCGAGCTCAGGCAGCGCCAGGGCCACGCGATTCCTTCTCTCCTCTCCTCGGTTGCTCCCTGCTGCCGCTGCGCCTCTTCCTCCCTCCCTCCTCCTCCTCCCCCGCTCCGGGATCCTGAACCATGAGGGGAAAGGGGGCGAGGAAAGGGCGGAACCGTGAGGGGAAAGGAGCGGGGCCAAGGGGACGCGCTGTCCTAAAAAAGCCCGGTTTGACCCAAAATCACCCAAAAGGGCATCAAATGCAGCCTACATCCACATGGTTCAGCCTGACATCAACCAAATGGGATTAAAAGTATCCAGAGGGCTCTAAATCCAACCAAAGGGGCTTAAAACTGCCCCAAGTGTTTTATAGCCCTCAAGAAATGGCTTAAGATCACCCGTAAATCTTTCAAATGTGACTAAAATCCAGCCCTGAAAGTATCTGGTCCAGCCTAAAATCATCCAAAGGTATCTAAAATCACCAAAATGTCCCTGACACCAACACAAGAAGACCTAAAATCACCCTAAAAAGGCTTGGTTCAACCTAAAATTGCCCAAAGAAGCAAAAAACCGTACTTAAATGGGCCCAAAATACCATAAAAAGGGACCCTAAAATCACCCACACAGGATTAGGATTTACCCATATGGGCCCAGTTTTTCCTAAACTCACTCAAATGGCCCCAGCCCCACCCACATGGGCCTAAAATCATCCAAAGGGGTCTGAAATCCCCCCTAAACCCCACCAGATTCGGCCTCAAATCAGCCACAGGGGCTGAAAATCCACCCGAAAAGGCTCGGGATCCCCGCAAGGGATCTGAAGCCCACCCTGAACCTGCCCGGTTCGGCCCAAAATCCCCCAAAGGGGCCGAGCCCGAGGCCGAGCCCGGGATCGGCTCCGGGGTGGCTCCGGGACCTCCGCGTTCGCTCCGGGCAGTTTTGGCCGCGGCCCCGGACGGGCCTGGCGGGGACCGGGAGGGACCAGGGAGGGCTCGGGAGGGGTTTGGGCATTTGGGGCTTTTTTGGGCTTTGGGGAATCGTGTTGGGAGTTTATGGGGAATTGTTGGGGTTTTTGGGGAGAATTATTGGGTTTGGAGGCAGTTGGGGGATTTTGGGGAGTTTGGTTTTGAGGGGTTTTATTGGTGCTTTGAGGGGGAAGTTGTTTTCCTGGGGGTATTTGGGGGTTAATTGAAATTTTTTGTGTTTTCTTTAGAATTTTGGAAGGTTTTACTGGGATTTTGTGGGGATTTTGTGGGATCCTCTGGAATATTTCTGGGTTTTATTGGGATTTTTAGGGGATTTGGAGGCAATTTATTGGAATTGTGGGGGCATTTAGTGGGATTCTTTGGGGAATTGGGTTTGTTAGGAATTTTAGTGGGATTAGGGGGGTTTTGTAGGTTTTTTTTGGTTGTTGTCGAGATTTCTTTGGTCTCGTGAGTATTTTGTGGAGCTTCTTGTGGTTTTGGAGACATTTTTGGCGGGGATTTGTGGGGTTTAATTGGGATTTTGTGGGCTTTTATTGGGATTCGAGGGTGTTCTAATGGGAATTTGTGAATTTAATTGGCAATTTCATGGGGTTTATTGGGACTTTCAGGGTTTAAAGCAGATTTTGGTGCCTCTCAGCTCTTCCCCACACCCTGGGACAACTCCAAAGCCCCCCAAAATTCCACTAAAATCCCCCAAAATCCCCCAAAAATCCCAATTAAAAAACTCCTAAACACCAAAGAATCCCACAAAATCCCAATGGAAACCACCAAAATAAAAAAAAAAAAAACAAAAAAAAAAACCAAAAACAAACAAAAAAAACCGCCCAAAAATTTCAATAAACCCCCCAAAAAATAACCACCCCCAAAACCCTAAAAAAATCCCTAAAATCCAAAATTCTCAAAACCCACAAAACCCCCATAACCCCACAAAACCCAGTAATTCTCTCCAAAATCCAATAATTCCCCTAATCTCCCAACAAAATCCCCCAAAGCCCATACATGCCGCCAAAATCCCCCCAAAATCCCCCCAGAGTGCCCCAGACTCACCGGGGGCAGTCCTGGATCAGGGCACCGGCCGGTGGAACAGGAGCCGCCTCAGGGGGCCCGCGGTGCTTTTTGGGGAGGGGGCACCATGGGAAACCTCCCAAAAATGGGGGAGAGGAACCCCTATGGCACCCCCTCCCCAGAAAGCCCTCTCCCCCGGTTCAGGAATAGCCAAATTCAAGAAAATGTAAACACGCTTGACTTTCCAGAAATTATTTTTGGCCGGGTTTAGCTGCACCCTCCAGGCTCAGGATCACCGGTGTATTTGCAGGTTTTGCTCTGCATCATCAGCCTGCCCAGACTCTGCTCGGTGTTTCACAAATGGAGAAGACAATGGATATTGTGCCAAGCTTCCTTGCAAACAGCAACACCTGCATCAGCATGACAGAAAAGAAGGGAAAAAAAAAAAAAAGAAAATAATCAGCGGTTAGAACAGAGCCAGTGTCCCACCATCTTCCCCTCCACTGTTATTATAGAGGCAAACCTGGGCCTAAAGCTTCCACCTCTCAGTTCCTGATGCTGTTTGACTTCAGCCTTGACTCCCCCTGATCTACCTGACTGCCGTCCAAGTGGGGCTGGGGATGCTCAGCCTGGAAAGAGGAGACACTGGGGAGGCCTCCCTGCAGCTCTGCAGGACTGGAAGGGTCCCACAGGAAAGATGGGGACAGTGTTCAGCCGGGCCCGTGGCAACAGGACAAGGGGGGATGGCTTTCAACTGCAGGAGGCTGATTGAAGTTGGATCTGAGGGAGCTGCTCTTTTACACGGAGGCTGCTGAGGCACTGGCCCAGGCTGTGGATGCCCCATCCTTGGCAACAGGGCTGTGAGCAGCATGGGCTGGGGAAGATTGCTCAGCTCGGAACAAGATGCTCTTTAGATCCACTGTGATGTCACAGGTGTGATGTTCCAGCAGGAACTTCCAGCGTCCAGCAAAGAGCACAACACAACCACTGGCCCTTGTGTCAGCCCACCCTGTGCCAGCCCTCGTGCCAGCTCACCCTTCACCATGTTCCCTGTCACTCTTCTCGTCACCTGCGCCCTGATACTGCCATCAGTCCTGAAAGCTCTCTGTTGCCTGGATTTTGTCATCCGTCCCTGCAGGATGCTCACATTTGTCCTGAGGAAGGTACAGTGCCATTCCATGGAGGTGGACACCCCCCAGCTGCCCGGCTGGGCTGGAGTTCTGTGGGGATGGGGTGGGACAGGGACCCCACTCTGAGGTGTTGCTACCTCTGCAGGCTGTCACCGAGAGAGAGGACGAGATGGAGGTGGACATGCAGGCTGATAGAGAGGAGGACATGGAAGTGGATGGAGAAGAGAGTGGAGACAATGCGATGGAGGTGGACATGGAGATTGATACAGAGGAGGAGATGGAAGTGGATGGAGAAGAGAGTGGAGAGGAAGAGATGGAGGTGGACATGCAGATGGATACAGAGGAGGAGATGGAAGTGGATGGAGAAGAGAGTGGAGAGGAAGAGATGGAGGTTGACATGGAGATTGATACAGAGGAGAAGATGGAAGTGGATGGAGAAGAGACTGGAGAGGAAGAGATGGAGGTGGACATGGAGATGGATCCAGAGGAGGAGATGGAAGTGGATGGAGAAGAGACTGGTGAAGAAGAGATGGAGGTAGATGTGGAAGAGGAGATGGACGTGGAAATGGAAGAGTACCTTGAGGACATGGACATTGATGAGAAAGATGAGGAAGAGGCCATGATCTTGGGATGAAGAGCAATGCCAGCAGCAGGACAGGCATGTGGTCCCCACAGGCAGAGCGGGTCCCCTGCTGCCAGGCTGGGACTGGGCTGGGTGGTCCCTGCTCAGGGATGTGGGACCCGGTGCATTGGGTTCTGGTGGCCATCCCCAGCCTGTGCTGCGCTTGCTGGGCCAGCCTGGGGGCACATGGAAGAGCCCTCTCTGCCTGATTGGAGTGACCGTGCCTCTTGCTTTTCCTCAAGGACCGATGGAGATCCCGGACAGAGATGCCACCCTTTTGTACATACCTTGTAGAGTTTGTTGTTGTCTTTAGGCTATAGGTTTTAGGGCTTCTTTTTGTCTTCTGTAAATACGTTTCATAGACTTTTGTTAGATATGTTCTTAGGTATATACGTTCCATAGATAGTTGTTGTTACAAATATTCTTACAATGTAAATGTGTTCTGTGTTTTCTTTGCTGTTTTTCTGAAAATAAACAAGCTTTATTTTTCACACCCCAGTTCTCTTTCCATTTGCTTCAGGCACAGGTAGCATTTGCAAAGTTGTGGTTTCCGCTTGCTCCAGGTTCCCAGGGCTGGAGGTCGGTGGGGGCGCTGGCACAGCCACAAGCTTTTGTTTGGGGGCAATATTGGGAAGGGGGTGGGAGAGGGGGCACAGGGGGAGGTGGGACCCACTGAGGCTCCCCCAGGTCACCCCAGGACCCCCAGGCCCCGTCCCAGCCCCCCCAGTTCCCTCCACAGCCCCGGCTGAGGGGGGCTCAGCCCAGGAGCCGCCGTCGTTCGGGGCTCCCCCGAGGGCAGCCGCCAACGGGAGAGCTCCCGGCTCAGAGAAGCCCCAGCAGAGGAGGGGATCTTGTCCCTCCTCGAGTGCCCTGAAGGGTCTTCAGGCCCCTCTGAAGAGGAGTTTTTCTCTTTTTAGGGATGTTTGGGGGGACCTCACCCCTCCAAGGGTGTTTTTTCCTCCCCATTTTCAGGTGTTTGTGGGGCCACAGCCCCACAAGCCCCTTTTCAGGGGTGATCATGACAGCTTTAAGTGACATTTTTCTGGGGGACTCACTCCAAGCCGCTGTAGGGGATGTTTTGCCCCCCAGGGTGGATTTTTGGGGTTTAAGGGCCCCCGCTCTGGTCGGGTCCCACTCTAACTCCCCTGAAGAGGCCAACACCACTCCTGCTGATTCCGGCAGCGGAGCCCTAGGAGGGTTGTAAGAGTTGAAATTTTTAAATTTCATTTTTATTCTATTTTATTTAAATTCAAATTTATTGATTTTTAGTTTTATTCTAACTCGTTGAGAGGACAGCAAGGACATTCAAGGGCAGGAACATTTTTTCCTGGCTGGTGACTGGAATTTCAGACCCTGGCAGTGTGTGCAGAACCACACAGACTGGGATCAAACATGGGCTGGGATCACCTGGACTGAGATCCTATGGACTGGGACCATATGGAATGGGACCATAGGGATCAGGACGGTACACACTGGGATAAACTGGGTTGAGATTCTATGGACTGGGACCACATCGACTGGGATTGCACAGACTGGGATCCCATGGACTGGGAAAAAGCATTGGCTACCATTGGCTACCATCCACATAGAAAGGTGGCCACCTCAAGTTGTCTTGATCCTTTTTGGGTGTCCCATCCCCCTCTTTCCCCCGCCTTCCCCATCGTTCCCCCAATCCCCGCTCCCCTCCCCCGTGTTTGGTTTTGGGGGTTCCAGGCCCCTCCTGCTCCGTGGGGGGGTCCCGATCCCTCTTTGGTTTAATTTGGGGCCCCCAACCCCTTCTCACCGCGACCCCCGCGGCCGGGGGGGCTCTCAGCACCACCAGTGCCACCAGTCCGGCCCCAGCTGCCCCCGCACGCCCCATCCCCATCCCCAGGGTCACCTCCCCCCTCCCCAAATTCCGCTCCCGGGGAGCGCTGGGCGCTGCGGGTCCGCCTGGCGACTGAGGAGTCATCGAGAACAAGCGCTCTGATTGGCTAGAAATGGCCCCGCGCAGTCTCTGATTGGCTAGCGCATTGAGAAGCGTTTTGGTCTGCCTGGCAACCGATGAGCAGCGCCATCGCAGGCGCTGATTGCCTGAAAATCGCCGGCCCGGCAACTGAGTTGTCAGCAGCGCCGCGCGCTCTGATTGGCCAGGAGCTGTTTTGGGGTGGGGACGGGGGGAACTGGGGACCCCCAGGAGCCCCCCGGCTTTGGGGGTTTCCATCCCCCCTCGGCCCTCGGGGCGGCCCTGGGGCCACCCCAACACCCCCAAAGTGGGGAGGGTCCCCGGAGCCGTTTGGATCCCCCAAAAATGGGCTGGAAGCGGCAGGAGCCGCCCCAAAAAGGGATTGAAGGGTCCGGTCCGGGAATGGGGGAGGCTCCGGGGATGGCTCCCATCCGGATCGGGGCAGGCTGGGATTGAGGGAGGGTCCGTTCAGCGACTGGGCAGGGGTCTGGGACTGGGTCAGGGGCTGGCATTGGGGAGGGTTTGGGAATTGGGGAGGGGTCTAGGATTGAGGGGATTGCTCCATCCCGGGATTGGGGCAGGGTCGCTCCCTGGGGGAGGGGTCCATTATTGGGCCAGGGCCTCTCCCCTTCCCGAGCCCAATCCCGTTCCTGATCCTGTTCCCGATCCCAATCCCATTCCCATTTCTGTTCCCATTCCCGATCTCATTCCCGACCCCGATCCCACTCCCATTCCCGATCCCGATCCTGTTCCCAGTCCCGGTCCCGCCGCTGTTTCCAGGAAATGGCTCTGCTCTCAACCCCGACCCCAAACCCAGCGGGTCAAACACCCCAGATCCTGGGGTCAACTCCCCCCGACCCCAAATCCTGGGGGTTCAAACACTGGGGGGGTCAAACACCCTCAAACCCAAACTCTGGGATGTCAAGCCCTACCCCCACCCCCAGCCCCGAACCCCAAATTTTAGGATCAAACCCTCCAAATCCCAGATCCTGGGGTGTCAAACACTCCCCAATTCCCAAACGATGGGGTTAAATACCCCTGATTTTGCTGATGGAAAAAAAACTTCTTTTCAGGGTTGGACGACCTGGTTGCGACAGCGGAACCCTTCTAAAAGACGGATGCTAAGAGACATAACCGGTGCTGTGGGAACAGGATTGGGAATTCTAAATAGCATTGATTCAGAAGTATTAATGAACACATTGGCTGCCACCACTAGATTTGACCAAATTCCAACAACCACTGCAGTCGTCCTTCTTGGCCTTGGGAAGACATCAGCGCTTGCTATCAAACATATTACCAAGTTGGGAGGAAGCAAGCGTAAATGATCACAAATTGGTAATTGATGCACTCGGTGCCACACAAAAGAACGTTTCTTTAGCTCTCAGCTGTATCCAGGCTCAATTAGGGATGCAGTCGGTTGCTGCCTCGATTATAAGAGAAGGTGAAGAAGGCACTTTTCCTACTGAGATTCGGAAAATAGTTTGGGACAGTGCCGCTGATTTTGAAAAGGAATTCCAATCCCGGTGGAACCTAGTGAACTTTACCTATGACCCCATCACAAACATAGCCACAGCTTTGGTGTTAACCGTACGTGATGCCTCAAGTGCGTTTGGTATTCCCCATCATTGCACTAGGACTGGGACACATATGGAGCCACTGGGAATGTGCTGGGGGCAACTGGGACCACGCTGGGGGCAACTGGGGACAAGGGTGAGTGACTGGGGCCCTGCTGGCAGAGACTGGGATCATACTGGACTCATACTGGGATCTTACTGGGAGTGACTGGGACTATTCTGGGGGCAAGTGGGAGAACTGGGAACACACGGGATGAAAGTGGGAACAACGGGAGCAGTGCTGGGGGCAAATTGTATCATAATGGGGAGTGACTGGCAGCAACTGGGCTCCTGCTGGGAGCAGCCCCTGGCGGCCCCGGGAGCCCCGCACCCCTTTCCCGGCCATGCCGCCCCTCCAGCCCCAGCACCCCCCATTGCCGGGGTGCCAGCACTGCAAGGGGTCCCCCCCTCTCGGGTTCCCCGCTGGGGCTTCTGGGGCTCTCCTCTCTCGGGGCTCCCGCTCAGGGCAGCCGCGGCTCTCCTGGGGCTCCCCAAAACCGGTGTCCCCCCGACGGGGCTCTGCCGCCACTCACACTGGGATCCCCCAAAAACACCTCTCTGGGACCCCCCGATGTCCCCCCGAGGGCCAGCTGCGGCTCGGCTTTGGAGCCCTGCCAGCTCCAAACATCCCTCCCAAAGAACCCGAACCCAGGCACCCCCCAGGATATTTGGGCCGAGCTCCCCCTCCCTGGGCACCTGCGGGATGGGGGCGATGCTCCCGGGGTGCTGCGAGCTCAGGCAGCGCCAGGGCCACGCGATTCCTTCTCTCCTCTCCTCCGGCTGCTCCCTGCTGCCGCTGCGCCTCTTCCTCCCTCCCTCCTCCTCCTCCCCCGCTCCGGGATCCTGAACCATGAGGGGAAAGGAGCGAGGAAAGGGCGGAACCGTGAGGGGAAAGGAGCGGGGCCAGGGGGACGCGCTGTCCTAAAAAAGCCCGGTTTGACCCAAAATCACCCAGAAGGGCATCAAATGCAGCCTACATCCACATGGTTCGGCCTGACACCAACCAAATGGGATTAAAAGTATCCAGAGGGCTCTAAAATCCAACCCAAGGGGCTTAAAACTGCCCCAAGTGTTTTATAGCCCTCAAGAAATGGCTTAAGATCACCCGTAAATCTTTCAAATGTGACTAAAATCCACCCTGAAAGTATCTGGTCCAGCCTAAAATCATCCAAAGGTATCTAAAATCACCAAAATGTCCCTGACACCAACACAAGAAGACCTAAAATCACCCTAAAAAGGCTTGGTTCAACCTAAAATTGCCCAAAGCAGCAAAAAACCCTACTTAAATGCACCCAAAATACACAAAAAAGGGACCTAAAATCACCCACACAGGATTAGGATTCACCCATATGGGCCCAGTTTTTCCTAAACTCACTCAAATGGGCCCCAGCCCCACCCACATGGGCCTAAAATCATCCAAAGGGGTCTGAAATCCCCCCTAAACCCCACCAGATTCAGCCTCAAATCAGCCACAGGAGCTGAAAATCCACCCGAAAAGGCTCGGGATCCCCGCAAGGGATCTGAAGCCCACCCTGAACCTGCCCGGTTCGGCCCAAAATCCCCCAAAGGGGCCGAGCCCGAGGCCGAGCCCGGGATCGGCTCCGGGGTCACTCCGGGACCTCCGCGTTCGCTCCGGGCAGTTTTGGCCGCGGCCCCGGACGGGCCTGGGCGGGACCGGGAGGGACCAGGGAGGGCTCGGGAGGGGTTTGGGCATTTGGGGCTTTTTTGGGCTTTGGGGAATCGTGTTGGGAGTTTATGGGGAATTGTTGGGGTTTTTGGGGAGAGTTATTGGGTTTGGAGGCAGTTGGGGGATTTTGGGGAGTTTGGATTTTGAGGGGTTTTATTGGTGATTTGAGGGGGAAGTTGTTTTCCTGGGGGTATTTGGGGGTTAATTGAAATTTTTTGTGTTTTCTTTAGAATTTTGGAAGGTTTTACTGGGATTTTGTGGGGATTTTGTGGGATCCTCTGGAATTATTTCTGGGTTTTATTGGGATTTTTAGGGGATTTGGAGGCATTTTATTGGAATTGTTGGGGCATTTAGTGGGATTCTTTGGGGATTTGGGTTTTTCAGTTATTTTAGTGGGGATTTGGGGGGGTTTTGTAGGTTTTTTTTGGTTGTTGTCGAGATTTCTTTGGTCTCGTGAGTATTTTGTGGGGCTTCTTGTGGTTTTGGAGACATTTTTGGCGGGGATTTGTGGGGTTTAATTGGGATTTTGTGGGCTTTTATTGGGATTCGAGGGTGTTCTAATGGGAATTTGTGAAATTTAATTGCAATTTCATGGGGTTTATTGGGACTATCAGGGGTTTAAAGCAGATTTTGGTGCCTCTCAGCCCTTCCCCACACCCTGGGACAACTCCAAAGCCCCCCAAAATTCCACTAAAACCCCCCAAAATCCCCCAAAAATCCCAATTAAAAACTCATAAACACCAAAGAATCCCACAAAATCCCAATGGAAACCACCAAAATTAAAAAAAAAAAAACAAAAACAAAAACAAACAAAAAAAACCGCCCAAAAATTTCAATAAACCCCCAAAAAATAACCACCCCAAAACCCTAAAAAATCCCTAAAATCCAAAATCCTCAAAACCCACAAAACCCCCATAACCCCACAAACCCAGTAATTCTCTCCAAAATCCAATAATTCCCCCTAATCTCCCAACAAAATCCCCCAAAGCCCATACATGCCGCCAAAATCCACCCAAAATCCCCCCCGAGCGCCCCAGACTCACCGGGGGCAGTCCTGGATCAGGGGGCACCGGCCGGTGGAACAGGAGGCACCTCAGGGGGCCTGCGGTGCTTTTTGGGGAGGGGGCACCATGGGAAACCCCCCAAAAATGGGGGGGGAGAACCCCTGTGGCACCCCCTCCCCAGAAAGCCCTCTCCCCCGGTTCAGGAATAGCCAAATTCAAGAAAATGTAAACCAGGCTTGACTTTCCAGAAATTATTTTTGGCCGGGTTTAGCTGCATCCTCCAGGCTCAGGATCACCGGTGTATTTGCAGGTTTTGCTCTGCATCATCAGCCTGCCCAGACTCTGCTCGGTGTTTCACAAATGGAGAAGACAATGGATAATGTGCCAAGCTTCCTTGCAAACAGCAACACCTGCATCAGCATGACAGAAAAGAAGGGAAAAAAAAAAAAAAAGAAAATAATCAGCGGTTAGAACAGAGCCAGTGTCCCACCATCTTCCCCTCCACTGTTATTATAGAGGCAAACCTGGGCCTAAAGCTTCCACCTCTCAGTTCCTGATGCTGTTTGACTTCAGCCTTGACTCCCCCTGATCTACCTGACTGCCGTCCAAGTGGGGCTGGGGATGCTCAGCCTGGAAAGAGGAGACACTGGGGAGGCCTCCCTGCAGCTCTGCAGGACTGGAAGGGTCCCACAGGAAAGACGGGGACAGTGTTCAGCCGGGCCCGTGGCAACAGGACAAGGGGGGATGGCTTTCAACTGCAGGAGGCTGATTGAAGTTGGATCTGAGGGAGCTGCTCTTTTACACGGAGGCTGCTGAGGCACTGGCCCAGGCTGTGGATGCCCCATCCTTGGCAACAGGGCTGTGAGCAGCATGGGCTGGGGAAGATTGCTCAGCTCGGAACAAGATGCTCTTTAGATCCACTGTGATGTCACAGATGTGATGTTCCAGCAGGAACTTCCAGCGTCCAGCAAAGAGCACAACACAACCACTGGCCCTTGTGTCAGCCCACCCTGTGCCAGCCCTCGTGCCAGCTCACCCTTCACCATGTTCCCTGTCACTCTTCTCGTCACCTGCGCCCTGATACTCCCATCAGTCCTGAAAGCTCTCTGTTGCCTGGATTTTGTCATCCGTCCCTGCAGGATGCTCACATTTGTCCTGAGGAAGGTACAGTGCCATTCCATGGAGGTGGACACCCCCCAGCTGCCCGGCTGGGCTGGAGTTCTGTGGGGATGGGGTGGGACAGGGACCCCACTCTGAGGTGTTGCTACCTCTGCAGGCTGTCACCGAGAGAGAGGACGAGATGGAGGTGGACATGCAGGCTGATAGAGAGGAGGACATGGAAGTGGATGGCGAAGAGAGTGGAGACAATGCGATGGAGGTGGACATGGAGATGGATACAGAGGAGGAGATGGAAGTGGATGGAGAAGAGAGTGGAGAGGAAGAGATGGAGGTGGACATGCAGATGGATACAGAGGAGGAGATGGAAGTGGATGGAGAAGAGACTGGAGAGGAAGAGATGGAGGTGGACATGGAGATTGATACAGAGGAGGAGATGGAAGTGGATGGAGAAGAGACTGGAGAGGAAGAGATGGAGGTGGACATGCAGATGGATCCAGAGGAGGAGATGGAAGTGGATGGAGAAGAGACTGGTGAAGAAGAGATGGAGGTAGATGTGGAAGAGGAGATGGACGTGGAAATGGAAGAGTACCTTGAGGACATGGACATTGATGAGAAAGATGAGGAAGAGGCCATGATCTTGGGATGAAGAGCAATACCAGCAGCAGGACAGGCATGTGGTCCCCACAGGCAGAGCGGGTCCCCTGCTGCCAGGCTGGGACTGGGCTGGGTGGTCCCTGCTCAGGGATGTGGGACCCGGTGCATTGGGTTCTGGTGGCCATCCCCAGCCTGTGCTGCGCTTGCTGGGCCAGCCTGGGGGCACATGGAAGAGCCCTCTCTGCCTGATTGGAGTGACCGTGCCTCTTGCTTTTCCTCAAGGACCGATGGAGATCCCGGACAGAGATGCCACCCTTTTGTACATACCTTGTAGAGTTTGTTGTTGTCTTTAGGCTATAGGTTTTAGGGCTTCTTTTTGTCTTCTGTAAATACGTTTCATAGACTTTTGTTAGATATGTTCTTAGGTATATACGTTCCATAGATAGTTGTTGTTACAAATATTCTTACAATGTAAATGTGTTCTGTGTTTTCTTTGCTGTTTTTCTGAAAATAAACAAGCTTTATTTTTCACACCCCAGTTCTCTTTCCATTTGCTTCAGGCACAGGTAGCATTTGCAAAGTTGTGGTTTCCGCTTGCTCCAGGTTCCCAGGGCTGGAGGTCGGTGGGGGCACAGCCACAAGCTTTTGTTTGGGGGCAATATTGGGAAGGGGGTGGGAGAGGGGGCACAGGGGGAGGTGGGACCCATTGAGGATCTCCCAGGTCACCCCAGGACCCCCAGGCCCCGTCCCAGCCCCCCCAGTTCCCTCCACAGCCCCGGCTGAGGGGGGCTCAGCCCAGGAGCCGCCGTCGTTCGGGGCTCCCCCGAGGGCAGCCGCCAACGGGAGAGCTCCCGGCTCGGAGAGGCCCCAGCAGAGGAGGGGATCTTGTCCCTCCTTGAGCGCCCTGAAGGGTCTTCAGGCCCCTCTGAAGAGGAGTTTTTCTCTTTTTAGGGATGTTTGGGGGGACCTCACCCCTCCAAGGGTGTTTTTTCCTCCCCATTTTCAGGTGTTTGTGGGGCCACAGCCCCACAAGCCCCTTTTCAGGGGTGATCATGACAGCTTTAAGTGACATTTTTCTGGGGGACTCACTCCAAGCCGCTGTAGGGGATGTTTTGCCCCCCAGGGTGGATTTTTGGGGTTTAAGGGCCCCCGCTCTGGTCGGGTCCCACTCTAACTCCCCTGAAGAGGCCAACACCACTCCTGCTGATTCCGGCAGCGGAGCCCTAGGAGGGTTGTAAGAGTTGAAATTTTTAAATTTCATTTTTATTCTATTTTATTTAAATTCAAATTTATTGATTTTTAGTTTTATTATAACTCGTTGAGAGGACAGCAAGGACATTCAAGGGCAGGAACATTTTTTCCTGGCTGGTGACTGGAATTTCAGACCCTGGCAGTGTGTGCAGAACCACACAGACTGGGATCAAACATGGGCTGGGATCACCTGGACTGAGATCCTATGGACTGGGACCATATGGAATGGGACCATAGGGATCAGGACGGTACACACTGGGATAAACTGGGTTGAGATTCTATGGACTGGGACCACATCGACTGGGATTGCACAGACTGGGATCCCATGGACTGGGAAAAAGCATTGGCTACCATTGGCTACCATCCACATAGAAAGGTGGCCACCTCAAGTTGTCTTGATCCTTTTTGGGTGTCCCATCCCCCTCTTTCCCCCGCCTTCCCCATCGTTCCCGCAGTCCCCGCTCCCCTCCCCCGTGTTTGGTTTTGGGGGTTCCAGGCCCCTCCTGCTCCGTGGGGGGCGGTCCCGATCCCTCTTTGGTTTGATTTGGGGCCCCCAACCCCTTCTCACCGCGACCCCCGCGGCCGGGGGGGCTCTCAGCACCACCAGTGCCACCAGTCCGGCCCCAGCTGCCCCCGCACGCCCCATCCCCATCCCCAGGGTCACCTCCCCCCTCCCCAAATTCCGCTCCCGGGGAGCGCTGGGCGCTGCGGCTCCGCCTGGCGACTGAGGAGTCATCGAGAACAAGCGCTCTGATTGGCTAGAAATGGCCCCGCGCAGTCTCTGATTGGCTAGCGCATTGAGAAGCGCTGTGATCTGCCTGGCAACCGATGAGCAGCGCTATCGCAGGCGCTGATTGCCTGAAAATCGCCGGCCCGGCAACTGAGTTGTCAGCAGCGCCGCGCGCTCTGATTGGCCAGGAGCTGTTTTGGGGTGGGGACGGGGGGAACTGGGGACCCCCAGGAGCCCCCCGGCTTTGGGGGTTTCCATCCCCCCTCGGCCCTCGGGGCAGCCCTGGGGCTACCCCAACACCCCCAAAGTGGGGAGGGTCCCTGGAGCCCTTTGGATCCCCCAAAAATGGGCTGGAAGCGGCAGGAGCCGCCCCAAAAAGGGATTGAAGGCTCCGGTCCGGGAATGGGGGAGGCTCCGGGGATGGCTCCGATCCGGATCGGGGCGGGCTGGGATTGAGGGAGGGTCCGTTCAGCGACTGGGCAGGGGTCTGGGACTGGGTCAGGGGCTGGCATTGGGGAGGGTTTGGGAATTGGGGAGGGGTCTGGGATTGAGGGGATTGGTCCATCTCGGGATTGGGGCAGGGTCGCTCCCTGGGGGAGGGGTCCATTATTGGGCCAGGGCCTCTCCCCTTCCCGAGCCCAATCCCGTTCCTGATCCTGTTCCCGATCCCAATCCCATTCCCATTTCTGTTCCCGTTCCCGATCTCATTCCCGACCCCGATCCCACTCCCATTCCCGATCCCGATCCTGTTCCCAGTCCCGGTCCCGCCGCTGTTTCCAGGAAATGGCTCTGCTCTCAACCCCGACCCCAAACCCAGCGGGTCAAACACCCCAGATCCTGGGGTCAACTCCCCCCGACCCCAAATCCTGGGGGTTCAAACACTGGGGGGGTCAAACACCCTCAAACCCAAACTCTGGGATGTCAAGCCCTACCCCCCCCCCCCCAGCCCCGAACCCCAAATTTTAGGATCAAACCCTCCAAATCCCAGATCCTGGGGTGTCAAACACTCCCCAATTCCCAAACGATGGGGTTAAATACCCCTGATTTTGCTGATGGAAAAAAAACTTCTTTTCAGGGTTGGACGACCTGGTTGCGACAGCGGAACCCTTCTAAAAGACGGATGCTAAGAGACATAACCGGTGCTGTGGGAACAGGATTGGGAATTCTAAATAGCATTGATTCAGAAGTATTAATGAACACATTGGCTGCCACCACTAGATTTGACCAAATTCCAACAACCACTGCAGTCGTCCTTCTTGGCCTTGGGAAGACATCAGCGCTTGCTATCAAACATATTACCAAGTTGGGAGGAAGCAAGCGTAAATGATCACAAATTGGTAATTGATGCACTCGGTGCCACACAAAAGAACGTTTCTTTAGCTCTCAGCTGTATCCAGGCTCAATTAGGGATGCAGTCGGTTGCTGCCTCGATTATAAGAGAAGGTGAAGAAGGCACTTTTCCTACTGAGATTCGGAAAATAGTTTGGGACAGTGCCGCTGATTTTGAAAAGGAATTCCAATCCCGGTGGAACCTAGTGAACTTTACCTATGACCCCATCACAAACATAGCCACAGCTTTGGTGTTAACCGTACGTGATGCCTCAAGTGCGTTTGGTATTCCCCATCATTGCACTAGGACTGGGACACATATGGAGCCACTGGGAATGTGCTGGGCGCAACTGGGACCACGCTGGGGGCAACTGGGGACAAGGGTGAGTGACTGGGGCCCTGCTGGCAGAGACTGGGATCATACTGGACTCATACTGGGATCTTACTGGGAGTGACTGGGACTATTCTGGGGGCAAGTGGGAGAACTGGGAAAACACTGGATGGCACTGGGAACAACGGGAACAGTGCTGGGGGCAAATTGTATCATAACGGGGACTGACTGGCAGCAACTGGGCTCCTGCTGGGAGCAGCCCCTGGCGGCCCCGGGAGCCCCGCACCCCTTTCCCGGCCATGCCGCCCCTCCAGCCCCAGCACCCCCCATTGCCGGGGTGCCGGCACTGCCAGGGGTCCCCCCCTCTCGGGTTCCCCGCTGGGGCTTCTGGGGCTCTCCTCTCTCGGAGCTCCCGCTCAGGGCAGCCGCGGCTCTCCCGGGGCTCCCCAAAACCGGTGTCCCCCCGACGGGGCTCTGCCGCCACCCACACTGGGATCCCCCGAAAACACCTCTCGGGGACCCCCCGATGTCCCCCCGAGGGCCAGCTGCGGCTCGGCTTTGGAGCCCTGCCAGCTCCAAACATCCCTCCCAAAGAACCCGAACCCAGGCACCCCCCAGGATATTTGGGCCGAGCTCCCCCTCCCTGGGCACCTGCGGGATGGGGGCGATGCTCCCGGGGTGCTGCGAGCTCAGGCAGCGCCAGGGCCACGCGATTCCTTCTCTCCTCTCCTCCGGCTGCTCCCTGCTGCCGCTGCGCCTCTTCCTCCCTCCCTCCTCCTCCTGCCCCGCTCCGGGATCCTGAACCATGAGGGGAAAGGAGCGAGGAAAGGGCAGAACCATGAGGGGAAAGGAGCGAGGAAAGGGCGGAACCGTGAGGGGAAAGGAGCGGGGCCAGGGGGACGCGCTGTCCTAAAAAAGCCCGGTTTGACCCAAAATCACCCAAAAGGGCATCAAATGCAGCCTACATCCACATGGTTCGGCCTGACACCAACCAAATGGGATTAAAAGTATCCAGAGGGCTCTAAAATCCAACCCAAGGGGCTTAAAACTGCCCCAAGTGTTTTATAGCCCTCAAGAAATGGCTTAAGATCACCCGTAAATCTTTCAAATGTGACTAAAATCCACCCTGAAAGTATCTGGTCCAGCCTAAAATCATCCAAAGGTATCTAAAATCACCAAAATGTCCCTGACACCAACACAAGAAGACCTAAAATCACCCTAAAAAGGCTTGGTTCAACCTAAAATTGCCCAAAGCAGCAAAAAACCCTACTTAAATGCACCCAAAATACACAAAAAAGGGACCTAAAATCACCCACACAGGATTAGGATTCACCCATATGGGCCCAGTTTTTCCTAAACTCACTCAAATGGGCCCCAGCCCCACCCACATGGGCCTAAAATCATCCAAAGGGGTCTGAAATCCCCCCTAAACCCCACCAGATTCAGCCTCAAATCAGCCACAGGAGCTGAAAATCCACCCGAAAAGGCTCGGGATCCCCGCAAGGGATCTGAAGCCCACCCTGAACCTGCCCGGTTCGGCCCAAAATCCCCCAAAGGGGCCGAGCCCGAGGCCGAGCCCGGGATCGGCTCCGGGGTCACTCCGGGACCTCCGCGTTCGCTCCGGGCAGTTTTGGCCGCGGCCCCGGACGGGCCTGGGCGGGACCGGGAGGGACCAGGGAGGGCTCGGGAGGGGTTTGGGCATTTGGGGCTTTTTTGGGCTTTGGGGAATCGTGTTGGGAGTTTATGGGGAATTGTTGGGGTTTTTGGGGAGAGTTATTGGGTTTGGAGGCAGTTGGGGGATTTTGGGGAGTTTGGATTTTGAGGGGTTTTATTGGTGATTTGAGGGGGAAGTTGTTTTCCTGGGGGTATTTGGGGGTTAATTGAAATTTTTT
Organism: Anomalospiza imberbis; assembly: GCF_031753505.1. Taxonomy (NCBI): domain Eukaryota; kingdom Metazoa; phylum Chordata; class Aves; order Passeriformes; family Viduidae; genus Anomalospiza; species Anomalospiza imberbis. The sequence goes on from NW_027100060.1 coordinate 657,132, forward strand.
GTGTTTTCTTTAGAATTTTGGAAGGTTTTACTGGGATTTTGTGGGGATTTTGTGGGATCCTCTGGAATTATTTCTGGGTTTTATTGGGATTTTTAGGGGATTTGGAGGCAATTTATTGGAATTGTGGGGGCATTTAGTGGGATTCTTTGGGGATTTGGGTTTGTTAGGAATTTTAGTGGGGATTTGGGGGGGTTTTGTAGGTTTTTTTTGGTTGTTGTCGAGATTTCTTTGGTCTCGTGAGTATTTTGTGGGGCTTCTTGTGGTTTTGGAGACATTTTTGGCGGGGATTTGTGGGGTTTAATTGGGATTTTGTGGGCTTTTATTGGGATTCGAGGGTGTTCTAATGGGAATTTGTGAAATTTAATTGCAATTTCATGGGGTTTATTGGGACTATCAGGGGTTTAAAGCAGATTTTGGTGCCTCTCAGCCCTTCCCCACACCCTGGGACAACTCCAAAGCCCCCCAAAATTCCACTAAAACCCCCCAAAATCCCCCAAAAATCCCAATTAAAAACTCATAAACACCAAAGAATCCCACAAAATCCCAATGGAAACCACCAAAATTAAAAAAAAAAAAAAAAAACAAAAACAAACAAAAAAAAACCGCCCAAAAATTTCAATAAACCCCCAAAAAATAACCACCCCAAAACCCTAAAAAATCCCTAAAATCCAAAATCCTCAAAACCCACAAAACCCCCATAACCCCACAAACCCAGTAATTCTCTCCAAAATCCAATAATTCCCCCTAATCTCCCAACAAAATCCCCCAAAGCCCATACATGCCGCCAAAATCCACCCAAAATCCCCCCCGAGCGCCCCAGACTCACCGGGGGCAGTCCTGGATCAGGGGGCACCGGCCGGTGGAACAGGAGGCACCTCAGGGGGCCTGCGGTGCTTTTTGGGGAGGGGGCACCATGGGAAACCCCCCAAAAATGGGGGGGGAGAACCCCTGTGGCACCCCCTCCCCAGAAAGCCCTCTCCCCCGGTTCAGGAATAGCCAAATTCAAGAAAATGTAAACCAGGCTTGACTTTCCAGAAATTATTTTTGGCCGGGTTTAGCTGCATCCTCCAGGCTCAGGATCACCGGTGTATTTGCAGGTTTTGCTCTGCATCATCAGCCTGCCCAGACTCTGCTCGGTGTTTCACAAATGGAGAAGACAATGGATAATGTGCCAAGCTTCCTTGCAAACAGCAACACCTGCATCAGCATGACAGAAAAGAAGGGAAAAAAAAAAAAAAAGAAAATAATCAGCGGTTAGAACAGAGCCAGTGTCCCACCATCTTCCCCTCCACTGTTGTTATAGAGGCAAACCTGGGCCTAAAGCTTCCACCTCTCAGTTCCTGATGCTGTTTGACTTCAGCCTTGACTCCCCCTGATCTACCTGACTGCCGTCCAAGTGGGGCTGGGGATGCTCAGCCTGGAAAGAGGAGACACTGGGGAGGCCTCCCTGCAGCTCTGCAGGACTGGAAGGGTCCCACAGGAAAGACGGGGACAGTGTTCAGCCGGGCCCGTGGCAACAGGACAAGGGGGGATGGCTTTCAACTGCAGGAGGCTGATTGAAGTTGGATCTGAGGGAGCTGCTCTTTTACACGGAGGCTGCTGAGGCACTGGCCCAGGCTGTGGATGCCCCATCCTTGGCAACAGGGCTGTGAGCAGCATGGGCTGGGGAAGATTGCTCAGCTCGGAACAAGATGCTCTTTAGATCCACTGTGATGTCACAGATGTGATGTTCCAGCAGGAACTTCCAGCGTCCAGCAAAGAGCACAACACAACCACTGGCCCTTGTGTCAGCCCACCCTGTGCCAGCCCTCGTGCCAGCTCACCCTTCACCATGCTCCCTGTCACTCTTCTCGTCACCTGCGCCCTGATACTCCCATCAGTCCTGAAAGCTCTCTGTTGCCTGGATTTTGTCATCCGTCCCTGCAGGATGCTCACATTTGTCCTGAGGAAGGTACAGTGCCATTCCATGGAGGTGGACACCCCCCAGCTGCCCGGCTGGGCTGGAGTTCTGTGGGGATGGGGTGGGACAGGGACCCCACTCTGAGGTGTTGCTACCTCTGCAGGCTGTCACCGAGAGAGAGGACGAGATGGAGGTGGACATGCAGGCTGATAGAGAGGAGGACATGGAAGTGGATGGCGAAGAGAGTGGAGACAATGCGATGGAGGTGGACATGGAGATGGATACAGAGGAGGAGATGGAAGTGGATGGAGAAGAGAGTGGAGAGGAAGAGATGGAGGTGGACATGCAGATGGATACAGAGGAGGAGATGGAAGTGGATGGAGAAGAGACTGGAGAGGAAGAGATGGAGGTGGACATGGAGATTGATACAGAGGAGGAGATGGAAGTGGATGGAGAAGAGACTGGAGAGGAAGAGATGGAGGTGGACATGCAGATGGATCCAGAGGAGGAGATGGAAGTGGATGGAGAAGAGACTGGTGAAGAAGAGATGGAGGTAGATGTGGAAGAGGAGATGGACGTGGAAATGGAAGAGTACCTTGAGGACATGGACATTGATGAGAAAGATGAGGAAGAGGCCATGATCTTGGGATGAAGAGCAATACCAGCAGCAGGACAGGCATGTGGTCCCCACAGGCAGAGCGGGTCCCCTGCTGCCAGGCTGGGACTGGGCTGGGTGGTCCCTGCTCAGGGATGTGGGACCCGGTGCATTGGGTTCTGGTGGCCATCCCCAGCCTGTGCTGCGCTTGCTGGGCCAGCCTGGGGGCACATGGAAGAGCCCTCTCTGCCTGATTGGAGTGACTGTGCCTCTTGCTTTTCCTCAAGGACCGATGGAGATCCCGGACAGAGATGCCACCCTTTTGTACATACCTTGTAGAGTTTGTTGTTGTCTTTAGGCTATAGGTTTTAGGGCTTCTTTTTGTCTTCTGTAAATACGTTTCATAGACTTTTGTTAGATATGTTCTTAGGTATATACGTTCCATAGATAGTTGTTGTTACAAATATTCTTACAATGTAAATGTGTTCTGTGTTTTCTTTGCTGTTTTTCTGAAAATAAACAAGCTTTATTTTTCACACCCCAGTTCTCTTTCCATTTGCTTCAGGCACAGGTAGCATTTGCAAAGTTGTGGTTTCCGCTTGCTCCAGGTTCCCAGGGCTGGAGGTCAGTGGGGGCACAGCCACAAGCTTTTGTTTGGGGGCAATATTGGGAAGGGGGTGGGAGAGGGGGCACAGGGGGAGGTGGGACCCACTGAGGCTCCCCCAGGTCACCCCAGGACCCCCAGGCCCCGTCCCAGCCCCCCCAGTTCCCTCCACAGCCCCGGCTGAGGGGGGCTCAGCCCAGGAGCCGCCGTCGTTCGGGGCTCCCCCGAGGGCAGCCGCCAACGGGAGAGCTCCCGGCTCGGAGAGGCCCCAGCAGAGGAGGGGATCTTGTCCCTCCTCGAGGGCCCTGAAGGGTCTTCAGGCCCCTCTGAAGAGGAGTTTTTCTCTTTTTAGGGATGTTTGGGGGGACCTCACCCCTCCAAGGGTGTTTTTTCCTCCCCATTTTCAGGTGTTTGTGGGGCCACAGCCCCACAAACCCTTTTCAGGGGTGATCATGACAGCTTTAAGTGACATTTTTCTGGGGGACTCACTCCAAGCCGCCGTAGGGGATGTTTTGCCCCCCAGGGTGGATTTTTGGGGTTTAAGGGCCCCCGCTCTGGTCGGGTCCCACTCTAACTCCCCTGAAGAGGCCAACACCACTCCTGCTGATTCCGGCAGCGGAGCCCTAGGAGGGTTGTAAGAGTTGAAATTTTTAAATTTCATTTTTATTCCATTTTATTTAAATTAAAATTTATTGATTTTTAGTTTTATTATAACTCGTTGAGAGGACAGCAAGGACATTCAAGGGCAGGAACATTTTTTCCTGGCTGGTGACTGGAATTTCAGACCCTGGCAGTGTGTGCAGAACCACACAGACTGGGATCAAACATGGGCTGGGATCACCTGGACTGAGATCCTATGGACTGGGACCATATGGAATGGGACCATAGGGATCAGGACGGTACACACTGGGATAAACTGGGTTGAGATTCTATGGACTGGGACCACATCGACTGGGATTGCACAGACTGGGATCCCATGGACTGGGAAAAAGCATTGGCTACCATTGGCTACCATCCACATAGAAAGGTGGCCACCTCAAGTTGTCTTGATCCTTTTTGGGTGTCCCATCCCCCTCTTTCCCCCGCCTTCCCCATCGTTCCCCCAATCCCCGCTCCCCTCCCCCGTGTTTGGTTTTGGGGGTTCCAGGCCCCTCCTGCTCCGTGGGGGGGTCCCGATCCCTCTTTGGTTTAATTTGGGGCCCCCAACCCCTTCTCACCGCGACCCCCGCGGCCGGGGGGGCTCTCAGCACCACCAGTGCCACCAGTCCGGCCCCAGCTGCCCCCGCACGCCCCATCCCCATCCCCAGGGTCACCTCCCCCCTCCCCAAATTCCGCTCCCGGGGAGCGCTGGGCGCTGCGGGTCCGCCTGGCGACTGAGGAGTCATCGAGAACAAGCGCTCTGATTGGCTAGAAATGGCCCCGTGCAGTCTCTGATTGGCTAGCGCATTGAGAAGCGTTTTGATCTGCCTGGCAACCGAGGAGCAGCGCTATCGCAGGCGCTGATTGCCTGAAAATCGCCGGCCCGGCAACTGAGTTGTCAGCAGCGCCGCGCGCTCTGATTGGCCAGGAGCTGTTTTGGGGTGGGGACGGGGGGAACTGGGGACCCCCAGGAGCCCCCCGGCTTTGGGGGTTTCCATCCCCCCTCGGCCCTCGGGGCGGCCCTGGGGCCACCCCAACACCCCCAAAGTAGGGAGGGTCCCCGGAGCCCTTTGGATCCCCCAAAAATGGGCTGGAAGCGGCAGGAGCCGCCCCAAAAAGGGATTGAAGGCTCCGGTCCGGGAATGGGGGAGGCTCCGGGGATGGCTCCGATCCGGATCGGGGCGGGCTGGGATTGAGGGAGGGTCCGTTCAGCGACTGGGCAGGGGTCTTGGACTGGGTCAGGGGCTGGCATTGGGGAGGCTTTGGGAATTGGGGAGGGGTCTGGGATTGAGGGGATTGGTCCATCTCGGGATTGGGGCAGGGTCGCTCCCTGGGGGAGGGGTCCATTATTGGGCCAGGGCCTCTCCCCTTCCCGAGCCCAATCCCGTTCCTGATCCTGTTCCCGATCCCAATCCCATTCCCATTTCTGTTCCCGTTCCCGATCTCATTCCCGACCCCGATCCCACTCCCATTCCCGATCCCGATCCTGTTCCCAGTCCCGGTCCCGCCGCTGTTTCCAGGAAATGGCTCTGCTCTCAACCCCGACCCCAAACCCAGCGGGTCAAACACCCCAGATCCTGGGGTCAACTCCCCCCGACCCCAAATCCTGGGGGTTCAAACACTGGGGGGGTCAAACACCCTCAAACCCAAACTCTGGGATGTCAAGCCCTACCCCCCCCCCCCCAGCCCCGAACCCCAAATTTTAGGATCAAACCCTCCAAATCCCAGATCCTGGGGTGTCAAACACTCCCCAATTCCCAAACGATGGGGTTAAATACCCCTGATTTTGCTGATGGAAAAAAAACTTCTTTTCAGGGTTGGACGACCTGGTTGCGACAGCGGAACCCTTCTAAAAGACGGATGCTAAGAGACATAACCGGTGCTGTGGGAACAGGATTGGGAATTCTAAATAGCATTGATTCAGAAGTATTAATGAACACATTGGCTGCCACCACTAGATTTGACCAAATTCCAACAACCACTGCAGTCGTCCTTCTTGGCCTTGGGAAGACATCAGCGCTTGCTATCAAACATATTACCAAGTTGGGAGGAAGCAAGCGTAAATGATCACAAATTGGTAATTGATGCACTCGGTGCCACACAAAAGAACGTTTCTTTAGCTCTCAGCTGTATCCAGGCTCAATTAGGGATGCAGTCGGTTGCTGCCTCGATTATAAGAGAAGGTGAAGAAGGCACTTTTCCTACTGAGATTCGGAAAATAGTTTGGGACAGTGCCGCTGATTTTGAAAAGGAATTCCAATCCCGGTGGAACCTAGTGAACTTTACCTATGACCCCATCACAAACATAGCCACAGCTTTGGTGTTAACCGTACGTGATGCCTCAAGTGCGTTTGGTATTCCCCATCATTGCACTAGGACTGGGACACATATGGAGCCACTGGGAATGTGCTGGGGGCAACTGGGACCACGCTGGGGGCAACTGGGGACAAGGGTGAGTGACTGGGGCCCTGCTGGCAGAGACTGGGATCATACTGGACTCATACTGGGATCTTACTGGGAGTGACTGGGACTATTCTGGGGGCAAGTGGGAGAACTGGGAAAACACTGGATGGCACTAGGAACAACGGGAACAGTGCTGGGGGCAAATTGTATCATAACGGGGACTGACTGGCAGCAACTGGGCTCCTGCTGGGAGCAGCCCCTGGCGGCCCCGGGAGCCCCGCACCCCTTTCCCGGCCATGCCGCCCCTCCAGCCCCAGCACCCCCCATTGCCGGGGTGCCGGCACTGCCAGGGGTCCCCCCATCTCGGGTTCCCCGCTGGGGCTTCTGGGGCTCTCCTCTCTCGGGGCTCCCGCTCAGGGCAGCCGCGGCTCTCCCGGGGCTCCCCAAAACCGGTGTCCCCCCGACGGGGCTCTGCCGCCACCCACACTGAGATCCCCCAAAAACACCTCTCGGGGACCCCCCGATGTCCCCCCGAGGGCCAGCTGCGGCTCGGCTTTGGAGCCCTGCCAGCTCCAAACATCCCTCCCAAAGAACCCGAACCCAGGCACCCCCCAGGATATTTGGGCCGAGCTCCCCCTCCCTGGGCACCTGCGGGATGGGGGCGATGCTCCCGGGGTGCTGCGAGCTCAGGCAGCGCCAGGGCCACGCGATTCCTTCTCTCCTCTCCTCGGCTGCTCCCTGCTGCCGCTGCGCCTCTTCCTCCCTCCCTCCTCCTCCTCCCCCGCTCCGGGATCCTGAACCATGAGGGGAAAGGAGCGAGGAAAGGGCAGAACCATGAGGGGAAAGGAGCGAGGAAAGGGCGGAACCGTGAGGGGAAAGGAGCGGGGCCAGGGGGACGCGCTGTCCTAAAAAAGCCCGGTTTGACCCAAAATCACCCAAAAGGGCATCAAATGCACCCTACATCCACATGGTTCGGCCTGACACCAACCAAATGGGATTAAAAGTATCCAGAGGGCTCTAAAATCCAACCAAAGGGGCTTAAAACTGCCCCAAGTGTTTTATAGCCCTCAAGAAATGGCTTAAGATCACCCGTAAATCTTTCAAAGTGACTAAAATCCACCCTGAAAGTATCTGGTCCAGCCTAAAAATCATCCAAAGGTATCTAAAATCACCAAAATGTCCCTGACACCAACACAAGAAGACCTAAAATCACCCTAAAAAGGCTTGGTTCAACCTAAAATTGCCCAAAGCAGCAAAAACCCTACTTAAATGCACCCAAAATACACAAAAAAGGGACCTAAAATCACCCACACAGGATTAGGATTCACCCATATGGGCCCAGTTTTTTCCTAAACTCACCCAAATGGGCCCCAGCCCCACCCACATGGGCCTAAAATCATCCAAAGGGTCTGAAATCCCCCCTAAAACCCACCAGATTCGGCCTCAAATCAGCCACAGGGGCTGAAAATCCACCCAAAAAGGCTCGGGATCCCCGCAAGGGATCTGAAGCCCACCCTAAACCTGCCCGGTTCGGCCCAAAATCCCCCAAAGGGGCCGAGCCCGAGGCCAAGCCCGGGATCGGCTCCGGGGTGGCTCCGGGACCTCCGCGTCCGCTCCGGGCAGTTTTGGCCGCGGCCCCGACGGCCTGGGCGGGGACCGGGAGGGACCAGGGAGGGCTCGGGAGGGGTTTGGGCATCTGGGGCTTTTTTTGGGCTTTGGGAATTGTGTTGGAGTTTACAGGGAATTGTTGGGGTTTTTGGGGAGAATTATTGGGTGTGGGGGTGTTTGGGAATTTTGGGGAGTTTGGATTTTGGAGGGGGGTTTTATGGTGCTTTGAGGGGGGAAGTTTTTTTCCTGGGGGTATTTGGGGGTTAATTGATTTTTTTTGTGTTTTCTTTAGAATTTTGGAAGGTTTTACTGGGATTTTGTGGGGATTTTGTGGGATCCTCTGGAATTATTTCTGGGTTTTATTGGGATTTTTAGGGGATTTGGAGGCATTTTATTGGAATTGTTGGGGCATTTAGTGGGATCTTTGGGGATTTGGGTTTTTTAGTTATTTTAGTGGGGATTTGGGGGGGCTTGTGGGTTTTTTTTGGGTGTTGCCAAGATTTCTTTGGGTCTCGTGAGGATTTTGTGGGGCTTGTTGTGGTTTTGGAGACATTTTTGGGGGGGGATTTGTGGGGTTTTAATTGGGATTTTGTGAGCTTTTTTTGGGATTCGAGGGTATTCTAATGGGAATTTGTGAAATTTAATGGCGATTTCATGGGGTTTATTGGGACTTTCAGGGGTTTAAACCAGATGTTGGTGCCTCTCAGCCCTTCCCCACACCTGGGACAACTCCAAAGCCCCCCAAAATTCCACTAAAACTCCCAAAATCCCCAAAAATCCCAATTAAAAACTCTAAACACCAAAGAATCCCACAAAATCCCAGTGGAACCCACCAAAATTTAAAAAAAAAAAACCTCCCAAAAAATCCCAAAAATTTCAATAAACCCCCCAAAAAATAACCACCCCAAAACCCTAAAAAATCCCCAAAATCCAAAATCCTCAAATCCCACAAAACCCCCATAACCCCACAAACCCAGTAATTCTCTCCAAAATCCAATAATTCCCCCTAATCTCCCAACAAAATCCCCCAAAGCCCATACATGCCGCCAAAATCCCCCCAAAATCCCCCCAGAGCGCCCCAGACTCACCGGGGGCCGTCCTGGATCAGGGGGCACCGGCCGGTGGAACAGAAGCCGCTTCAGGGGGCCCGCGGAGCTTTTTGGGGAGGGGGCACCATGGGAGACCCCCCAAAAATGGGGGAGGGGAACCCCTGTGGTACCCCCTCCCCCGAATGCCCTCTCCCCCGGTTCAGGAATAGCCAAACTCAAGAAAATGTAAACCAGGCTTGACTTTCCAGAAATTATTTTTGGCCGGGTTTAGCTGCATCCTCCAGGCTCAGGATCACCGGTGTATTTGCAGGTTTTGCTCTGCATCATCAGCCTGCCCAGACTCTGCTCGGTGTTTCACAAATGGAGAAGACAATGGATAATGTGCCAAGCTTCCTTGCAAACAGCAACACCTGCATCAGCATGACAGAAAAGAAGGAAAAAAAAAAAAAAAAAGAAAGTATTCACCGGTTAGAACAGAGCCAGTGTCCCACCATCTTCCCCTCCACTGTTATTACAGAGGCAAACCTGGGCCTAAAGCTTCCACCTCTCAGTTCCTGATGCTGTTTGACTTCAGCCTTGACTCCCCCTGATCTACCTGACTGCCGTCCAAGTGGGGCTGGGGATGCTCAGCCTGGAAAGAGGAGACACTGGGGAGGCCTCCCTGCAGCTCTGCAGGACTGGAAGGGTCCCACAGGAAAGACGGGGACAGTGTTCAGCCGGGCCCGTGGCAACAGGACAAGGGGGGATGGCTTTCAACTGCAGGAGGCTGATTGAAGTTGGATCTGAGGGAGCTGCTCTTTTACACGGAGGCTGCTGAGGCACTGGCCCAGGCTGTGGATGCCCCATCCTTGGCAACAGGGCTGTGAGCAGCATGGGCTGGGGAAGATTGCTCAGCTCGGAACAAGATGCTCTTTAGATCCACTGTGATGTCACAGATGTGATGTTCCAGCAGGAACTTCCAGCGTCCAGCAAAGAGCACAACACAACCACTGGCCCTTGTGTCAGCCCACCCTGTGCCAGCCCTCGTGCCAGCTCACCCTTCACCATGTTCCCTGTCACTCTTCTCGTCACCTGCGCCCTGATACTCCCATCAGTCCTGAAAGCTCTCTGTTGCCTGGATTTTGTCATCCGTCCCTGCAGGATGCTCACATTTGTCCTGAGGAAGGTACAGTGCCATTCCATGGAGGTGGACACCCCCCAGCTGCCCGGCTGGGCTGGAGTTCTGTGGGGATGGGGTGGGACAGGGACCCCACTCTGAGGTGTTGCTACCTCTGCAGGCTGTCACCGAGAGAGAGGACGAGATGGAGGTGGACATGCAGGCTGATAGAGAGGAGGACATGGAAGTGGATGGAGAAGAGAGTGGAGACCATGCGATGGAGGTGGACATGGAGATTGATACAGAGGAGGAGATGGAAGTGGATGGAGAAGAGACTGGAGAGGAAGAGATGGAGGTGGACATGCAGATGGATACAGAGGAGGCGATGGAAGTGGATGGAGAAGAGACTGGAGAGGAAGAGATGGAGGTGGACATGCAGATGGATACAGAGGAGGAGATGGAAGTGGATGGAGAAGAGAGTGGAGAGGAAGAGATGGAGGTGGACATTGAGATTGATACAGAGGAGGAGATGGAAGTGGATGGAGAAGAGACTGGTGAAGAAGAGATGGAGGTAGATGTGGAAGAGGAGATGGACGTGGAAATGGAAGAGTACCTTGAGGACATGGACATTGATGAGAAAGATGAGGAAGAGGCCATGATCTTGGGATGAAGAGCAATACCAGCAGCAGGACAGGCATGTGGTCCCCACAGGCAGAGCGGGTCCCCTGCTGCCAGGCTGGGACTGGGCTGGGTGGTCCCTGCTCAGGGATGTGGGACCCGGTGCATTGGGTTCTGGTGGCCATCCCCAGCCTGTGCTGCGCTTGCTGGGCCAGCCTGGGGGCACATGGAAGAGCCCTCTCTGCCTGATTGGAGTGACTGTGCCTCTTGCTTTTCCTCAAGGACCGATGGAGATCCCGGACAGAGATGCCACCCTTTTGTACATACGTTGTAGAGTTTGTTGTTGTCTTTAGGCTATAGGTTTTAGGGCTTCTTTTTGTCTTCTGTAAATACGTTTCATAGACTTTTGTTAGATATGTTCTTAGGTATATACGTTCCATAGATAGTTGTTGTTACAAATATTCTTACAATGTAAATGTGTTCTGTGTTTTCTTTGCTGTTTTTCTGAAAATAAACAAGCTTTATTTTTCACACCCCAGTTCTCTTTCCATTTGCTTCAGGCACAGGTAGCATTTGCAAAGTTGTGGTTTCCGCTTGCTCCAGGTTCCCAGGGCTGGAGGTCAGTGGGGGCACAGCCACAAGCTTTTGTTTGGGGGCAATATTGAGAAGGGGGTGGGAGAGGGGGCACAGGGGGAGGTGGGACCCACTGAGGCTCCCCCAGGTCACCCCAGGACCCCCAGGCCCCGTCCCAGCCCCCCCAGTTCCCTCCACAGCCCCGGCTGAGGGGGGGCTCAGCCCAGGAGCCGCCGTCGTTCGGGGCTCCCCCGAGGGCAGCCGCCAACGGGAGAGCTCCCGGCTCGGAGAGGCCCCAGCAGAGGAGGGGATCTTGTCCCTCCTCGAGGGCCCTGAAGGGTCTTCAGGCCCCTCTGAAGAGGAGTTTTTCTCTTTTTAGGGATGTTTGGGGGGACCTCACCACTCCAAGGGTGTTTTTTCCTCCCCATTTTCAGGTGTTTGTGGGGCCCACAGCCCCACAAGCCCCTTTTCAGGGGTGATCATGACAGCTTTAAGTGACATTTTTCTGGGGGACTCACTCCAAGCCGCTGTAGGGGATGTTTTGCCCCCCAGGCTGGATTTTTTGGGGTTTAAGGGCCCCCGCTCTGGTCGGGTCCCACTCTAACTCCCCTGAAGAGGCCAACACCACTCCTGCTGATTCCGGCAGCGGAGCCCTAGGAGGGTTGTAAGAGTTGAAATTTTTAAATTTCATTTTTATTCTATTTTATTTAAATTCAAATTTATTGATTTTTAGTTTTATTATAACTCGTTGAGAGGACAGCAAGGACATTCAAGGGCAGGAACATTTTTTCCTGGCTGGTGACTGGAATTTCAGACCCTGGCAGTGTGTGCAGAACCACACAGACTGGGATCAAACATGGGCTGAGATCACCTGGACTGAGATCCTATGGACTGGGACCATATGGAATGGGACCATAGGGATCAGGACGGTACACACTGGGATAAACTGGGTTGAGATTCTATGGACTGGGACCACATCGACTGGGATTGCACAGACTGGGATCCCATGGACTGGGAAAAAGCATTGGCTACCATTGGCTACCATCCACATAGAAAGGTGGCCACCTCAAGTTGTCTTGATCCTTTTTGGGTGTCCCATCCCCCTCTTTCCCCCGCCTTCCCCATCGTTCCCCCAATCCCCGCTCCCCTCCCCCGTGTTTGGTTTTGGGGGTTCCAGGCCCCTCCTGCTCCGTGGGGGGGGTCCCGATCCCTCTTTGGTTTAATTTGGGGCCCCCAACCCCTTCTCACCGCGACCCCCGCGGCCGGGGGGGCTCTCAGCACCACCAGTGCCACCAGTCCGGCCCCAGCTGCCCCCGCACGCCCCATCCCCATCCCCAGGGTCACCTCCCCCCCTCCCCAAATTCCGCTCCCGGGGAGCGCTGGGCGCTGCGGGTCCGCCTGGCGACTGAGGAGTCATCGAGAACAAGCGCTCTGATTGGCTAGAAATGGCCCCGCGCAGTCTCTGATTGGCTAGCGCATTGAGAAGCGCTGTGATCTGCCTGGCAAACCGATGAGCAGCGCTATCGCAGGCGCTGATTGCCTGAAAATCGCCGGCCCGGCAACTGAGTTGTCAGCAGCGCCGCGCGCTCTGATTGGCCAGGAGCTGTTTTGGGGTGGGGACGGGGGGAACTGGGGACCCCCAGGAGCCCCCCGGCTTTGGGGGTTTCCATCCCCCCCTCGGCCCTCGGGGCGGCCCTGGGGCCACCCCAACACCCCCCAAAGTGGGGAGGGTCCCCGGAGCCCTTTGGATCCCCCAAAAATGGGCTGGAAGCGGCAGGAGCCGCCCCACAAAGGGATTGAAGGGTCCGGTCCGGGAATGGGGGAGGCTCCGGGGATGGCTCCGATCCGGATCGGGGCGGGCTGGGATTGAGGGTGGGTCCGTTCAGCGACTGGGCAGGGGTCTGGGACTGGGTCAGGGGCTGGCATTGGGGAGGGTTTGGGAATTGGGGAGGGGTCTGGGATTGAGGGGATTGCTCCATCCCGGGATTGGGGCAGGGTCGCTCCCTGGGGGAGGGGTCCATTATTGGGCCAGGGCCTCTCCCCTTCCCGAGCCCAATCCCGTTCCTGATCCTGTTCCCGATCCCAATCCCATTCCCATTTCTGTTCCCGTTCCCGATCTCATTCCCGACCCCGATCCCACTCCCATTCCCGATCCCGATCCTGTTCCCAGTCCCGGTCCCGCCGCTGTTTCCAGGAAATGGCTCTGCTCTCAACCCCCGACCCCAAACCCAGCGGGTCAAACACCCCAGATCCTGGGGTCAACTCCTCCCGACCCCCAAATCCTGGGGGTTCAAACACTGGGGGGGTCAAACACCCTCAAACCCAAACTCTGGGATGTCAAGCCCTACCCCCCCCCCCCCCCCCAGCCCCGAACCCCAAATTTTAGGATCAAACCCTCCAAATCCCAGATCCTGGGGTGTCAAACACTCCCCAATTCCCAAACGATGGGGTTAAATACCCCTGATTTTGCTGATGGAAAAAAAACTTCTTTTCAGGGTTGGACGACCTGGTTGCGACAGCGGAACCCTTCTAAAAGACGGATGCTAAGAGACATAACCGGTGCTGTGGGAACAGGATTGGGAATTCTAAATAGCATTGATTCAGAAGTATTAATGAACACATTGGCTGCCACCACTAGATTTGACCAAATTCCAACAACCACTGCAGTCGTCCTTCTTGGCCTTGGGAAGACATCAGCGCTTGCTATCAAACATATTACCAAGTTGGGAGGAAGCAAGCGTAAATGATCACAAATTGGTAATTGATGCACTCGGTGCCACACAAAAGAACGTTTCTTTAGCTCTCAGCTGTATCCAGGCTCAATTAGGGATGCAGTCGGTTGCTGCCTCGATTATAAGAGAAGGTGAAGAAGGCACTTTTCCTACTGAGATTCGGAAAATAGTTTGGGACAGTGCCGCTGATTTTGAAAAGGAATTCCAATCCCGGTGGAACCTAGTGAACTTTACCTATGACCCCATCACAAACATAGCCACAGCTTTGGTGTTAACCGTACGTGATGCCTCAAGTGCGTTTGGTATTCCCCATCATTGCACTAGGACTGGGACACATATGGAGCCACTGGGAATGTGCTGGGGGCAACTGGGACCACGCTGGGGGCAACTGGGGACAAGGGTGAGTGACTGGGGCCCTGCTGGGAGAGACTGGGATCATACTGGACTCATACTGGGATCTTACTGGGAGTGACTGGGACTATTCTGTGGGAGAACTGGGAAAACACTGGATGGCACTGGGAACAACGGGAAGAGTGCTGGGGGCAAATTGTATCATAACGGGGACTGACTGGCAGCAACTGGGCTCCTGCTGGGAGCAGCCCCTGGCGGCCCCGGGAGCCCCGCACCCCTTTCCCGGCCATGCCGCCCCTCCAGCCCCAGCACCCCCCATTGCCGGGGTGCCGGCACTGCCAGGGGTCCCCCCATCTCGGGTTCCCCGCTGGGGCTTCTGGGGCTCTCCTCTCTCGGGGCTCCCGCTCAGGGCAGCCGCGGCTCTCCCGGGGCTCCCCAAAACCGGTGTCCCCCCGACGGGGCTCTGCCGCCACCCACACTGGGATGCCCGAAAACACCTCTCGGGGACCCCCCGATGTCCCCCCGAGGGCCAGCTGCGGCTCGGCTTTGGAGCCCTGCCAGCTCCAAACATCCCTCCCAAAGAACCCGAACCCAGGCACCCCCCAGGATATTTGGGCCGAGCTCCCCCTCCCTGGGCACCTGCGGGATGGGGGCGATGCTCCCGGGGTGCTGCGAGCTCAGGCAGCGCCAGGGCCACGCGATTCCTTCTCTCCTCTCCTCCGGCTGCTCCCTGCTGCCGCTGTGCCTCTTCCTCCCTCCCTCCTCCTCCTGCCCCGCTCCGGGATCCTGAACCATGAGGGGAAAGGAGCGAGGAAAGGGCAGAACCGTGAGGGGAAAGGAGCGAGGAAAGGGCAGAACCGTGAGGGGAAAGGAGCGGGGCCAAGGGGACGCGCTGTCCTAAAAAAGCCCGGTTTGACCCAAAATCACCCAAAAGGGCATCAAATGCAGCCTACATCCACATGGTTCGGCCTGACACCAACCAAATGGGATTAAAAGTATCCAGAGGGCTCTAAAATCCAACCCAAGGGGCTTAAAACTGCCCCAAGTGTTTTATAGCCCTCAAGAAATGGCTTAAGATCACCCGTAAATCTTTCAAATGTGACTAAAATCCACCCTGAAAGTATCTGGTCCAGCCTAAAATCATCCAAAGGTATCTAAAATCACCAAAATGTCCCTGACACCAACACAAGAAGACCTAAAATCACCCTAAAAAGGCTTGGTTCAACCTAAAATTGCCCAAAGCAGCAAAAAAAACCCTACTTAAATGCACCCAAAATACCCAAAAAAGGGACCTAAAATCACCCACACAGGAATAGGATTCACCCATATGGGCCCAGTTTTTCCTAAACTCACCCAAATGGGCCCCAGCCCCACCCACATGGGCCTAAAATCATCCAAAGGGGTCTGAAATCCCCCCTAAACCCCACCAGATTCGGCCTCAAATCAGCCACAGGGGCTGAAAATCCACCCGAAAAGGCTCGGGATCCCCACAAGGGATCTGAAGCCCACCCTAAACCTGCCCGGTTCGGCCCAAAATCCCCCAAAGGGGCCGAGCCCGAGGCCGAGCCCGGGATCGGCTCCGGGGTCGCTCCGGGACCTCCGCGTCCGCTCCGGGCAGTTTTGGCCGCGGCCCCAGACGGGCCTGGGCGGGACCGGGAGGGACCAGGGAGGGCTCGGGAGGGGTTTGGGCATCTGGGGCTTTTTTGGGCTTTTGGGAATTGTGTTGGGAGTTTACTGGGAATTTTTGGGGTTTTTAGGGAGAATTATTGGGTGTGGGGGTGTTTGGGAATTTTGGGAGTTTGGATTTTGAGGGGTTTTCTTGGTGCTTTGAGGGGGAAGTTTTTTTCCTGGGGGTATTTGGGGGTTAATTGATTTTTTTTGTGTTTTCTTTAGAATTTTGGAAGGTTTTACTGGGATTTTGTGGGGATTTTGTGGGATCCTCTGGAATTATTTCTGGGTTTTATTGGGATTTTTAGGGGATTTGGAGGCATTTTATTGGAATTGTTGGGGCATTTAGTGGGATTCTTTGGGGATTTGGGTTTTTCAGTTATTTTAGTGGGGATTTGGGGGGGCTTGTGGGTTTTTTTTAGGTGTTGCCAAGATTTCTTTGGGTCTCGTGAGGATTTTGTGGGGCTTGTTGTGGTTTTGGAGACATTTTTGGGGGGATTTGTGGGGTTTAATTGGGATTTTGTGAGCTTTTTTTGGGATTCGAGGGTATTCTAATGGGAATTTGTGAAATTTAATGGCGATTTCATGGGGTTTATTGGGACTTTCAGGGGTTTAAACCAGATGTTGGTGCCTCTCAGCCCTTCCCCACACCCTGGGACAACTCCAAAGCCCCCCAAAATTCCACTAAAACCCCCCAAAATCCCCCAAAAATCCCAATTAATAACTCCTAAACACCAAAGAATCCCACAAAATCCCAGTGGAACCCACCAAAATTTAAAAAAAAAAAACCTCCCAAAAATTTCAATAAACCCCCCAAAAAATAACCACCCCAAAACCCTAAAAAATCCCCAAAATCCAAAATCCTCAAATCCCACAAAACCCCCATAACCCCACAAACCCAGTAATTCTCTCCAAAATCCAATATTTCCCCCTAATCTCCCAACAAAATCCCCCAAAGCCCATACATGCCACCAAAATCCCCCCAAAATCCCCCCAGAGCGCCCCAGACTCACCGGGGGCAGTCCTGGATCAGGGGGCACCGGCCGGTGGAACAGAAGCCACTTCAGGGGGCCCGCGGAGCTTTTTGGGGAGGGGGCACCATGGGAGACCCCCCAAAAACGGGGGAGGGGAACCCCTGCGGTACCCCCTCTCCCGAATGCCCTCTCCCCCGGTTCAGGAATAGCCAAACTCAAGAAAATGTAAACCAGGCTTGACTTTCCAGAAATTATTTTTGGCCGGGTTTAGCTGCATCCTCCAGGCTCAGGATCACCGGTGTATTTGCAGGTTTTGCTCTGCATCATCAGCCTGCCCAGACTCTGCTCGGTGTTTCACAAATGGAGAAGACAATGGATAATGTGCCAAGCTTCCTTGCAAACAGCAACACCTGCATCAGCATGACAGAAAAGAAGGAAAAAAAAAAAAAAAGAAAGTATTCACCGGTTAGAACAGAGCCAGTGTCCCACCATCTTCCCCTCCACTGTTATTACAGAGGCAAACCTGGGCCTAAAGCTTCCACCTCTCAGTTCCTGATGCTGTTTGACTTCAGCCTTGACTCCCCCTGATCTACCTGACTGCCGTCCAAGTGGGGCTGGGGATGCTCAGCCTGGAAACAGGAGACACTGGGGAGGCCTCCCTGCAGCTCTGCAGGACTGGAAGGGTCCCACAGGAAAGACGGGGACAGTGTTCAGCCGGGCCCGTGGCAACAGGACAAGGGGGGATGGCTTTCAACTGCAGGAGGCTGATTGAAGTTGGATCTGAGGGAGCTGCTCTTTTACACGGAGGCTGCTGAGGCACTGGCCCAGGCTGTGGATGCCCCATCCTTGGCAACAGGGCTGTGAGCAGCATGGGCTGGGGAAGATTGCTCAGCTCGGAACAAGATGCTCTTTAGATCCACTGTGATGTCACAGATGTGATGTTCCAGCAGGAACTTCCAGCGTCCAGCAAAGAGCACAACACAACCACTGGCCCTTGTGTCAGCCCACCCTGTGCCAGCCCTCGTGCCAGCTCACCCTTCACCATGTTCCCTGTCACTCTTCTCGTCACCTGCGCCCTGATACTCCCATCAGTCCTGAAAGCTCTCTGTTGCCTGGATTTTGTCATCCGTCCCTGCAGGATGCTCACATTTGTCCTGAGGAAGGTACAGTGCCATTCCATGGAGGTGGACACCCCCCAGCTGCCCGGCTGGGCTGGAGTTCTGTGGGGATGGGGTGGGACAGGGACCCCACTCTGAGGTGTTGCTACCTCTGCAGGCTGTCACCGAGAGAGAGGACGAGATGGAGGTGGACATGCAGGCTGATAGAGAGGAGGACATGGAAATGGATGGAGAAGAGAGTGGAGACAATGCGATGGAGGTGGACATGGAGATTGATACAGAGGAGAAGATGGAAGTGGATGGAGAAGAGAGTGGAGAGGAAGAGATGGAGGTGGACATGCAGATGGATACAGAGGAGGAGATGGAAGTGGATGGAGAAGAGACTGGAGAGGAAGAGATGGAGGTGGACATGCAGATGGATACAGAGGAGGCGATGGAAGTGGATGGAGAAGAGACTGGAGAGGAAGAGATGGAGGTGGACATGCAGATGGATACAGAGGAGGAGATGGAAGTGGATGGAGAAGAGAGTGGAGAGGAAGAGATGGAGGTGGACATGGAGATTGATACAGAGGAGGAGATGGAAGTGGATGGAGAAGAGACTGGTGAAGAAGAGATGGAGGTAGATGTGGAAGAGGAGATGGACGTGGAAATGGAAGAGTACCTTGAGGACATGGACATTGATGAGAAAGATGAGGAAGAGGCCATGATCTTGGGATGAAGAGCAATGCCAGCAGCAGGACAGGCATGTGGTCCCCACAGGCAGAGCGGGTCCCCTGCTGCCAGGCTGGGACTGGGCTGGGTGGTCCCTGCTCAGGGATGTGGGACCCGGTGCATTGGGTTCTGGTGGCCATCCCCAGCCTGTGCTGCGCTTGCTGGGCCAGCCTGGGGGCACATGGAATAGCCCTCTCTGCCTGATTGGAGTGACCGTGCCTCTTGCTTTTCCTCAAGGACCGATGGAGATCCCGGACAGAGATGCCACCCTTTTGTACATACGTTGTAGAGTTTGTTGTTGTCTTTAGGCTATAGGTTTTAGGGCTTCTTTTTGTCTTCTGTAAATACATTTCATAGACTTTTGTTAGATATGTTCTTAGGTATATACGTTCCATAGATAGTTGTTGTTACAAATATTCTTACAATGTAAATGTGTTCTGTGTTTTCTTTGCTGTTTTTCTGAAAATAAACAAGCTTTATTTTTCACACCCCAGTTCTCTTTCCATTTGCTTCAGGCACAGGTAGCATTTGCAAAGTTGTGGTTTCCGCTTGCTCCAGGTTCCCAGGGCTGGAGGTCAGTGGGGGCGCTGGCACAGCCACAAGCTTTTGTTTGGGGGCAATATTGGGAAGGGGGTGGGAGAGGGGGCACAGGGGGAGGTGGGACCCACTGAGGCTCCCCCAGGTCACCCCAGGAGCCCCAGGCCCCGTCCCAGCCCCCCCAGTTCCCTCCACAGCCCCGGCTGAGGGGGGCTCAGCCCAGGAGCCGCCGTCGTTCGGGGCTCCCCCGAGGGCAGCCGCCAACGGGAGAGCTCCCGGCTCGGAGAGGCCCCAGCAGAGGAGGGGATCTTGTCCCTCCTCGAGTGCCCTGAAGGGTCTTCAGGCCCCTCTGAAGAGGAGTTTTTCTCTTTTTAGGGATGTTTGGGGGGACCTCACCCCTCCAAGGGTGTTTTTTCCTCCCCATTTTCAGGTGTTTGTGGGGCCACAGCCCCACAAGCCCCTTTTCAGGGGTGATCATGACAGCTTTAAGTGACATTTTTCTGGGGGACTCACTCCAAGCCGCTGTAGGGGATGTTTTGCCCCCCAGGGTGGATTTTTGGGGTTTAAGGGCCCCCGCTCTGGTCGGGTCCCACTCTAACTCCCCTGAAGAGGCCAACACCACTCCTGCTGATTCCGGCAGCGGAGCCCTAGGAGGGTTGTAAGAGTTGAAATTTTTAAATTTCATTTTTATTCTATTTTATTTAAATTCAAATTTATTGATTTTTAGTTTTATTATAACTCGTTGAGAGGACAGCAAGGACATTCAAGGGCAGGAACATTTTTTCCTGGCTGGTGACTGGAATTTCAGACCCTGGCAGTGTGTGCAGAACCACACAGACTGGGATCAAACATGGGCTGGGATCACCTGGACTGAGATCCTATGGACTGGGACCATATGGAATGGGACCATAGGGATCAGGACGGTACACACTGGGATAAACTGGGTTGAGATTATATGGACTGGGACCACATCGACTGGGATTGCACAGACTGGGATCCCATGGACTGGGAAAAAGCATTGGCTACCATTGGCTACCATCCACATAGAAAGGTGGCCACCTCAAGTTGTCTTGATCCTTTTTGGGTGTCCCATCCCCCTCTTTCCCCCGCCTTCCTCATCGTTCCCCCAATCCCCGCTCCCCTCCCCCGTGTTTGGTTTTGGGGGTTCCAGGCCCCGCCTGCTCCGTGGGGGGGGGTCCCGATCCCTCTTTGGTTTAATTTGGGGCCCCCAACCCCTTCTCACCGCGACCCCCGCGGCCGGGGGGGCTCTCAGCACCACCAGTGCCACCAGTCCGGCCCCAGCTGCCCCCGCACGCCCCATCCCCATCCCCAGGGTCACCTCCCCCCTCCCCAAATTCCGCTCCCGGGGAGCGCTGGGCGCTGCGGGTCCGCCTGGCGACTGAGGAGTCATCGAGAACAAGCGCTCTGATTGGCTAGAAATGGCCCCGCGCAGTCTCTGATTGGCTAGCGCATTGAGAAGCGTTTTGATCTGCCTGGCAACCGATGAGCAGCGCTATCGCAGGCGCTGATTGCCTGAAAATCGCCGGCCCGGCAACTGAGTTGTCAGCAGCGCCGCGCGTTCTGATTGGCCAGGAGCTGTTTTGGGGTGGGGACGGGGGGAACTGGGGACCCCCAGGAGCCCCCCGGCTTTGGGGGTTTCCATCCCCCCTCGGCCCTCGGGGCGGCCCTGGGGCCACCCCAACACCCCCAAAGTGGGGAGGGTCCCCGGAGCCCTTTGGATCCCCCAAAAATGGGCTGGAAGCGGCAGGAGCCGCCCCACAAAGGGATTGAAGGTTCCGGTCCGGGAATGGGGGAGGCTCCGGGGATGGCTCCGATCCGGATCGGGGCGGGCTGGGATTGAGGGAGGGTCCGTTCAGCGACTGGGCAGGGGTCTGGGACTGGGTCAGGGGCTGGCATTGGGGAGGGTTTGGGAATTGGGGAGGGGTCTGGGATTGAGGGGATTGCTCCATCCCGGGATTGGGGCAGGGTCGCTCCCTGGGGGAGGGGTCCATTATTGGGCCAGGGCCTCTCCCCTTCCCGAGCCCAATCCCGTTCCTGATCCTGTTCCCGATCCCAATCCCATTCCCATTTCTGTTCCCGTTCCCGATCTCATTCCCGACCCCGATCCCACTCCCATTCCCGATCCCGATCCTGTTCCCAGTCCCGGTCCCGCCGCTGTTTCCAGGAAATGGCTCTGCTCTCAACCCCGACCCCAAACCCAGCGGGTCAAACACCCCAGATCCTGGGGTCAACTCCCCCCGACCCCAAATCCTGGGGGTTCAAACACTGGGGGGGTCAAACACCCTCAAACCCAAACTCTGGGATGTCAAGCCCTACCCCCCCCCCCCCCCAGCCCCGAACCCCAAATTTTAGGATCAAACCCTCCAAATCCCAGATCCTGGGGTGTCAAACACTCCCCAATTCCCAAACGATGGGGTTAAATACCCCTGATTTTGCTGATGCAAAAAAAACTTCTTTTCAGGGTTGGACGACCTGGTTGCGACAGCGGAACCCTTCTAAAAGACGGATGCTAAGAGACATAACCGGTGCTGTGGGAACAGGATTGGGAATTCTAAATAGCATTGATTCAGAAGTATTAATGAACACATTGGCTGCCACCACTAGATTTGACCAAATTCCAACAACCACTGCAGTCGTCCTTCTTGGCCTTGGGAAGACATCAGCGCTTGCTATCAAACATATTACCAAGTTGGGAGGAAGCAAGCGTAAATGATCACAAATTGGTAATTGATGCACTCGGTGCCACACAAAAGAACGTTTCTTTAGCTCTCAGCTGTATCCAGGCTCAATTAGGGATGCAGTCGGTTGCTGCCTCGATTATAAGAGAAGGTGAAGAAGGCACTTTTCCTACTGAGATTCGGAAAATAGTTTGGGACAGTGCCGCTGATTTTGAAAAGGAATTCCAATCCCGGTGGAACCTAGTGAACTTTACCTATGACCCCATCACAAACATAGCCACAGCTTTGGTGTTAACCGTACGTGATGCCTCAAGTGCGTTTGGTATTCCCCATCATTGCACTAGGACTGGGACACATATGGAGCCACTGGGAATGTGCTGGGGGCAACTGGGACCACGCTGGGGGCAACTGGGGACAAGGGTGAGTGACTGGGGCCCTGCTGGCAGAGACTGGGATCATACTGGACTCATACTGGGATCTTACTGGGAGTGACTGGGACTATTCTGGGGGCAAGTGGGAGAACTGGGAAAACACTGGATGGCACTGGGAACAACGGGAACAGTGCTGGGGGCAAATTGTATCATAACGGGGAATGACTGTCAGCAACTGGGCTCCTGCTGGGAGCAGCCCCTGGCGGCCCCGGGAGCCCCGCACCCCTTTCCCGGCCATGCCGCCCCTCCAGCCCCAGCACCCCCCATTGCCGGGGTGCCGGCACTGCCAGGGGTCCCCCCCTCTCGGGTTCCCCGCTGGGGTTTCTGGGGCTCTCCTCCCTCAGGGCTCCCGCTCAGGGCAGCCGCGGCACTCCCGGGGCTCCCTAAACCGGTGTCCCCCCGACGGGGCTCTGCCGCCACCCACACTGGGATCCCCCGAAAACACCTCTCGGGGACCCCCCGATGTCCCCCCGAGGGCCAGCTGCGGCTCGGCTTTGGAGCCCTGCCAGCTCCAAACATCCCCCCAAAAAAAATACCGAACCCAGGCAGCCCCAGGATATTTGGGCCGAGCTCCCCCTCCCCGGGCACCTGCGGGATGGAGGCGATGCTCCCGGGGTGCTGCGAGCTCAGGCAGCGCCAGGGCCACGCGATTCCTTCTCTCCTCTCCTCCGGCTGCTCCCTGCTGCCGCTGCGCCTCTTCCTCCCTCCCTCCTCCTCCTCCCCCGCTCCGGGATCCTGAACCATGAGGGGAAAGGAGCGAGGAAAGGGCAGAACCGTGAGGGGAAAGGAGCGAGGAAAGGGCGGAACCGTGAGGGGAAAGGAGCGGGGCCAAGGGGACGCGCTGTCCTAAAAAAGCCCGGTTTGACCCAAAATCACCCAAAAGGGCATCAAATGCAGCCTACATCCACATGGTTCGGCCTGACACCAACCAAATGGGATTAAAAGTATCCAGAGGGCTCTAAAATCCAACCCAAGGGGCTTAAAACTGCCCCAAGTGTTTTATAGCCCTCAAGAAATGGCTTAAGATCACCCGTAAACCTTTCAAATGTGACTAAAATCCACCCTGAAAGTATCTGGTCCAGACTAAAATCATCCAAAGGTATCTAAAATCACCAAAATGTCCCTGACACCAACACAAGAAGACCTAAAATCACCCTAAAAAGGCTTGGTTCAACCTAAAATTGCCCAAAGCAGCAAAAAAAACCCTACTTAAATGCACCCAAAATACCCAAAAAAGGGACCTAAATTCACCCACACAGGAATAGGATTCACCCATATGGGCCCAGTTTTTCCTAAACTCACCCAAATGGGCCCCAGCCCCACCCCCATGGGCCTAAAATCATCCAAAGGGGTCTGAAATCCCCCCTAAACCCCACCAGATTCGGCCTCAAATCAGCCACAGGGGCTGAAAATCCACCCGAAAAGGCTCGGGATCCCCACAAGGGATCTGAAGCCCACCCTAAACCTGCCCGGTTCGGCCCAAAATCCCCCAAAGGGGCCGAGCCCGAGGCCGAGCCCGGGATCGGCTCCGGGGTGGCTCCGGGACCTCCGCGTCCGCTCCGGGCAGTTTTGGCCGCGGCCCCGGACGGGCCTGGGCGGGACCGGGAGGGACCAGGGAGGGCTCGGGAGGGGTTTGGGCATCTGGGGCTTTTTTGGGCTTTTGGGAATTGTGTTGGGAGTTTACAGGGAATTGTTGGGGTTTTTGGGGAGAATTATTGGGTGTGGGGGTGTTTGGGAATTTTGGGAGTTTGGATTTTGAGGGGTTTTATTGGTGCTTTGAGGGGGAAGTTTTTTTCCTGGGGGTATTTGGGGGTTAATTGATTTTTTTTGTGTTTTCTTTAGAATTTTGGAAGGTTTTACTGGGATTTTGTGGGGATTTTGTGGGATCCTCTGGAATTATTTCTGGGTTTTATTGGGATTTTTAGGGGATTTGGAGGCATTTTATTGGAATTGTTGGGGCATTTAGTGGGATTCTTTGGGGATTTGGGTTTTTCAGTTATTTTAGTGGGGATTTGGGGGGGCTTGTGGGTTTTTTTTAGGTGTTGCCAAGATTTCTTTGGGTCTCGTGAGGATTTTGTGGGGCTTGTTGTGGTTTTGGAGACATTTTTGGGGGGATTTGTGGGGTTTAATTGGGATTTTGTGAGCTTTTTTTGGGATTCGAGGGTATTCTAATGGGAATTTGTGAAATTTAATGGCGATTTCATGGGGTTTATTGGGACTTTCAGGGGTTTAAACCAGATGTTGGTGCCTCTCAGCCCTTCCCCACACCCTGGGACAACTCCAAAGCCCCCCAAAATTCCACTAAAACCCCCCAAAATCCCCCAAAAATCCCAATTAATAACTCCTAAACACCAAAGAATCCCACAAAATCCCAGTGGAACCCACCAAAATTAAAAAAAAAAAACCTCCCAAAAATTTCAATAAACCCCCCAAAAAATAACCACCCCAAAACCCTAAAAAATCCCCAAAATCCAAAATCCTCAAATCCCACAAAACCCCCATAACCCCACAAACCCAGTAATTCTCTCCAAAATCCAATAATTCCCCCTAATCTCCCAACAAAATCCCCCAAAGCCCATACATGCCGCCAAAATCCCCCCAAAATCCCCCCAGAGCGCCCCAGACTCACCGGGGGCCGTCCTGGATCAGGGGGCACCGGCCGGTGGAACAGAAGCCGCTTCAGGGGGCCCGCGGAGCTTTTTGGGGAGGGGGCACCATGGGAGACCCCCCAAAAACGGGGGAGGGGAACCCCTGTGGTACCCCCTGCCCCAAATGCCCTCTCCCCCGGTTCAGGAATAGCCAAACTCAAGAAAATGTAAACCAGGCTTGACTTTCCAGAAATTATTTTTGGCCGGGTTTAGCTGCACCCTCCAGGCTCAGGATCACCGGTGTATTTGCAGGTTTTGCTCTGCATCATCAGCCTGCCCAGAATCTGCTCGGTGTTTCTCAAATGGAGAAGACAATGGATAATGTGCCAAGCTTCCTTGCAAACAGCAACACCTGCATCAGCACGACAGAAAAGAAGGAAAAAAAAAAAAAAAAGGAAATAATCAGCGGTTAGAACAGAGCCAGTGTCCCACCATCTTCCCCTCCACTGTTATTATAAGAGGCAAACCTGGGCCTAAAGCTTCCACCTCTCAGTTCCTGATGCTGTTTGACTTCAGCCTTGACTCCCCCTGATCTACCTGACTGCCGTCCAAGTGGGGCTGGGGATGCTCAGCCTGGAAACAGGAGACACTGGGGAGGCCTCACTGCAGCTCTGCAGGACTGGAAGGGTCCCACAGGAAAGACGGGGACAGTGTTCAGCCGGGCCCGTGGCAACAGGACAAGGGGGGATGGCTTTCAACTGCAGGAGGCTGATTGAAGTTGGATCTGAGGGAGCTGCTCTTTTACGCGGAGGCTGCTGAGGCACTGGCCCAGGCTGTGGATGCCCCATCCTTGGCAACAGGGCTGTGAGCAGCATGGGCTGGGGAAGATTGCTCAGCTTGGAACAAGATGCTCTTTAGATCCACTGTGATGTCACAGATGTGATGTTCCAGCAGGAACTTCCAGCGTCCAGCAAAGAGCACAACACAACCACTGGCCCTTGTGTCAGCCCACCCTGTGCCAGCCCTCGTGCCAGCTCACCCTTCACCATGCTCCCTGTCACTCTTCTCGTCACCTGCGCCCTGATACTCCCATCAGTCCTGAAAGCTCTCTGTTGCCTGGATTTTGTCATCCGTCCCTGCAGGATGCTCACATTTGTCCTGAGGAAGGTACAGTGCCATTCCATGGAGGTGGACACCCCCCAGCTGCCCAGCTGGACTGGAGTTCGGTGGGGATGGTGTGGGACAGGGACCCCACTCTGAGGTGTTGCTACCTCTGCAGGCTGTCACCGAGAGAGAGGACGAGATGGAGGTGGACATGCAGGCTGATACAGAGGAGGACATGGAAATGGATGGAGAAGACAGTGGAGAGGATGCAATGGAGGTGGACATGCAGGTGGATACAGAGGAGGAGATGGAAGTGGATGGGGAAGAGAGTGGAGAGGAAGAGATGGAGGTGGACATGGAGATTGATACAGAGGAGGAGATGGAAGTTGATGGAGAAGAGAGTGGAGAGGAAGAGATGGAGGTGGACATGCAGATGGATACAGAGGAAGAGATGGAAGTGGATGGAGAGGAGACTGGAGAGGAAGAGATGGAGGTAGATGTGGAAGAGGAGAAGGACGTGGAAATGGAAGAGTACCTTGATGACATGGACATTGATGAAAAAGATGAGGAAGAGGCCATGATCTTGAGATGAAGACCAACACCAGCAGCAGGTAAGGCATGTGGTCCCCACAGGCAGAGCAAATCCTCTGCTGCCAGGCTGGGACTGGGCTGGGTGGTCCCTGCTCAGGGATGTGGGACCCGGTGCATTGGGTTCTGGTGGCCATCCCCAGCCTGTGCTGCGCTTGCTGGGCCAGCCTGGGGGCACATGGAAGAGCCCTCTCTGCCTGGTTGGAGTGACTGTGCCTCTTGCTTTTCCTCAAGGACCAATGGAGATCCCGGACAGAGACGCCACCCTTTTGTACATACGTTGTAGAGTTTGTTGTTGTCTTTAGGCCATAGGTTTTAGGGCTTCTTTTTGTCTTCTGTAAATACGTTTCATAGACTTTTGTTGGATATGCTGTTGTGGTTTGACATGGAAGTGAATTCTTTCAGGAAGTTGGGTCAAACCAATCAGTAGTCAAGTTTGGATATTGGCACCTAAATTGGCCACTAAAAGTGTGGATACGCCTCTGAGAACACAGGGGGTTAAAAGCAGGAACTCCCAAGAGCTCGCTCTCTTTGGTTCCGGTCAGGGTGCAGTGCAGATCTCCCCCGCCCAGCCATGGGGCTGGGTGGGGGAGGGGAAGCCATGCGGTCTTGTCGAGGTGAGCCGAGGGGGCTGAAGGACTGGAACCGAGCCAGCTCCTGTGGACAGAAGGGTGGAGAGAAGCAGAGATGCCTTTGTCGTTCCCCCCGCCAAGAGGGAAGAGACAGAGAGTCCAGACGGCACCTGTAACTTTGCCGGCGCGGAGGAGAAGGGGTGGGGGAAGGTGCCCAGCCTTGGCCTTGGGAATCGGCTGCTGGGCAGAGATATCAGCCGTCCAGGGAGTCTGAGCTTTTAACCCTTTCCTGAGAAATGAAGGCTTTGTGAAATATTACTCCTCCTTGATTTGAAGTAGAAGAGAGACAGTCTGGGATCCGAGATGATGGAAGAAGAAATTCTTGAGTTGGAAGAAGATGATGGAGTGGCTTGTGGCGTGACTTTTCTTGTTAGCCATAGACTGAACCAAATTCTCCTGACAGAAGCTGCACTTAGGGGGGTGGTTTGGTGAGCCAAGAGACTTGTATTAGTGATTACCAGCAGAGGAGTAGAGAGAACAGAGGAGAGTTGGAGAAAGTGTGGAGAAGCCCTCTATCTTCAAGGAAGAAGAAGAGGAGAAGAAGACCTCTGTTCTTGGACCCTCAGCCCCAGGGGAAAATGGGGGGGACTGTAGTCCCGCAATGAGAAACTGAACTCTTGTCTCTTTTGGTCCATGGCAAAGCATCCTTAAAGGAGCCCTATGAGCAGTCTGTCCATGCACGGTGGTGAGAGCACTGTGACATGGAGAGGAGAGTTTCACCACGGCAGATTTTCTCTGGGCAGTTGCCATGTGTGACATGGAAACACAAGGGTGGCAATTGTGTTTCCTGGGGGGTCTGTGGCACAGGAGAGACTCCTGTCTCCCTTGAAAGATTGAGTATTTGAATATCTGAAGGGTGGCAACTTGATCAGGACCCGGGTGGTGTCTCACTGTGGTTCCATTTGGAAATTAGGTGGGAATTAGTTGGGAGGAGGAAGAGTGTTTTGGAAGGTCTTTGTCCAGGATTGAGTGTCTGTGTTTTTATAGTAGTAGTAGTTTAATAAAGTCCTTTTCTTTGTTATTAAGCTTGAGCCTGCTCTGCTCTGTTCCTGATCACATCTCACAGCAATTATTTAAAAAAGTGCATTTTCATGGGAGTGCTGGCATCGCACCAGCGTCAAACCATAACATATGTTCTTAGGTATATACGTTCTATAGATTGTTGTTGTTACAAATATTCTTACAATGTAAATGTGTTCTGTGTTTTCATTGCTGTTTTTCTGAAAATAAACAAGCTTTATTTTTCACACCCCTTTCCAAAGTTCTCTTTCCATTTGCATCAGGCACAGGATCCCGAGAGGATCTGGGGGTACCCGGGTGATGCCGATGATGGTGATGGGGATCCCGTGCTGGGTATAAATATCATGATGAATTCCTGGGGGAATTGTCTATCTCCAGGGTTTTTGGGGTCCCGGTGGATTTTTGGGGGTTCCCAGGGGGGTTTTCAGGATTCCCAAAGGGGGGGATTGGGTGATCCCAGGGGGAACCCAAGGCTGGTTTGGGGTACCTGCCGGTGACAGAGATGGGGACCCTCTGCCATGTAAGAACCTTCTCAGGGGCATCTGGGGGTGCTGGGAGCTCTTGTGGGAATTTTGATGTCCTGGGAGGGTTTGGGGGTGTCTTTGTGGGGATTTTGTGGTCTTGGGGAGTTTTTGGAGGGCTCAGGGTTGGTTTTGGGGTCCCGGGGAGGTCGGGGTGTCCTGGGGGATTTGGGGGTTCCCGGGAGGGTTGGGGGGTTCATGGGCAATGCCGATGACAGAGTGGGACCCCGTGCCGGGTATGAACCTTCTCACTGCGCACGGGCAGCGTCAACGTGTTCAGGGAGATCCTGGGGGGCCCAGGGGTCACCCCAAAACCCAGGGGACCCCAAATGCTCAGGGACCCCCCCAAACTCCCCTCACTGCTGGATCTGCTGCAGCACTCGGCCCCCACCCCCACCATCACAGGGGGCTGTGGAAGAAATCTGGGGGTGCACGGACAGGTCGGGGGGACCCCCAAAGTCCTGGGAAAGGGGGAACACAGGGGAACTCCCAGGAATCCCCACTGGGGGCTTAGGGGAGATCCAGGAGGCGTTTGGGCGAGCCTAATTGTGTCACTATCGTCAGGAAAGGGGACTCCAAGGGTCCACGGTGTCCCCATTCCCAGCAAAAGGTGGGAAAACCCGGGCTGGCTGGGAATAGGGGTTCCGGGTGTCCTCGGTGTTGAGGAAAGGAGGGGCTGGGCACTAGGAAAGGCAGGAATAGGGGTCCAGGGGGTTTCTGGGTTAAGGAAAAGGGGGCTCGGGGGGCTGGGAGAGGCGGCATGGCCGGGAAAGGGGTGCGGGGGTTGCCGGTGCCGGATAAGGGGGTGCGGTGTGGAATCCTGGCCGGGAATGGGGGTGCGGGGGGATGGCGGCGCCCGGGAATGGGGGTTCAGGGGCCCCTCGGTGCTCCGGAATGGGCGACCAAGGAGTCCCGGTGCCGGGGGTCCCCCTCACCTCTCGCTGCCCCCCCGGGGCCCCAGGTGCGCCCCCAGCCCCAGAGCTGGAGCCATCGCGCTGCTCCTCCTCACTCCCAGTACGATCCCAGTATGATCCCAGTAGAACTCGGTCACCCAGGAGCCGCTCCAAGTATGATTCCAGGACAGCCCAGGCACTGCCACTCCTGGAATCCCCCCAGCCCTCTCTGCGTTCCAACCAGTCCCGGCTCCATCCCTGCCCCTCCCGCGGCTGCGGGGGCTTCGGGAGTGGGGGAGGAGGAGGAGGGAGGGAGGAAGAGGCGCAGCGGCAGCAGGGAGACGCCGGAGGAGAGGAGAGAAGGAATCGCGTGGCCCTGGCGCTGCCTGAGCTCGCAGCACCCCGGGAGCATCGCCCCCATCCCGCAGGTGCCCGGGGAGGGGGAGCTCAGCCCACATATCCCGGGGCTCCCTGGGTTTGGGTTTTTCTGGGGGGATGTTTGGAGCTGGCAGGGCTCCAAAGCCGAGCCGCAGCTGGTCCTCGGGGGGACATCGGGGGGTCCCCGGGAGGTGTTTTTGGGGGATCCCAGTGTGGGTGGCGGCAGAGCCCCAGCGGGGGGACACCGGTTTTGGGGAGCCCCGGGAGAGCCGCGACTGCCCTGAGTGGGAGCCCAGAGAGAGGAGAGCCCCAGAAGCCCCAGCGGGGAACCCGAGAGGGGGGGACCCCTGGCAGTGCCGGCACCCCGGCAATGGGGGGTGCTGGGGCTGGAGGGGCGGCATGGCCGGGAAAGGGGTGCGGGGCTCCCGGGGCCGCCAGGGGCTGCTCCCAGCAGGAGCCCAGTTGCTGCCAGTCACTCCCCATTATGATACAATTTGCCCCCAGCACAGTCCCTGTTGCTCCCACTTTCATCCAGTGTGTTCCCAGTTGCTCCCAGTCACACCCAGTATGGGGGATGATGTGCCTGGTGTGTTCCCAGTCAGTCTCAGACACTCCCAATATTAGTCCTGTCCTTCCCAGTATGGTCCAGAGATGAGACCAGTGTGCTCCCAGTCACTGCCAGTATGAACCAGTTGTGCCCCACATGGTTCCAGTTGCTCCCTTTCACCCTCACTTTTGTTCCAGTCACTCCCAGTCTCTCCCAGTGTACCCCAGTTCCTTCCAGCATACTCCCAGTCACTCCCAGTTCCTTCCAGCATGATCCCATTTGTTCACAATCACTCCCACTCAGCCTCAGTGTAGTTGCACTCACTGCCAATATGATCCCTGTCACCCCCAGCATGATCCCAGTTGATCCCAGCATAAGCCCAGTTGTTTCCAGTCACCCCCAGCAAGCACCCAGTGACTCCCAGTTCCTCCCACTTGCTCATAGCATGATCCCAGTTGCTCACAGTTGCTCCCAGTCAAACTCAGAATGATCCCAGTCACTCCCAGTGTATCCTATTTGCGCCAGCATGGTCTCAATTGCCCGCTGCAGGCTCCTACTCTGTCCCAGTGTGATCCCAGTATGATCCCAATATGATCCCAGTCTCCTTCAGTGTGACCGCAGTCTGCCCCAGCATGGGCCCAGCTGCTCCCAGTATGATCCCAGTACGATCCCAGTATAAAAATGTCACTCCCACTGCTGCCATTCCTGGGATCTCCCAGCCCTCTCTGCGTTCCCCCCTCCCGGATCTCCCGAGAGGAGCCCCAAGTGCTGGCAGTCCCCTGGCAGGGTCCCCAGCAAGGCCCAGTTTGGATGTGCACCCCCCAGTTTTCCCAGTTTGCCTCTCCTTTCGCCCGGGCCGGGTTCTCCCTGCCCCCAGCGGGTGGGAGCAGCCGAGAGCCCCGCGCTGCCCATCCCAACCTGTCCCGGCTCCATCCCCGCTCCTGCCGCAGGCTGTCAGGGCTGCGGGAACAGGGCACCAAGGGTGTCACTGCTCTTGGGGGTGGAGGAGGAGGGAGGGAAGAAGAGGGATGGAGGAGGAGAACCAGAAGGGATGGAAGTAGAAGAAGGAGGTGGGCTCAGGGAGGAGGAGGAGGGATGAAAGAGGAGGACTGGGACGAAGAGGAAGAGGAGGGACAAAGGAGGATCAGGAAAAGAAAAAGGAACCACGAGGTCGAGCCCTTCCTGAATTCACAGCCCCGCTGGGACCATCAGCCCCCATCCCATGGGTGACCAGGGATGGGGAGCTCGGCCCAGATATCCTGGGGAGGTCCCTGGGTTGGGTTTTTGGGGGGGATGTTTGGAGAATGAAGAACTGCAAAGCTGAGTGGAAAAGGCCCCTTGGGGGGGAAAATGGGGGGTCCATGTGGCGGCTGACAGCAGAAGCAGCCTGGAGGAGCAGAGCCCTGTGTCCCCCAGGAGCCCAAAGTGGAGAGCCCAGAGAGGGGGGAGCGCCGTCATTGGCGGGACCCTCAACAGCCTGGAGAGGGGCAAGGGGGACTCCTTGGAGCCCCTGCAGCCCAAAGCAGAGAAGGAGGGGAGAAGGGACCCCAAGAGCCCAAAAAGCCCTGGCATCCTGTGCCAGGAAGGTGGACAGAGCTTCAGCCAGAGCTCGGAGCTGGTGGGCCATGAGCAGGTTCACCATGGGGAGAAGCCCTACAAGTGCTTGGAGTGTGGGAAGAGCTTCAGGCAGAGCTCCCACCTGATCCAGCACCAGATGATCCACACCGGGGAATGGCCCTACGAGTGTGGGGAGTGTGGGAAGGGCTTCAGCTGCAGCTCCCACCTCGTCACCCACCAAGGCATGCACACTGGGGAGAGGCCCTACGAGTGTCCCGAGTGTCAGAAGAGGTTTCAGACCAGCTCCAGTCTCCTCAGGCACCAGCGGATTCACATGGAGGAGAGGCCTTTCCGCTGCCCCGACTGCGGGAAGGGCTTCAAACAAAAGTACCACCTCGTCACCCACCAGCGCATCCACACTGGGGAGAGGTCCTACGAGTGTCCCCAGTGTGGGAAGAGCTTCTCCAGGAGCTCTACCTTGACCCAACACCAACGGAGGCACCAGTAAGGGAAACCCTGCAAATGCCTCAGCTGTGGGAAGAGCTTCGTGCCCTGCTCCAACTCCATCCCCCATGGGAGGACCCACTTTGGTCAGAGCCCTGGTGACCCACATTCCCAGTGATCCCTGCTGAGAAGACACCTGGAAGGTGGTCTCCACGTCCTCCTGGATCCCCATAGGCACCTGTATGAACACAGGGGCAGGAACATCCATCAGGACTCTGATCTAAACTGGAAATTCACTGGCAGAAAGCGATTTGTTGACTTTACACCCCAAAGAAATTTCACCCGCTCCTTACAGTTATTTCTTCTGGTGGCATCAAGCAGTGCTGCATGATCTTGGAGGTCTTTTCCATTTCAATAATTTTTTTCTTCACCCTCTCTAAACAACCAAAACTGGGGTGAAAATAAAGAAATTGAGCAAAGAGATCTAAAGCTGCACCATTTACCTGGATTTGGGGGTGAATTTGGGGTTGGTTCAATAGAATATTTGGGAGGATTTGGGTGTTCTGAAGCTATCAAAGGCAGGGGACATGTCCACAATCTCATAGGTGTGCCGGCAAAAGGTGTCCACCTGAGCCCGCCTGTTCTCCAAGAATTCTAATTGTCTGTCCCAGTCCCTGGCCTGGGTCTCCCTATCCGGGATGTTCCCCCAAAGTGCCCAAATCACTGCTGAAGCACCCGAGCTGATCCTGGCTGTAAATGTTCCTGTCCACCAATCTCTCCTGGTCAGTGCCATGGGAGGTGGGAGTTTAGGGGCTCCTGGGGGGACTGGGAAGGGCTTCTGTCAATCCTGTGGGCATTTGTGGTGCTGGGAGGGGGCTTGGCAGGGTCTATGAGGGAGATTTGGGTCCCTGAAAGGGCTGTGTCTTGCAGAGAATTTGGGTGGGTCCTGGGGGAGATGGAAACGGGTTTTGGTGGTTCTTGGGGTCATTTATCTTGCAGGGAGTAGTTGGGGGGGGGGGTCCTGGCTGGGAGCTGTGGGGTGGTTTGAGGAGTCTGGGAGTGGCTGTGGGGCTGGGAGGGCGTTTTTGGGTGGTTGTGACTCCCCCAGACTCCCAAAGCTGCCACCAGACCCCACCCTCAAGATACTGCCAGAGGTCAGTGGCTCCATGCTGGGGTTCATCGTCCTGGCTCTGCAGAAGATATGGGGGGGTCCCCGGGGCCGTGTGTGTCCCCCCAGAGCGTGTGTGACACCCCCTATCCCATTGTCACCCCCTTGTCCCTCCCCACAGGGCTCCAGCCCCAGCTCCTGCTCCCCCAGAGGGAATTTGGGGAGGGGGCAGGGGGGTGTGCAGCCCCCGCCGGGGGATGGCCCCGGCCCAGCCCCTTTGTTCAGCACCAAGCTGGGCTCAGGGCCGCAGGAGGAAGAGGCCGGTGGGAAGCAGATCCTGCAGCTGGGACAGTGCTGGGGGTCAGGGCAAGGGCCTGCCCTGCACACCTGGCTCAGGTGTGACCCTGCCCCGGCGAGGGAGCGGGACATTCCCATCCCCACGGATCAGGGCTGGGAGCAGCACTTGGGGCACGGACATGGAAATACTGGGAGCGACTGGGAGCACACTGAGGGCGTGAATTATTCCCCCGCCTCCACCTTCTCCGGCCGCCCTGCCAGCTGAGAAATGCTCGCTGGGCCTCGGCCTTGGCCAACAGCCCCTGGGCTCAGCTCCTTGGAGCTCATCACAAACACTGTCTGCTCCAGGCACTGCTGCTGCCCTGCCAGCTCCTGGCTGCTTTAGGAGCAGCCCCGGGAAGTGTTTTTGTTCCCTCGGTGGCACAACATCCCTGTTCTCACCCTGCCAAAGAAAGCTGTGGATGCCAAGTGCGGCCAGGATGAAACATTGCTGGCACTGAAGCCCCTCTCTTGGGGCCCTACAGACAGCGCTCCAAAAGGAGCCCCTTGGAGCTCTCCTGGGCCAGCGACTCCCTCGGAGTGGGGCCTCTCCGAGCCGGGAACTCTCCCGTTTGCTGCACTCGGGGATCCCCAACAACGAGGGAGCCTGGGCCGATCCCCCCACTCCTCCAGGCTCAACCCTTCCCCCGCTGGGGAGATGCCAAAGCATCGGCAGGGAGCATTTCCCTGTCCTCAGGGGAATTTCTCACAGGTGCCTTGCACTGACTCTTTGTGTCTGTGTGCACACAGGAGTGCCTGTGCTCGGGAAATGTGGCAGAAATGCTGCTCTCTGAGGGGTCTGAGTGCCTTGGATAGCTGAGCCAGTCAGGCCTGTCAGTAGGGTTAAATCACAAGGTCTAAGCTAAGTTAATTTGTGCTAAGAGTTGTTCTTTGCTAAGTTCTTAGGTTTAAAATATAAGCCAAGTTGAATATTGTAAAATGTTATTTCTCAGTGAAATTGCCATAAGTTCGGTTAAATACTGTAGAGTGCTGCTCTTTTGCTAAATTGTGAAGTTGAAGGTGGAAGTTAAGGTTAAGGTATAAGTTAAGTCCTGTTAAGTTTGAGCTCTGTAAGCTCTTGGGCCTGTATTCCTTTTATCCTTGCCCTCATTTCCTTGTGTCTCACACTCACACAGGGACAGTTCTCGGTTCATTTCTGGTTTGATTGCCTGGATTCTGTTTGGTTTTGTTGTTGCTTTGTTTCCTTTTTTGTGCCTGAAGTGTCCAGTCAGGAGCAGAGTGACTCTTGCCAAGGAACTTTGTGGTGCTGTTGCTCAATATTAAATCTGGTTTTTGCTGCTCCCTTGCTGGGGATTTTTTCAGCGCTCTCAAGCCCTCGCTGGCAACAGGGTGAAGGAGCCCTGGGCCAGGCTCTGGCCCTGGGGCACACGGGGACGCTGGCGGGGGGTCCCTGTCCCCTGTCCCGCCCCCCATGGCCCTGTGTCAGGCTCTGGGCTCGATCTCGTGGAACATCCTCTGGGGGAGGCTGCGGCGCCGGGGGCGGGGGGACCCGGGGGGACAGGGGACCCCGCTGTGCACGAGCAGCGTTGGACTTCTCTGGGGGAACTGGGAGGGGGGGCTGGGGCAGAGTCACCTCCCCAGTGACCTCACACAGCCCCTGTGATGTCACACAGCCCCTGTGATGTCATACAATTTCCTGTGATGTCACACAGCCCCTGTGATGTCACAGAGACAACTCTGAGCTGTCACCCTGTGATGTCAGACAGCTGCTCTGTGATGTCACAGAAGACTCTGAGATGTCACCCTGCAATCTCACTGTTTGTTCTTTGATGTATTGGTACAAAGGCAAAGAGAATAAATGTTTTCAATCTACCATGAATCTCTACTATGTATGGCAAGAAGTAAATCATGTTTTATTTAGCTGCATCTCACCATGGATAAAGCTGTGCATGGAAAGTGGCTCTCACTGCTAGACAATATTATATAGGCCTGGTGGAAAAGGTTATATTAATAGACCAGCAGGGCCTCTCCGAAAGGACACAGATAACCAGGAATAGAGAAAAGAGAAAAACAGAAAAATGACTTTCTACTGTCACAATTTTGTGCCAAAACCTTGGTTATGAGAAGACAAAAAAAAAAGATGTATTAAACCACATGTTTTGCAGTTAGGGACTTCTCTGACTTCAACTCTTAGGACTGAATTGTTCCCCAGGAGCGTATAAAAGTGACTGTGTGAAGAAAACTTTTCCAAATATTCCTAAAAAATTCAGGAGTACTCTGCTGCAAAATTTCAGGCACTTCAGGGCATTTTCACTTCAAGCTTCAAGCGTTTCTATGGAAATGCTTGAGAGACAGCATAATTAATATATCCAACATCTCTGTTTGCAACAAGTTTTTATTTCAGATAGAGGTATAGGAAGGACATTCTCTAAATACAGAGGGTTAAATTCAAAGAATGACACATTTCAGGCAATTTGAGAAACTTATTTTCTTTTCTTAATTTCTCAAACACAGATATTCAAATATTATTTAAAAGCAGACAAGCAACTACAGTAGGGTATTTCTCTACACTAAGGGTAACTTTGCAGAATAGTTATACACTGACAAGACTAAAGGGCATCTGGAGGGAATGCTAAGAAACAAGTCTAATTAAAGCTACAGCTCATTAAATGACTACATTAAGTCCCTAACAGACTAGGTTGCTGTCTTCGAGATATTTCTAGCAACCTCCATCAACGTCACTGTTCTTCTGTGAGGATGTGCAGGTGGAGCCAGTTTCTGCCTCATAGACTTAGGCAACAGCACCGTCGTAACTGGAAGGTGAAGGGCAAGGCCACTCAGAGATGTGTCTGCACAACGAATCCATGTGCTGCAGCATCTTCCTTCCGCAGGAGCAGGAAAGCAGCTTCAGGATTGCCAGTGACAAATGCAACAATTACGCAGCGTTCACGTGGCTGCCATCGGGTGTGACCCCCCCAGCACAGCTCTGTGCAGGGAACTCCTCTCAGTGGCTGGAGAGCAGCGTCCGGAGGCGAAGTCGCAGCTGACCATAAGCTTTCAGCGCCTCTAGGTGGGCAGCAGGATCTCGGGCCAGGTGCTCAAAGATCTTCCTTCACCTTCACATCGTCATTGCCTTCAATGGCATCATCATTGTCTCCTTCACCTACAGCCACAGGACTGCCTTCTCTGTCATTTTCAGTGCTGCTGTCATCTGCCTCCACAGTCACATCAGTGTTTTCTCCACCTTCCTCTGGATCAGTGCTGTCTTATTTCTGTTCTGTTCCTCTCATCTCCCAAGGTCTTGCAGGAGCTCTGGTCCTTGCTGCTGCTGCTGGTGTCACAGCTCCTTCTCCTGCAGCTAAACCACAGGCCCAAGAAGAGCAGGACGCCAGCAAGAACCCAGAACGGCCACTGCTGCAGGGCACCAAAGAGCACGGCTCCCCAGCCCTCGTCCTGCTGCTCCAGGGGCCCCCGCTCCAGCTCCTGCAGCAGCTGAGCCATCTCACGGGCCAGCAGCTCCTGACGCTCCTTCATTCGCTGGTGCGTGGCCTCATCCAGCCCATCCCCAGCCGGCTGGGGGTACTGGATCAGGCTTTGCACGAGCACGAAGAGCAGTGACAGTAAAGCCATGGTCTGCAGGAGGACACACAGAAGGGGTTCAGTGGGGCCGGAATGGAGACGGACAATGAGGGGCAGGAGCAGCAGGGATGTGGCGGCAGGAAGGAGAGGGCCCCCGGCAGCTGGCAAGGCCTGCACCGCTGCCCCAGCAAGCAGCGCGCCCTCAGCGAGGCGCTCCCGCCGGGGCTGGGCCCTGGATGCGGGGGCAGCCCCAGGTACCGGCGCTTCTCCCCCAGCCCTCCTCCAGCCCCCAGCCCCGTCTCCTCACTGCTGTGCACTCACCGCTTGCCCAGGCTCTACTGGGGCAGCGGCACCCGCTGGGGCCTTTTCTAGCTGCCCCCATTGTGACACGGCGCCTGCGATGTCACAGAACCCAGAGCGCGGCACAGGCCAGCCCCGCCCGCCGTCCCCAGCCCGGTCAGGGAACTCATCGTGGCCCTGGGCACCCCGAGCCCCAATAGACACCAAATGCAGATCCATCCCTCGGGAACCTGGGAACACCAGAGCTTCCCTTGACAGAGCAGCACAAGCACCCTCACACACAACCCTTGTCAAATTCAAATCTGGGTGACATGACCCAGGGATGTTCTCAGTGTACAAGTGCAGGCTTTTATTTAATACTGGTGGGGGACATTTTTTATTAGTAGTATTTATACTTACTACTTTGGGGTAGGGTGTCATGTAAGCTAATGCTCTGTTACAGATTTAGTGAGATTTCTTTCTTTCTGGAAGAAATCCAGGTTGCCTGGATGATGCACAGGAAGAGTTAATACCATCCTAAAAAGGCCAGATAATTTAATTACAAAATTTTGATGCCTTCAATAACCTCTTAGCTCTCAAACTCTGTGGTTCAACACCATGCAAAATTCTGGTATAGCCAGGATTTTGTTCAGAAAGCAGAATGTCTGTGTTTTCAAATTTGTGCAAAGATGTACCTCTGTCACTCCCACCATCTTCAGAATTGTCTCCCTTAAACAGTGTTAGCCAATCTCTTTGACTGAGAAAGGAACTTCTGTCTGTTTCTGCTATGTCTTTGTGTATTTATCTCCAAAGGACTGTGAGTACAGGAGAGATTATACTCCTCGACCTTTCTTTGGGGAACTCATCTCTAAATGGAACTGCAGAAATGGGGAGGGAGGAAAGGGAAACAGGATGTGACTTGAGTACCTGCATCGTGACCACAGATGGCCACTGCTAGACAGACACTGACGTCAGGCTGATCACGCTCTCCCATTGGTGTGTAGCAGAATAATGTTGGGATGGCTAAAACTGCTCTGAATTGGATTTGCTTAACAGATGTCATTAGTAAAAGTATTCCAATAAAGAGTTTTAAACTCTCTTCCGAGCTGATGCCACTTATCATGTATCTTCCCCGCATTCTTCTAGGGAAGCTGTTTTTGATGTTGTCCCTTCCTTCTTTTTACAAAGGAGCAAAAATTATTTGCCAAGTATCACTCTTCCAGATTTGTTTCCTCTCATTTTCCAAGATTTAATAAAGTGAACACTCAGCAGAATAGTTCTGTGTTTTTTGAACACAATTCTTCCTTTACCCAATTGAGGCCCTTCTGTGACCATGAAAACACAAAAACTGTTGTGAGCTACAGTTTACACTTAAGAGGTTGATATGGGTCAGTTCTCCCAGGTTATTCTTAGTTCAACTGCTATGTAAACTGTTGATGTCAGTGACTGGAAGCTGCTCTCCAGGACATTATATATATGATAATTATATGACAGAAAATGCAACATATAGTTGGATCTGACCTTCAAGTTCACTAGCTTAAAAAAAGAAAAAAAAAGTCTATAAGAAATTTGCTGGTTTTTCTATTTATAAATGCCTTCACATTTATATTTAGTTTATGCACATACGAGAGCCTTTCCTTGCATGGACAGTAGTGCCCATCCATCATCAATCTCGGGTATAAGTCTCAATGATAACTGCCTCCAGAAAGCATTTTTGAGACAAAACAGGCAAATTCTTTTGCGTAACTATACAATCTTCCAGTAGTAGGATCTTCACTCTCACATAAACACTTCATGTTTTTCCGCAAAGGAATCTGAGATAGATTTTTCTGAGAGATAACAAACCACCAAAAATTAATTAAATAACAAACAAGAGGAAAACACCATTTCTTCACTCAACACACTTTCCTTGATTTTCATAAGCATTCAGATTTACAGCTGCTGATACTACCACAGGAGCAGGGCTTTGTCTGGTTTTGCTTCCTCTTCCAGCAGAGCAAGCACAGCTGCAAAATGCAAACTCATTTCTAGGCTCTCTTCTACATCACCAGTTTAACACGTTCCAACCAGTCATAGTTGTGCAACACCCCGTCAGGGAACTGGGATTACTGCAGTGTCACAGACAGTTTGAGTGAGGCTCAAGGAGCTGTACATAGTTTTACCTATGTTTTGTATGGATAATTAAATGATGTGTGACATGGAGATAAGCCAGCTGTACTGAAACAGAAAAAACTAACTGCTCTGATGCAACAGTCAAGCATCTCCTCAGTTATAAAATGAAACAGGTTTAAAGCAAAAACAATAGAGAACAGAATGCATGACATTGTAAAGTAGCATGTTCAAAGGACCATTTCTGAACTTTAAGCAAGTGTACTCATCCAGTCAAATTTTCAAAAGAATTCCCGGCACCAAAATGTTCTCTGTTTGCTTTTTCACCATGGTAAAAGAATGGATCACTCTTAGGGGAAAGAAAATCCTGTGTGCAAAACACTGCATGAAACTAAACAATGCTTTAAACGTGGCTAATTTCCATGTGGAGCTGATGATTTTTGCACTGTCGCCCTTCAGCAGAGGAGAAAGAACTGCCTGTCTTCAGTTTACTTATGCAAGATGAAGAAAGAAAGTGAGGAGTGTGAATTTGATCTTGCTTCAATTTACTTCAGTGGCCAAAAACTTGCCATGACTTCAGTGGGAGTGAGACTGCATCTTAGCTCATTCAATGTGGAGAAAAACAAATCAGCTGAGAATAATGCTCTTGTTGATTAGATTGATATTACTACCACAGTTGTTTTTAACAGTGCTAAGTAAATCCTCTTTTAAAAGCCAAAGGTTACCTTCAGTTGTGCTTTTTCCTATGTACTGTGTCACAGTGGAGGATTCCTGGTTCTGTGACCAAGTCACCACTGCTCACAGCAAGCATGGCGTGCTCTGGGGCGTGGCCACATTCCCACATGGGAATGATATATGTTTGTGGATGCCACTGGGGACAACATCCAAATCTGGGCTGGGGCATCTCCCTCAGCCAATAAACCAGGGTGCACACTTCTGTAAAATAACTGCATTCACTGAGAAAAAAAGACTACACTAACTAAGATGTCCATGAAAATCAGCAAAGTAAATCAAATCAATAGGGTTACATTTGCAGTTAGGAATCTGCATTTCTGCAGGGAAATTTTAGGATAGCCACAAAGTGAAAAATGTTTAATTTTTGGTTTTTTTTCCTGAGACGGCAATCAATCTTCTCGTTTGGCTATAGTCTACTTTTCCCTATAAAGTAGAACCTAGAGATACACTCAGAAAATATGTATGGAAGTACCTCTCAATTAATTAAAAAATATTATTACTCAGAAGATAGAGACACGACTGTCTACACTGTATGAATTAAACATATATGAATTAGGACACAGACTCTTCCATTCTTTAGTAACAAAACTGATGCTGTCCTGAAAATGACATTAATGAATGAGACTGGTATATGAAAACCTTCTGCATCTGCTCTAGACGTTGGAATGAGCACGTTAAATGATGCAGCAGACAAGGAGGATGCACTTCTTAGGGAAGCTGAATGTCACTTCTGTGCTTAAGGAGTTCTGCAGTTTGGATGAAGGTCACAGGCTATGTCCAGGTGCACGAAAATGAATGATAAATACACACAGTTTCTCTTAGACTGAAAGCAGAGCTAGACAAAGAGTATTAAAATCAGGAATAATTCATCCCCTGGTTTTCTAAAGATGTCAATCTTCTACTAGAAGACAATTTGTGAGCTCCTCCGTATATTAAAGCTATAACATAATAATAGAAGCACCTCAAACTTGTAGAAGTATCTAAGATGCATAGATTAAGTAAGGTCTCTGCAGAGCGAGCACCCTAAAAACATCACAAGAGCAAGCAGTGACAATTTCTGGGATAGTAATGACATGAATCAGTATCTAAAAGTTAAGTATAAGTGAAGAAGAGAATTTTTCAACTAATGGATCAGGGAAAATGTGGGAATAAAGGATATGTGATTAAAGATCATAGTGTATTATATTAACAGAGGTGGAGAATATATGACTTTGATTCTGTATTACAACACATTTCAGTTGAATTGTGTGTAGCTTTAGTTTTATACATGCACAATTTTTTAGAACACATTTTTAGAGTAGGGCATGCAATAAAGGAAATGCATTGTATTGCATTGATCCCCACATGACTCGCTGGAATATCTTAACATTTCCAGCACAGATTCCCACTTCTGAAGATGAAAACCCAGAGAAGATGAAAACCTGTAACTGCCATTAAGAGAAGGTCTAAAATTTTAATTGCTGCCTGAACACAAAGGAGCTGTGACATGCTGTGGTTTCTTGAAGCACTCCTGCAGTTACAGACACATCTTTAACTACCCCACCCTCTCCCTCTTCCCCATCCACCATTGACTGATGCAGCTGGGAGATTCAGTAACTGTGGAGCAAAATCTTGCTTACTTTCAGCTCTCCTGCCCCAGCAAATGCTCAGCTCCTCTGGGAAGATGGATCTATGCCATAAACACACTGCACCTGGAAGAGAATGAAAACTTCCCTTCAAACACACACATGTGACCAGCTTTCTGGAACTGCCTGATGTTGCCAGTTTTCATCTGTTTTCCACAAAGAAGGGAAAGAACCTTGTATTCTCCTCCTCATGATATTTCAAGTCTGAATTCCAAAGAACAGAGATGCCAGGACTTGTCAGTGACATGACTAACAATCTTATGAGAACTGGCAAGACAGCTCATTTCTCCTACATCTTACAGAAACCTTGGAATTATTTTGTCTGAAACACTTGGGGGAAGCAAGATGGACTTAATTCTGACAACTTTATTAAATATTCAACACATCTGACATCCTGATATCAACAACAAAAATATGGTTTAATTATGATAAGCCATACTGGTATAATTTATAATACGTAAGTGTGAAAAACTGCAATGAATTTTTTCTTGATCCATGTGGAAAAATACACACCTTCCACCCCCCCAAGAAAAGTAAGACAAGGCACAATAAATTCTCATAATTCTCTTTCTTCTGGTTTTTCAGTTCCATCACAGCTCTCCAAATTAATATTTATGTGCTATTTTGCATCTGTATCTGTTGTTGATTTGCCCCCCTACAGGGATATAGGTGGATAAGTTTGGACAGGAAACGGTATCCCTCAAGCCAAACTGAAAGGTTTATAAAGTTGCTAATAAAAGTTTGGGTCAGGGCCTAAATATTAATCATCTGCTCATTGTCTTTTTAAACGAGCTCAGGCATTTTCCCAACCACTTCCAGCAGCTCTCTGGCACTAT
The DNA here is from genome assembly GCF_031753505.1 of Anomalospiza imberbis. Taxonomy (NCBI): domain Eukaryota; kingdom Metazoa; phylum Chordata; class Aves; order Passeriformes; family Viduidae; genus Anomalospiza; species Anomalospiza imberbis. The sequence goes on from NW_027100060.1 coordinate 700,278, forward strand.
TCTAAACTAAGATTTCAGACATTTCTTTTTTTCCTGTGTTGACTTCAATATTTTTTTTTCTCCCCCTCTCTACCTGCCAAATGCATCCATCAGGATTTTGCCAAAGGCTATCTGCTTTTGAAGTTGAGAGGAATTCACTAATCGTGAGTGCCAAATCCACAATAAATGCCATTGCCATATGGTATACGCTGCTTTTGGGAATTATCTCAAAAGGCCTAGCTGTGAGAAGACTGGCTGTATGTTAGGAGGGTTTTACTGCTAACTTCCATAACTCATGTCAGGTTTTCAGTTTCTGTATTCATTGGCTTCAGTGAGTTCAACTGTTTCCTGAATTTATAAAAATGTTGTCAAGATGCCTTGATCTTGCTTCCTCCATCTCTCTCACACAAACACATCCAAACACATCTCTACACAGTGGAATAGCATGCACAGTGGCATGCAAATCTAGCAAAAGAGCAGCTTGTAAATAAATAGCATGTCATTCTGCTTACTCAATAAATTCCTCTGGGTGTTAAACTCATGACAAACGTATCATAAGCCCCGATGAAGGGTTTACAGCCTGTCCCATCACACCATCCTGAGTGCAATTCTGCAATGCATAGGAAGACATAAGTTTGAAAAACAGAGCAGAAATAGCTCCCGTAAGGGCAGGGTGCTGACATAGATGAAACATAACTAACTGGAGAGCATTTGTTGTAGCTAAAGAAGACAGCATCAGTGTCACATCTCTGTGCCTGTGGAGGTGTAATCTACATTCAAAGCAACAAGAAATCTATCTCCTTTAAAAAATTGTCCATTAATACATAAATGTGTCTGTGTTGAAACTCCTCAGATACCATTCCCAACTAGAACTACACACAAGACTAAGAAATTCCACAGAGAAACACGGTTTTGTGATCCAAAGAGGCAAGGAGAAAGAGAACCACATATGTGGAGTTTAACATACCAACGTAGTGATAGAAAAAGAATTACAAAAATAAATGTCAGTCCCCTTGAAACACTTGAGGCAGCGCTCTCAACTTTCTCTGATGCTCTAGGAAGACGTGAATGTCCTCCATGTCTCACATCATCCCCACCAGCCACATGGAAATATCTCCAATGCAGCTCTGAGTGTTTCAAGTATAACTCCCCTCTAATTTATGTAGTCTGTTAACATCCTCTTGGAGCAAAAAGAAATAATAGTTTAAAAAGACAGCTGTATTTCAGAAACATGTGCCTCTACACGACAAAAAAAACCCCAGAATTTAATACCGTCCCTAGGCAGAATTCATCCATCTTTAAGGCTTCTATTTTGTATGTCTGATTTGTTTTCCTGGTAAGTAATACAAATGAACTGCTGGCAACATCACATCAAAACAAAAGCAGCAGAATCAGAAAAAAACACTGAAAAGTTTACCTTTCCAGGAAAGCTTCAGTCTTGGGATATTTTGTTTTGACATTCCAGTGACTGGAAGGAACAGCATCACTAAAGACAGCAGGCTGCAGGCATGTGGCACTTGCAAAGTTCTCATTCTGCTCTCTTCTTCTGCATCTTCTTTTGCACTATCTCCCCACTTTTCAAACAACCCAAGTTTTATCTGGAAGAAAAAAAGGAAAACATCTGTAGACCTGCATTACTGCATAAATAATAATTCTGTAAGCAAGCCAGACCTACCTTTAAAGAGCAGCTCATTTAATTTCTTTGCTACAAAAGGATTTTTTTTCTCCAGTACAAGTAAAAATGTTTTGTTTCTTTAATACTAAATTTACACATTTTGACATTGGAAAAATATGTAAACTTTTCAACACCAGTGTCTAGCATAGCTAAAGTTCAAACACAAATTAAATTAATACAGTATCCACACAAAGAATATTTGCCATTCAAAAGTGACCACGCAACTTGTTAGTTCATACCAGTCGACTGGATATCTTAATGTTTTATAACTTTTTATCTCAGTACAAAAGCTATTTTATGTTTATGCTATGACTAGAATGAACTGTAAGGTCTCAGACGCCATGGGGGTACAAGCAGAGTTAACAATGAGTACATACCCATCAAAACTTTCATAAATAAACTAAGAAAATTGGGTAGAACAAGCAGTTGTGTTTAGTTTTAATAGAAAAAAAGTCAGTGCAGATGATGGATTTAAAAGTGCTTTCAGTATGATATTTCCAGCAGAATAACTGCAACTCATCCACCAAAACATCCTATAAACTTTAATGAGTGTTTCAGGCTGGGGTCAATGGGCTGATATGAGATTTTGTTAGCACAGTGTGCAACTAAGCCAGCTTTGCAGCACTTTTCACTTAATAAGTGTCATTCATAGTCCATAAATCTTGAAGTGTTTTCCAAATGAAAGCAATTATCACTGTCCTTGTTTTCCCTATGCAAAAACAGAACCATAAAGCTGCAGTGAACCTATTTCCTCAAGGTCACACAGCACAGTAGTTGAAAAGAAAACAGCAACAGCAATCCTGGTGTCCTTTGTACCCAGCTATCAAGGATCTCTTTTGCCCAATATCTCCACTTTTGCACAAGAAATCATTTTAAATGGTGTCTTGAGTTCTGAAGGCAAAACTTGATGGTTAATAAATCACAGAGATCAGAGTATGAAAATATTTGTAAGACCAGATCCTTCCTCCTGCAAGTGCATGATGCTAGAGGTCAAGGGAGACAGCTGGTGAAATTAAAAATATCAGTGTTTGAGTAATGCTGTAAAACCAAGGAGTAAAGAAATGTTATGCTTAGTCGGGAGATTAATGGCTCATGACTTGCCATGAAAATTATTTTCTGAAAGGTACTGGAACTGCCTGATTAAAAGAGCAATCCTAGCGCCCACGTTAGCCAGCACTTGCACAGACATCAAAAGAGAGGCTTCTTACAAGCCCATGAGGGATGCAGCACAGCTCGTGGCCCCTGGTCTAGCATTCGAGCTCCTGCAGCCCTGGGTCAGGCAACTCTGAGCTACAGCAGCACCCAGAACCATGGCGTGAAAGCATGGAAACAGTTTTCTCCAACAGAGGAAATCTCTCTCAGATGAAACTTGGGCTTTCTGAGCCTCCAGAACTTCTGTTAATAGTAAAAGACAAAGAAGTGTGCAAGAAGAGCACGATGGTGAAAGAGAAAGAGGGAAATAATTTGTAAAATGCCCAAAGCGTAGCTCCTATTGCGGAACACTGAGCTTCATTCTTCTCAGTCCCCTCTTCAACACTGACATTCAGTGTCTGAATGTATTACTCTTGGCCAAGGGGAGTGCATGTTCATGAGATGACATGGCGAGAAAACAAACAAACATGAAATGCCTGTTTCATCTTTCCCTTCCCTTTATTGCAGAATGAGATCTGAAGAGAAGGCCCTTACTTCTTCTGTGCCAACACATCTATTTGAGGGTGCACCACAAAAGACTGATGTGGATTGGACTATCGTAGGGTTAAACTGCCTTTAAAAATCTATTTAGGGGGAAGAAGGGGAACAGAGGGGGAGGGGAGGAGGGGGAAGAATATATGAAGGTGAGACACCAGCCCTGTTCATCTTCAGCAGGATGATAGTGACAAACCATACTTCAAAAAGAAGCAATTAAGTGGGAGCCAGTCTCACTGCCAGCATGTTGAGACGTCATGGCCTGAAGGTCTGGGCCTCAGACAACAGGGAATTCACCAAAGGATTTGGGGTTCATTTTCTTGAGGCAAATTACTGTGAAGAATCAAGACTAAATTTGACTAAAAAACCAGTTTTGTCGATGCACTGTCATTTGCTGAATTGATTGAGAATCAGCACCAAACTCGGGCCTTTGGCCATAGCTCACAACCTCACTTTTTCATTTAGGCATCTTTTGCTAATGGGAACCTTCAGGGTTTTTTTTTTTTTTTTTTTTTTTTCCCCTCTTTTTCCTTTTATTTGAATAATGTCTCTGAAAAACCATTTGCCTTCACAAGGCGGTTGGTTAGTTTACGCTGGAGGCAGCTGCTCTGTGGGCTCGAGCCAACCCTGTCTTTAGATTCATTGCAATCTGGCCAGATTGTCACATATATTTTTAGTTTATGATGATCCTCTAATACAATTCCAGCTTCCACACAGAGTCCTTCCAACAGTCTAGCTCAGGTTAATGAACTTCAGGCCAACTAACTTGCCATTAATCTTCAGGAAATATCCTTCCTCTCTGTAACATAAGCAATGTCAATCAGTGTCCTGTGCTGAAAAGACCCACCGTCACACTGATCCGAAGCAAACAGTCCCATGAGCAGAAATAAAACATGAATCCTAAAAGCAAATTCTACTACCCCGTTCCTTCTTCCCCTCAAAAGTAAGAAGAATTTGGTCAGAGAAGGAAAAATTACTGGTTTGTTCAGTTCTTTGATACTTGAGCTAAGGACCAACACCTTCTAAAACTTCCTCACCATGAAGAGATCCAAAATAAATGAAGAAAAATAGTCTGAAAAGAAAAATGCCGAGGCTAAAGCTGCTTCCCCACCTTGGCTTCAGCTAGGAAATAGCACTGCACTGTGTTAATTATCACCTGCAAGACCGACCAGGGAAGGAAGCCATGCACACACCTCGCTGAAAAGGGGGCATTTCCAGCAGAATAAAGGAGCTTTTATTTGCCTCATGTAGGGGCGGGAGGCACAAGGCTGAGAGGGGCTGAGCAGCCTGGCTCCATCCTGCTTGGACCTCCCAGCAGGGCCCATAAATAGGGACCGGGCTGTGGGTAACGCTGCCAGAAGACAGAAAGTGGAGCTGCGGGTGGGTTGCCATCCTGACAGAGAGAGGGGCCAGACCTGACTGGCACATGTGCCATGGCACGTCCCGAAACGAGGTGTCACCTCCCTGCAATTGGTCACATCTAGTGGAGCCTATAAAACAGATTGCTCCCAAGCTACTGTCTGAAACAAGAAAACCTGGGGCCAATTTACTAAACATAATTTATTCCAGGCCCTTTGTGGCAATAAACAGAGCTCTTCAGCCTTCTCAAACACACAGACAGTAAGGAGCTCTGTGCTTATGGGAGCTTTTTCAGATCGTTCAGCCCAAACCTATCTAAATGCAAAATCTTGCATTCACAAATACTGTGTAGTTTCTGACTTCTCCTGGCATCAAGACGTCCGGAGCTGAAACGACTGTGACCCATCTGCAAACACACACTTTTTAAACTGTATTCAGGAAACTCTCGGTTAATTCTGTGAAAAAAAGCCTTTATGGAATTGGAGGATAATTTAAAACCTGTTTCCAGCACTATTTTTCCAAGGTCATTTTAAAATTCAGAATTTTATTTTCCAATAAAGAGTTGTGGCTCAGTTTTAGTGACTCTAATAGCAATGCTGCAAATTGTGACAACTGAAAATCTAGAGCTATAAGCTCTAGATAAAATCTAGTCACTCCAAGCTTATAAATCTAGCCACTATAGCTTATAAAATCTAGTCACTATAAGCTTATAAGTTAATTATAAACCTAATAAGTAAGTTGCCTAAGCCACGTAGCTTCAATACGTAATTTTCTATCACTGATGCAAGAGTTTTTCTTTCTTCTCCTCATCTATCCTTGTTTGACATCTTGTGGTTTTATTTTATTTTGGTCAATGGAGTCAGAAGAGAGCAAAAAATGTCCCTTCCAGACATCAACAAAATAGCATGAGTGGCCTTTCAGACAAATATATTGCTTTAAAAGATTTAAAACTAACCAGCTACAATATAAACAAAAATTACCCCACCTACGATTCATATTTATTGAAAGGTACATTATCTCTTTATCATCTCTTTATTAAGAGATCAATATCTGTTTATTTAGTTAGAATATTTTCTACTATTGCAAGTAGAAAATCTATATGCACACAAATTTAAAGCACGGTATTTTAACTACAAGTATACAGATATGTGTGTCCAATGCATTATGCAGATATCTCACCTTGAAATTATCATACAAATTCCAAAAGAAAAATTACTGTGGTTGTCTACTGTGTGGTTCAAAACTGTACTATAATCATGAACTGGATATTGAATTGCCTTTGTTAGTAAGAGGGAAAACTGTAAGCATACATGGCTTAGATTAGTAACTTAGAAAGTCAAATAGACTAAAAATAAAATTACACCTTCAGACTTACTTAACAATCTTAACTTAGTTCTGCAATAACAAAGATGACATTGATCCAGAGCATAATGAAACTATGTTCTTGTAGCCCTTAGATAGATGGTCTGTTTATTATTTGGCAGAAGATGCTTTTCTCTTCATTGTGAAATCTCAGTTAAAGCTAACTCCATCCAAGAACTGGTAAGCAGTAATATTCATCACTATTCTCCTACTTATTAAGTAGGTTTTGTGCTGTTTATAGTCCAGAAAGTGTTCCCTTTCAGGATTCAGGAAAATACTGCTTTTTACACAAACCCCAGATCAGCATTACCTCACTTCCTAACACCAGGAGAAATTGATGAATAAAAATACAACGGTACAATCAAAAAGCATTATGTGAGCCTGCAGTAAGTGATTTTCTTTTCATTTTATGTTGCATAAATCACTGGGTTTAGTCTACCTGGTTTAGATGAGGTTTTGCCATGCAGCAGTCTTCGCTATTGTTAAATACCCAAACAATTAGCAGAGACTCCTAAGAAGCATAACTCAGCTTACACTGAGTTTTGCAAAACTATAAAGGCTTTAACTTTTACTTACCTCCTCACAGGATTTACACACCATCCATTCAACACCAATAACTTGGCAAGAAAAATCACCGCTGTGATTCCCACTTGAGAAAAACCAAATCGAGCAAAGAAAAATGAAGGGTCTGAGAGACAATGAGGACACAATTGAGGGAACAGAGTCAGCAAAAAAATCTTCTTGCAGAGAACCATCTGATAATAAATAAAGCTCTCCAATAGAGAGAGAAAATACATTTGAGGATTACACTGGATTTTTTGTTGAGATGAACTCAAGCTCAAGTAAAAAATGGTGACTAAGGAAGTGAAATGAGAGAAGAAGGAGGAAGGAACTCCCTTACTTTGTTTACTTTTTCATACTTTTCAGCATCTTTCTGAAGGGAATCTGCTGGTGGAAGCATTTCTAACAGGCATGTAGTCTGTTTGGAGATAAACACTGGTTGAAATGGTAGAAACCTTACAGAATGGTCTGTGTCACATTGCTCTGAAGAGCTCATCTGACCATGAAATTTACTGTTGGGCACCTAAAATTATACACATGGGAAATGAGCACTACATCCTCAAAAGATATCAGGATCTTTTTCAGGTCAATGTCAGTGAGGTCAGGATTGCACTCAAAAATTTCACACAGACACAGAAGTAATCTTTTCAGAAAGTGACAGATAGACAGCCATGCACACAGACATGTTATGTATCATTACAAACGATGATTCTGAGAAATTTTTTCTGTGGCATTCTATATTTTGGACATGTAACACATAAATCCAAGACTGATGATAAAGCAAATGCTATTCTCTAACCCTAATTATTTGTATATTGTGTCTCCTAAAAAAAAAACAAAAAAAAACAAAAAAAACCCACCCAAAAAAAAACCCCAAAAAACAACCAGACTCACTGCTTTCTACATTCTATAGGCTGTTTCTCAAACACAGTATCTATTGTTCAAGAAAAAGGATAGGATGGAAAGCAATTTGTCATCTGAAAATTGTATTTCCAAGAGGAGGTAGGGACATAAATAAAATGTCCCACCAGTCAGATGTGAAGCTGGGATCTTTGCACAGAAATATCAACATGCCTTTCACTCTATAGTTAGATGCATATGTATCTCTTATGGATTCTTTTTCCTCATTTCCTCTTGTTTCCTTTGGGGAAGGAACTATGACTTCAGGTATTACGTCCATCATAACAGCTTTCTATAGGCTCTTTATTTAGAAAGACATGAGAATGCCCTACGAGTCTGATCATTAAAAAAAAAAAAAACAAAAAAAAAAACACCAAAAAAAACCCAAACAACAAAACCCAAACACAAGCCAAAGAAGAAAGCAGTGTAAAGCACGATTTAGCAACACATAAGAATCAAAAGGAGCCCTAAGCCAAACCTCAGTGTTACATTTTTTTAAGTACAGCATGTTTCCCCAGCAGACCAAAAAAACCACTAATGCTATGAAAAGTGATTCTAAGATGAGTTTTGTAATTCTGGTATCCAAGAAAAGAAAAAAGCAGTAGCATGAAAATTCCTAGAGACATTAATGAAAAGGTAGACTAGATGGAAAACCACTTTCTGCCAAGTACTGTAACATCTGAAGGGTTTCAAAGAGAGACAGAGAATTTTCCTCTGAAATGTCTGTCATCACCTGCAGCACTTGGGGTGGTTTGGCTCAGCTCTGAGTGAAGGAGACAACACTTGCAGGAAGCTCTGCCTGTGGAACAGCCTTGGCCTGCTCTTGAGAAAATACTGGAAAGCCAGAAAAATGTCACAATGGCCATCAGAGAAAACAAATGCTCATTTTGGGGAGATCTGCCTGAGCATTTAAACTCTAGCAGATGGCATTTGTCCTGCTGCAGCCTGAATTACCCTCAGGCAGCACTGTCAAGCCACCTAAACCACTGACCCTGCAACCACCATTCTTCTGCTGGAAGAAACATAAACCTACATTGGCCAACACAAAGGAAGGATTACAGTCTCATTTTCGCCTCCAGGAGTTCTTGCCAGTGCTTTGCTGTGGAAAAACTGTTCTCTGCTATTTCCTTTCATAGGAGACCTTCCAAGATATGCAGGAGTGAAGCATCGGTCCTCTAGCAGGGACCAGAAGTCTGAACTGGCTGATATTTTTGGGCATAACCAGTAACTAGTGGCAATGGGGTATTCTACAGATTAGTTACTTGAACTTGCCCTATCATGACTTTTGTACATTTGTGAAAAACCCAGCTTGAAGGGACAGTAGTGCAGCACTATGGTGAAATCTGTGATATATCAAATCCAGACTTACAGCTCTGCAGGATACAGCAGTAAGGTGGATAGCAGTGCATACTCTGAAAGGGAACAGCCTGTGAGTTTCTGCATGGATACATCTACAGATGCAAGTAGGTGGGGCTCTCCTGTCCTTGATCCAAGCAATCCAGACCTCAGCCAGATCCTAGTGCTGTATGGCTCCATTAATTGCACACTACACAGCAATAGTTTACACATTTCAGCCATACACACATCTGAGGCACCACCAGACAGCCAACTCTGTGTGCAGGCACAACCTGCAGATCATGCACACAGTCACAACTCAGCAGACTCTACTGAATCAAAAACTCAACCAAAACAACCCTAAAACAAACCCTCCCCAAAGCAGAAGGAAATAAAGGAACAAAGATTTACATTTATATAAATATTTAAAAGGTAAATTTCATTTCACAGCTAATGCTTTATTGTACTAAAATTTGTAGTTATATTATCTCATGTAAGCATTAATGTATTGCCCAACATTTTATAATTTTGTGTAAATGCTTGCAGGCACTCACAGCTGTATCTAAAGTCTGTGACACTCTCCAATAAAAACAAAATGTTACAAATGTTGAGTAGAGGCAACTGCATGTTGTAGTTGGCATCTTAATATAATAAAATATTTTTTTTATTTTTTCTATTTTACAAATCCTGAAAGCATGTTTCCTTAACTGCCAGTACTATTTAGTTTATTGTCAGCTGTGTAGAAGTCAAATCATAACTTTCAAAATAATTCAGGCTAATGCAGTTTAGTAATGGTTAAAAAAATGTGTACTTCATACGGCAGCTGGGCTTTGATCAAATCTGTTTGCTGTATATCCAATGGCATATTTTACTAAAATTCCTTTCATCAACGTATGGCCTCATTATTTGATGCACTGTCAGTGAACTCTGTGCAGCACAGTCTGCAGGGTTTCCTATAAAAACTACACTATAGGGAAAGACATGCCGGAAGGATTTTAATTTCCACTTTCAACAAATTGATTTAAAAATTCATTACTATATTCTTGAAGTCTACTGGAGAAGGGTTTTTTTTAATGCATTGTCCCCCTAATTTTGGATCAACATTTTGTGCAGCTAAAATGTAAAGTGATACACATATGAACGTGTACACTGCACAGCAGTGGTCATCTGTTGGCCCAATAACCCAGTTATTTTATTGTTAGACTGAACACATTTGCTTTCTTCCTGTTTTTTTTAAACACTTGATTTCATTTAAATTTGGAGTATATGTGACAGAGAATCAGCAGAGCCTCTATAAAAAATCCCACTTGTGAGCTTACACAAGTCATTGACTCAATGGGGACCTGCTCCTCTTGATGGGTTTCCCTCAGGTACTCATCATCACAGCATCTGAGCACTTTAAAAGCTTTAATGTCTCCATCCTCTACCCTCTATTCTTGTTAGAGGTAGCTGGATTTCTTTTAATGCTGCCATCGGAGATGACATCCCTTGGATAACATCACACTAGCCGTCAGGACCAGTACCCACATCCCCCTAGTCACACAGCCAACCTTCTCCACAGGGACAACAGACTTGGAACTCCTGCAGGGAGATCCATGACTCACATACCACTTTTTACAGTGTTTTATTTGTGATTTAAGTGCTTGTGCAAACTGCAGAAAATTACAAGCAATCACAGTTTCATTTTCTATAAAGAACTTCACAGAGCTGTGTAAGGAAAAACACACTGCCAGTATGGGTTCAGACAGCAGGTCATCAAAGCTTTAACAGTCCTGTGTCCTCTGATCATCAATTTTACCATTTTCAAGGGTTACAACATGCTGCTATCTATTCAGAGCTTCAAAAACCTTTCTGTTTGTGACACAGCAGGAATCACTTTATATTTGGTGCAACAGTTGTTTTGCTATTTTTAAGCTGCTTTATGAGGGGTGCTATCATGACAGTTCCTGGAATCTGAAACAGCCCTACTGAAAAAGAAACCAAGAATTCATGCATCACCTCCTCCATTCAACACAGAAATACTTCCACTTTAGTTTAAAATCGCAATAACTTTCCTGTGTCTTGTGAGGACACAGTGTGCAAGGATGAATCAGTATTTCACTGAAAAAAAGGAAAAAATTTAGATGGTTAACCAGTTAGTTTCCATAACCAGAAGTCCAACATTAAAAAGGCAGGATGTAAAACACTTCTCATTTCCTTTTCCCCTAAGTCATTTGTCCCCTAAGATGATGAGGCAATCTCAATCTTGAGGGACTTCTGAGGTTTCATTCCTCAGGGAATGAAAGGATTGTCAACACTGGAACAGGAGCTCAGAGAAATTGTGGATTCTCCATCTTTGCAGACATTTGAAGTCTGACTGGACATAGCTCTAAGCAATCTAATCCAAAGCTGAAGTTATCCATCCTTCGAAATACAAATAAAATCATATGACTTCCTCATGTCTCCTTCAATCCTAATTTTTCTACTATTTCCTTTAGCAGTTAATGGACAAATTAATAACTGAACTGAATCACACACTGAAGGTCTTGCTCAACATCCAACACCCTTCCACTTAAACTTGGATGTCTGACAGCCATCAAATGACTTTTTCTACTCTCTAGTGACCTTATCTTCCCAAAGACTCTTCTGATAAGGGCAATGTCTACCTGAGCTGCTTACGAATTAACTACTTCACTATTAAAATCTGACTGAAAACAGGATCATTTTTCTTTTATAACACTGTCCAAAAGCTGAAGCAATTCAAGAACTGATCCATAGGCAGATAATCAACCCCTGTACCAAGAATAGCAATGTGTGCATAGGACAAGTGGAGTACACACAGCATAGGTACAGGCACTGCATTAGCTGTATCACTTAATTCAGTATCTCACAGCTTCCACGTACAGTTCACCCCCATGGTCCTGGTTTGCCCATCCCGTGAAAACTAAGCCCACAGCTGAGTGTCAAAGTTATTAACATGGTATGTGAAATAAGGCTTTTGCCTGCACGGAGACAAGAGGGGGATTTATTCCAAGATTTCCCCACTGGAGTCTGAAGAAGTTGGGTGAAAAATGCCACTGGATGAATTATTGACACCCAAACCACGCCAATGACTTCTGCTCGCCCAGCACACAAGACCATCTGTGTGTTCCCTCCTGACCTCTCTTTTCTATCCAGATCAGCAGCTCTTTCCTGCCAGTCTATTATGTCCCAGTGACACCAGGAAGTGGAAGCCATTGTAGTGACCACATTAAATATTTCTCAACATTGCAGGGAAAAAAAACTACTAGAAAGGAATTGGGCTGCATGCTGGCTTAGCTAGAAAAAGAAATGTGGTGGAGAAGATTAAGCTGTGTTTCTATAGCCACAGCTGAGCAGGTGGCAAAGACCCATCACTGGTGCTTGTTCCATAGAGGATTCCACTCCCTGGCAAAACAGTTACTCCTCAAAGAAACCAGGGCTTGAAGATATCCAGGACTCTGCCTGTCAGATGAGCCTTGTGTAAGTTTATGAAGTCTTGGGGTCACTATGATTAACTACCTTCCTTAAGCTGTTCCCCACCAGGCTTTAGTGCTTTTAAACCACTGACCCCTTGAATTAAAGAGGGAGATTTCTCTTTTCACAGCTGTGACTCAACACAGGAAGGAATTCAGAGACATCTGAAAACAAAGCCAGGCAGAATTTAAAACAAAATCCTTTAATGACAGATTTAGCAAGTGATGGGCACAGCTGGAGCTTACAAATACAACTAAGCAAATGAGCATGCATTATACAACAACCTTACATAGACAGATCCTATGAAGGGCAATTTCCTCACAAGGAATTGCAGAAACCTAACTGCTATGAATAAATCATCAGAAAAACTAGATATTGGCTGTTCAAAAGGAATCTGAGTCTTCGGATCCTTTACCAAACTAAATGGTAACCACCCCTAAAATATGTGACAACCAATTAAGAAACTAAAGCCTTCATTTTTAGTTATTGTCTATTTAAATGACAATACAAAATCAAAATTCCTGTGCCTAGAGAAGAATAAAACACTATTAAGGTAGTTTTCAAAACTTATATAATACCTTTCCTACATTCAACTTAAAATATAACAGTAACTAGTACATACATCATGGAGTCATTGTAAAGAAAATGTGTGCCTACTATTTCTGCTGGGGAAACTGATGCTAAATGTACTCACTAGATATTCTAGGAGGAATTGAAGTGAAAAAAAGAAGTGGAATTAGATAGTAACAGCTAATTATCAGTGTCACTATCTTAAACATGACATGCTTCTTTCTACCCAGTCAAATGGGCTACATGACACAGCAGACTACTTTTAAGAAGCAAGCACAAGTTTGCCGATGAACTTTATAAAGTGCAACAAATATCTTGAAGATAATCAAGCATGAGGAGTTGACCACCTCCACACAGTACTGCAAAGCAAAACAACAATGACTACTGAAAATTCTATTTCCCTTATCTGCCTAGCTGGGGTATGTGACTTGCATTAATGGCACGGGGAATAATGTACTTGCACTCAGACCCTGGACTGACTGATGTCAAATGAAGTTCAACCATTCATATTAATGGGGATCAGCATTTGTCCGAGGGAATGGAAGCCTCTCGGACCTCAGGGTCATGAATTGACAAGCTATCGAACATTTTCTCTGTAGTGCTGACAATCCTCCATCCCCACTGAGCTCAGCTGTCTGGACTCTTAGTCCCGCTCCAGCTGCTTTGTGCTCCTCCTGAGGCACAGAAAGAGCTCATTACAGATTCTTTCTGTGTAATGTGCAATGAGGGCTGAGGTCTCACAACTCCCTTTCTAGGAAATGCAGAATAGTCACATTTCTCCGGACCCCAAGAAAAACAGAGACATACACGTAAACTGTGAGTTTTGTTATTCTGGAGATCTGTAATTGACTAAGCCAGATGGTGACAGAAGTGCCATTAATGCCAAAAAAAAAAAAAAAAAAACAAAACAAAAAAAAAAAAAAAAAAACCAAACAAAAAAACCAAAAAAAAACAACAAAACAAAAAAACCCAAACCCAAACCACTGAAAATATCTCCTCAAAAGAACAAACATGACTAATAATTTGTACCAAGAAAATGACTGTTGAATTGCTATTGTCTCACACCACTAATACACTGGCAGGATGCAAAAAGCAGTTTTTCTTACAGATAGATTTTCTGGAAAAATACCTTCTCGCAGAACTTATTCTTGAATGGTTTCAGGATATCTATAAACTCATGGGTTGTAGTCAATCTAATGATCAGCAAGCAGTAACTTCAGACAGCTGATAAAAGTCTGTAGCTGATATTACCCAGTAAAACATTAAAACATGCAAAAGAAACCACTGCAGCAGAGTTTTGGTGTTCTTAATATCAAGTAGAGCAATTCTGGGAGTAAGGACAGTTATAATTTTCACCATCATCATTAATCCTAATAAAATTAAGAAGGGCAATAGTAACAATGATAACCGTAACTTTTTTCCTAAACTTTTTTGGCAACAAAAAGTCTGCCAGATGCAAATTTAAATTTTATGGATGATAAGAAAGTCAGCTGTTTCTAGTGACTTTTACAAGTTATAACCCAGCTCTGGTAGTCAGGACATGCAGAGTGAGTGAATTCAAAAAGCCCACTCAAGCCCTGGCATCTCTGTTTCTTTAGAGGCACCTCAACCACACTCTTGTTTTTCAGAGGAGTTTGTGCAGACATTAAAAACCATAAAGCAATAAAAAGAAAAGAATTCAGCATGCAAGGCCAACCCCAATGAAGGATGAGACAAATGAAAAAAACAAGATTAAAGTAAGTGCATAAAAAATTTCAGTATCATGAGACACTAAACTGACCCATGAACTATAACTTGACCATGTCTCCTTTAATTGTTCCACATAAGGATCTGCTTTCTGAAAAAGAAGAATATCTTTAGCAGACATAGTGCTACAGCCGTTTTTTCCTTTATCAATAGTATATGCGTACTGTAGTGCAAGTTACGGAACTTAAGTTCTACCACAGAAAGAAGCATGTAGGATGTAGGAGACAGACAGCTAGACCAGAAAATGCCTTCTATATGTACCTGCTGAACTACCAGTAGAAGTCACCACAAAACAATGAAGATCTATTCCTGACGGTAATATAAGGTGAAATATAAAAGCTAAAAAGGCAAGACTGCAAACTTAGGCAGTCAGTAACTGAGAAAGTATTCACATTTGATATTCTTTCAGCATTAAAGTGGTCTCTCATTTTTCTTTCCTTAGCAATATGGATCACAAAACATATTACTAATTTTCTACATTTAAGCAGTTCTGGGTTTTCTCCACCTTCAACATTAATTTCCTGTTCCAGAAAAATCCTCTCACACAACAACTTGTTACTTAAATAAGAATACAAAAATGTTTGTAATGGCAAAACTGAAGGCTCATCCAGTCTAGTGGTCTCTTTTCAACAGCAAGAAGAATAAATATAGAACATTTATGTACGATATTTCCCTACCGTTAGTGCCCCCCCTCCTCTCCATCTATTTTCAGCTCAGGAGATTTCCTGAGCCTATTGTGGCCTGTCTATTTTGCAACCCCCAAGTAGATATCACTTTCAAGTACTTGTCCAGCATCCCTCTGAGCCCTTGTAAAATTCTTGCATCTGCAACACCATCTGGCAAACAAGTTTATATGTCTGCTACCCAGGGTGTGAAGAACCACTTCCAATACCAATAGTGCAATGTGATAATGTATTAATTTCCCCTCATACACCACCACCTTCATAACATTAGCCAGAAAGTAGCTCCCATTGGGCAATAAAAAAAGGAAAATTCGGATTTAGTTTGATGCTCATCCAACTGTTTCAACATTAGCTGCATGACACATGCTACCTCATTATTTATTTTGTATAATTGTCTCACGGAGTGAGTGGGAAATTAAGTGAAAATTGGTCAAGAGAAAGTTAAGAAAGTGATAGTAGTCATCAGTTCTAATGAGTGTTTGCTGCCAAAGAGAAATATCTTGCTATGGTCACTGCACAAGACGAGATATTTCACGACTAAATCTTTGGTGAGAATCCAGGATCAGCTTTGAACAAACTAAGTTCAATTCAACAGAGTAAGCATTTGCCAAGGCTGGCAAACATGGGGCAAAATCAGAGCTGAGATCAGTGAAAGACAAACCCTTCAGTTTCACAGCCATCAGTGGCTCAGGATTGGTAGCAGAAGGGTTCCCACACATGAACTGGTGAGTACCTGCAGGCAGGTAGGATGGAAAAGGCATCCCAGCACCCAGCAGCTGGGGAGATCTGTCACATCTCTCCTTGACAAGGCCCTTTGCCTCTCTCACGCTGCAGTAAAATTCACTTTTAGTTTACTGAAATGACCAGGATTTCTCATATTCACAACTTTTACTCTAATAAAGGCAGCATGGAGGTGAAGCGTTTTACTTTTGCACCAGTTGATAATGTATCTTTAAAATCTGCTTTCAAAATTACTGAATAATTTAAGAAATGTGCTTTAAGATTTATGTTATAAACTGACTATGAGGAAGTAAGAGTTATAAGCTCTCTTAATCTTCAGGTTTCAAGGTGTGAGTGATGTAAGAAACATCATCTTGCAATACAGAACAGTAAAATTGTGAAGATTTATGCCTTCCGTTGAAACATCTGGTCTTACCCGCCCTTGGTGCCAGAATGGCAGACTGGATGAGCTGCTTGTTTATTCCAGCCAGGGATTTCCCTGACTCCTGGACTTTATGTTAAGGCATGATGAACATCTTACTCCCACTGGAGAATTTTTGCTCTCATGAAGTCAATAGGTCAGAACTTTTGAAATTTACAGCTCGTGAAAGGGATTCCTCCTTTGAGTTTGTTAGATTCTAGTGCATCAGTAGACAAATATAAATACTTAAAACAATTGTACTTTATGTACTCCATACTTGTGCTTCATACAGGCATAGGCATTAATTTAAAGGCCTGTCAGAATACAGCTTCATTAGCAACAGAGTGAATCATGAGGGGTAGGAAATATCCAAAAGGATTGCATCTCACAGAACTACAACAGTAAGCCCTATCAAAAAGTTCCTTTTGTTTTACAACCACAATAAACTTTTCAATTCAGTATTATAAACTGTAATTATCCTGGAGGATCAAACTAGTTGTATTTACTTACTTAGAATTCAGAATAATTTCATTCTTTTTACTACATCTATCAAAAGTCAAATTTTGAGTTAGCAGTGGATCACGATAATGTAAAGGCATTTCTGTTACTGCCTAATGAGTTTCAGAATTGTTTCAAAAAATACACACATTCAAAAGTTCCATGACTTCATCAAAAACTCACATTGAAGCAATGATGAAATACTTTCCATTTTCCGAAAAAAAGTCTCCACTAGGTTTTAAAACAGAAAAGTTATACTGCCTTTTTCAATTACAGCTACTTGTAAGATTTTCCAGAGGTAGCTACAGTTTGGCTTTGACCCTACTATTGCAAAGTGCCAGAAATACCAAATTATAGCAGGGAAAATGTTGTGTCTGCACACATGTATGTGTTTGTCTACAGTCTGCATGAGCAACTGAAAAACATCCAACATACACACATAGCAAATCGCATAATTAAAACTTACTGTTATGCAGAAGAAAATGATCATTTAAGTAGAAAATAATGGAAGGACAGCAGAGATTTCTCAGTACTAAACCATAATGCTTCATTTAATGAGTAATCCCTGGAGCATATGGATGTTTACCTCGCTCTGGGAAAGCTCAAGTGCATACACAGACAATTACAATGCTTCAGCTGATGTATGATACCTTGTTAGGCTGCTGTAATGCAGTGACATTCTTTCATGGCCTTACAGAGTGCATTTCTGTATTTGCTTCCATGCCAATACAACCTTTGTCTTTGCAAGATTAAATGGCTGCATGTTCAAAGTTAGAATGCCTGAATCTGAATACACAAAGCCCTGGAAACTTAAAAGCTGGAAACCCTGTCTGCAATCTCTCTGACTTTGGCAGGTACATTGTCTGCATCCACTCTGCCTTCAGAAAAATAAAATATTAGTAAATTTTTTAAAAAGGACAAGATTTTGCAATAGGAAAATCACAATACAATTTGGTTGCATTGCATCTTACATGAATAATTGCTGGACAGCAGACTTATTTACATGATCCATTGAATACAATTTTTAAAAAATTAATATGTAGATACAGGCTGGAGATTAAGAGTAAATGCTGGCCAATGGCTTCAGAAAGACTCCAGGTTTTGCCTTGGGAGAATGGCAAAAGGAGAAAATATATTGCTAAAGCCTCTCTTCCCACCTCTTTTATACTGCTGCCTCTTGTCAGAATGTAGGATGCAAAGTTCTGAGACTGGTATTTGGCAAAAGCACGGCTTAAATTATTAAAAAAAAAAAAAAAGAGGGAAAAGAAAATCTAATGAAACTGCTTTGGTCAATCACACAGAGCTATTGAACACCTCCTTAATGTTGTTAGTCTTCACTTCTCCATGAATTTTGTGAAAGCTGAAGGCAGTACTTCAAACTATTAATCTTCTATGCTTTTAGACTCTATATACAAATCTTATTTTTCTAGTCCATATTACCGGACAAGGAAAGTTAAAATACAGAGATTATAAACTCTACTGCTTGGTCATATGGGGAACTCTAGAACCTCAGAAATGCCCACACTTCTGTATTTCTTTCTATGTATTTGATCCAAAATTCTGGCTATCAATGTGAAAGGAATTTTAAAGTTCTTCTATTAATAACAATCTAAAAATAGAAAAGATTCACGATTCACAAAAAAGTAACCCACGCACACTCAGATACACACACAGTATAGATGGCTGTGCTTTGTTCCACAAGAAACTCTTGTGATTCACTGCACCTGAGTATGAGTTTCCAGGTTTCCATGAACTTACTTCTTAAATATTAAAAACATAATGCATTTAAGAAATTTCTTCCTTTTTTTTATTTTTTTTTTTTTAATGAAGCCAAATGTAGCAATCAATGGTCATCTATGTTCTGGTTGGTATATTTCACACAAGAGACCCTTGATAATAAACCATGGCTGAAATATCAAAATTCCTTCAAATACTTACCTCTGTTAATGGTAACTACAGCTGCACTCAAAATCTGCTGCCCTTGATATCACTTACATTCCCACAGGAATATAAATCTCCATGTTTCAAAAAAGGTATTTGTCTCAGGGCTCTGGAGAAACGCACAGCTTGTTTGTTTGATGCTGCCTGATAGTATTATTGGGTTAACATGATGAAATAGACTCTTTTTTTTTTGTGAAGCTTATCTAGTCTCACATTATTAATCTGAAAACAGGCCAAAAGAAAAAACAGGAAGAGAGATACAACAAATTCAGAGCTCAAATATGGTCATTTGGGCCACTGCAGATCTTCAATAGAAGCAATTTAGTCCAAGACATGGGAATACAGAAAAAGAAACACTATGAAGAGAGACTACTGAAGGCTGTTTCCTATCTGTTAGAAATCAAAGAGCATCAGAGCAAAAATGAAATTGTCTTGTAGCTGAGGTAATAATGTACCTAATGATCTTGAAATGAAATGTTTAAAAAGCTGCATTTCTACCTTTCATTTTAAAAGATGTGCATTTTAATCCCATGAGTAATCCAACAATGATAATTGCAAAACTGTAACATATAATTAAATTCAAACCCAAGATCTATTCCACCCTTGAATCGAAATTATTCCTTTCATCATAGTAAAGGCCTGTTGTTTTTAAAACCTAGTGTCTATATTTATTTCATTTAATTCATAAGCCCCTAGTTATTACTGTAATTTTACTCATACGCCGGTTATCTAATGTGTAATGCTATAGCTGTTTGAAGTGTATTTTCCAAAACCAGAACAGAACTAAGACCCAGAGACACATCACTACCTCTTGCAGAAATGTCACTCATGCTATGAATAAAGCATAAGCTGAGAAAAACATCATTACCCACCAAACAAATAGCATTTACTCAACCAAACCCATGTGTCTGGAGCTGCGCTCCCGAGCTAATTGGAGGCAGATTCTTGTGCCGTGCCACAGGATGCCACAGCTGAGAAACCCCTCGAGCTGGTCATGGAGAGCTCAGCACGCTGTGCAAGGGGAATTGCCAAACTCTGGGACAGGAGGCAGGGCCAGAAATCCCAGAAAGCAGGGTGTGGATATTCTCAGTTCAGTCAGAGAGAAAAAGAGAAGGTTTTCTAACCAGGCGAGAGCCTGGGAGACAGTTGGGAAAGAATGTAAATAATTCTCTAATCTATCTTGTTGTTCACATTGTTTATAGACGGGTTCTGCCACCGTGCGTCATTCACTGCACACCAGTGGTGTGAGATGTTTTTACTCTAAGACCAATGAAATCAGTCCACACGATGTTCTCTATAAATGGAGCGGTGCATATGAAATAGATCGGAGTTCATTCTCTTTGCCTTTGATTTGGAGTCATTTTCGTTCCCGTCCTGCTCTACAGTGACAAGTGAGCAGATGCAAAGATAACCTTTGGTTGGAAGGTTCATCCAGAGGCCACCTTTGGCTCAGGGCCTCACTCAGGGCTGTTGTCCAGGCCTTGGCACTTCAGGGACGTGGTTTAGTGCTGGGCTCGACACTGCTGGGTGACCGGCTGGACTGGATGAGCTCAGAGGTCTTTTCCAACAGAAAGGATTCTGTGATTCCATGATTCCATCTGCTGCATTCAGCCAGGTCCATGTTAGCAGCATTCATTTGCTCACAGTGTCTCCTCAGGCCCAGCTCTTGAGGCCTGAGGCTTCAGCTCCTTCAGCTCCTGGTGCTCAGCTGCTCGTGCTGAACGAGACACTCGGAGAGAAGAGCACAGTCCATCCAATTCCTTCTGGGACACGGAGAGGGGAGGCTGTGCAAACAGGAGCAGTGTTTGGTGTGGCCTCCTCTCTGCCCTGCACGCCTTTCAGCGCTTTGAAGCAGCCAAGAGCTTTCTCCAAGAGTGCAATGGAGCAGCTGTTCCTGCTGCCGGGTCTGGCTCTCTCCAGTCTCTGACCTTGCCTGCTTTTGTCCCTCTTGCTGTGCCCTCTGCTCCCCCAGGGCTCGGTGGCTGCTGCCCAGGACTGTGGGACTGGCACAGATCCCGTGGTTGAGACCCTCCTTTCTGTGCCCTTGGAGCTGCCTGGGCACAGCAGCCTTTTCCATCTGGAAGCTCCCCATGGACAGGGAGTCCCCAGCTCCGCTCCTTGCACAAGCTCCAGGAGCCCAGGGCTGCCATCTCAAGTCCCTGCTGGCCCTGGGGGCTCCCAGGTGGGCACAAGTGGGGCAGCACAGCCAGCAGGGAGCCTGTGAGTCTCTTCCAGCCCTGTCTGCTCTGAGTTTGGGCCTTGGAGCCTCAGGTGGCCAAAGGCAGCTGCTGCTGGTCCCTGTGTGTGCCCGTGTTCAGCGGTGCTGCTCCATCACTCTGTGCCCAGCAACGGGGAAAAGCCTCAGCCCTGCAGGGCCAGGAGCTGCCGGGCTCTGCCTGAGCAGCTCAGCCAGAGGGAAGGGAGCTGCTCCCCACGGGAACCAGGAGCAAAGGGCTGGAGCACCTCGCTCTGGGGCAGAGCCCAACTTCTGTGAGGGAGTAACAGAGTTATTCACGTGCACTGGTGTGTCAGCACTGCAGGTGCTGTGCCTGCAAACACATTCGGGATGTGCAAAAGAATTCTGCAACTCTTGGCTGGATCAGGATGTCAGCAGTGCTGAACTCCAGCTTAGTCCAAAGCAAACACTTGACACCTCTTCTCATATCTGCTAGATTTTTTACCGCAGGGTATCCAGAGAAAAGTAAACAGAGGAGTAAATATTTTCATTGTTTATCAGAAATGTATCTTATTTTGCTGTAAATCTTATTTTTGCTGAAAAATCTGATTTTTGCTGAAAAATCTTACCTATTTTACATGATGTGTTATCTACTTAAAAAGAAATAGAAAAAAATTTTAAAAATGAGAAAAATATGAAAGAGAAAACAAAAAGAAACAAATGTGTAATGAAATCTTCTGTAACTTTGGATTTAAGAGGTAACTGATCTTCTTAAAAGGAGAACTCATTTACTTTGTGCCTGTTCTGATGGCCTGGATCCATCTTACTGACTGACCCCAGCATTCTTTTTTTAAAGACATTGGGTTTTGTTTCCAATATTAAGATTTATTTTTTTAAATTGGTGTTGAAGCAATAGGAGGATGAGAGATGGATTGTGCACGACTGTGTCTTGAGAACAAAAACATTGCAGTTTGAAACTTGGACCTAAAGTAATTAAAATGAAACTTAGAAATCCCAGTGCATTGTGTGACAGCAGCTTTTCCTATAGGATGTGCAGCATCACAAAGACTTCATCAGGGGTTGGGAGTGCTTGGAGCTTTGTCCTGTGCCACTCTGGGATGCCGTGAACCAGGACTTCACCTGCCACCAGCCCAGGTCACCCTCTGCCACCGCAGCTCCTTGGACCTTGTGTCCCCAAAGCAGACACAAAGTGTTTCTGCTGCTCCCCCTTTGCACAAACCCACAGAGAGCTGGGATTTTTCCAAGTCTCGTCTCTCCATTGGGCCATATTCCCAAAGAACCAGCAGCACATCCTGATGAATACGGCAAGTTACGTGGATGGTTGTCAGCTCCACTTCCTGCCTAGAAATCCTGAAACTGCTTCTAAATGCTGCTCCTTCAGCTCCTGGACACCTTCTCACAAAGAGCTGGGAAAAAAAATCCCCTGGCCACCAGCTAAAAGGTGAGTTATGCCAAAGTTAGAGTACTGTGGGAAATCTCTGTCCCTCCCTGTCCTTTTAATGTATCTGTACATGGGGGTGTGCCTGGATGTGTCTTGTGTACAAAGGAAGGAGCGTGCAAGCAACGGGACTGACACTTTCAGTGTCCATGCTATTCCATACCCATGGGCACAGAGACATTATGGAAACCCTGGCACAGACAGGGCCTTCTGTCCATGGGTAGAGACATCTTAGAGCCCCTGGCACACACAGAGCCTTCTGTCCATGGATACAGAGACATCCAAGAGCCCCTGGCACACACAGAGCCTTCTGTCCATGGCTACAGAGACATCCAAGAGCCCCTGGCACACACAGGCCTGGCACACACAAGCCTGGCAACACAGGTTGCTTTCCCCACAGGCTGCAGGAGATGAGAACACAACATTTGCCAACACTGACTGAAAGCCACAGCTCCGGGTGCTCCCCGTGAACCCCAGCTCTGCGACCACTGTCTGCCATAAGCTTCAGGGGCTGCAGTGGGAGCCCGGCTGGGCTCTGCCCTGGGGCCATCCTGCAGGGACAGCTGCAAACAGGGAGCATTCCCTTGCCACAAAGAGCCAAGCCATGGCTGCAGGGCAGCTGCTCCAGCCTGGAGTGCACTGCTGAGTGCTGTGCTCTGGGGCTGGGGCTCCCCGCACAGGGGACTGGACTGGTGTGCCACAGGAGACAGAGAAGCAGCACCTTCAGCATAACTGAAGTGGGTGCGTGGGCTGGGAAGAGTGGGGAGGCTCAAGGGGATTCACAGAGCTCATCCTGCTGCAAGGATGAGGAAAAGGGAGTGGGAACTCAGCAGTGAGGAGAGCTGAGGGCAGAAGAGGAGCTCTGAATGACACTAAAATCCCACTGGAGCTCTGAGACATTGCTGCTCCTCAGCCAGTGACAGGATGAGTCCCTAAGCCTGGGGCTCGGCCTTCCTCATGGTGAGGGGCACCAAGGAAGGCAACAGTGTGATGGAGACTGCCATGGGCTGGGAACTCCCTGGGGGACAAGAGGGAGCAGTTGGGAAGTAAAAGGCAGGTGGGGGAGAGAACAGTTCAGAGAAGGGCTGAGCTACAGCTTGAGCAAGCTGCAAAATGTCATTTGGGGTCATCCCAGATTGATTTCATTTCAGAAGCTATTGAACAAGTTTAATTTTTGGGTGGTGTCATGTTTGCCCTTGAAGGTGTACACTCTGCAAACTTGAGCTGTGTTGCTGAAATGCTCCAGCAGGTCTGTGCTGCAGGTCACCCCATTTCTTCTTTGGCTGATTGCGGCCCGGTGCTGAGCTCCAGCAGAGCCCTGGCAGAGCCCAGAGCAGCCTCAGCACCCGCAGAGCCCGGCTGCAAGGAGAGAAACCAGAAAGCGCCCGTCAGCTGAAGGCTCCTGTCCCCTTGTCCCAGCCGCCAGCAGTGCCCAGGCCATGCTGGCCGTGCCCAGAGCTGTGCCCAGAGCTGCCCATCCCAGCTGCCTTTGGGAGCAGAGCAGGAGGGCAGGACATGTGCCCAGCCTGCAGCCGGCCACGGCACATCCAGCCCTCAGCAGCTGCCCAGAGCAGGATGCTCCTGTGCTCGCTGCCATCTCCCCAAAGCTCTGATCCCACCATGCCAAGCAGACCGGACCCACCTCACGCCATCCTCCGCTGGAAGAAAAGCTGGCCCCAAACGATGTCCTCATCCTTCTCCAAGGGCACGGCCAATCCACGCCACAGCTGCTCCCAAGCATTTCCCCATCCAAACTGGACCCCACCTGGAACGCTTCCTCTAGAAAAACACACAACAAATTATTGAAAATAGATTACAGACAAAAAGGGGAACAAGAAAAAAGGTCAAAAATCTTATCTCTGTCAGGGGCTTAAGGAAGGCCCAACCCCTGCATGCCCGGGAAAAACCCACCCACAGGTGAGGGAAGCCCAGGCTTGCTCCCTTCCCCCTGCACTGCCCTCCAAAATAACGGTGATCCCAAAGCAAACAGGGGCAGTGGAGCAGCCCAAGCCCTTCCCTGCCTGCAAAGCAAAGCAGCCCCTGCACAGGTTCTGGAGTCCCACCTCTGCTCCCACCATGGGGGTTTCTTTGTGTCGGGCTGGCTGCCCCAGCCCCAGCCCCAGCCCGGGGCACGGTGGGTGCGGGGGCTGTTGGCAGGGCCAGGAGCCCACTCCCATTTCATCAGCACCCCAGCCCATCCCCCCAGCCCTGCCAAAAGCAGCCTGGCAGCCGACTGAAGGATCAGCTGCATCCTCTCCAGCAAAGGGGGAACCTTTGGTTCCCGGCCAGGCTGTGCAATGCCCAAATCTGGGAGCATCCCCCTGCGTGTGGACTCACCTGCAAATTCCCTGTGGAGCCTGGCTTTGGAGAAGGTGCCAGAATCAAAGTCCATCATCCTCAGCTGCCGGTGACCAGGTGGAGGAAGAGGTTGTCATCCTTGATGTCGTCCTCACTGTCCCCAGCAGCAGCAGCCCCACCTGGTACAGCTTCTCCAGGGCCGCCTCCTCCTTCCCTGAGGTGAGCCCAGGCTGTCAAGGTTCTGCCCAGGGCCCCAGCTGTCAGGGAACCAGGACAAGCAAAACCAGCTCAGATGGTGGCCACCAGTGCTGGGCAGAGCAGCTCAGCTCCAGCACAAGGGCTGCGTGTTCCCATCTGATGACCCCTGGGCAGTGACACAGGCAGGACAAAACCAGTCTGGTTGGCTTTGCCACTGATTGCCAGGACAAGTGTGGAGCTGTTACCTGCCAGGCCCCTGGATCCAACTGTGCACGTTGATCTCTCCCATCTTCTAGGGCAGAAGACCACCCTGCACCCATGGATCACGGAAAAGCTCTTCTAAGGATGGCCTGTCCAAGGGCTGCATGGACAAACACCTCTTAATGAGATCCTGGCACTCTGGGGAAACAAACCAGAAATCACCAGTCAGTTGGAGAAGTTGCCCCCCTGTTCCCATGCCCAGGCCATTCTGGGTGTGCCCAGAGCTGGGCCTAAACTTCCCCATGGATTCTGTGTTTGGAGGAGAGCAGGAGAGCAGGACATGTGCCACCTCCTCAGCAGCTGCCAGAGCAGGATGCTCATGAGCTGCTGCTGTCTCCCAGCACTGGTATTGCCCCCATGGCCAGAGATGAGGACCCACCTTGAGAGAGCCGTCGTGGGAACAAGATCCGCCCCCAGATGATCTCCTGGCCCCTCCTGAACAGGTGCTTCCCCATGACCAGGTGGTACAGCAGGAGGCCCAGGGACCAGATCGTCGCTGCCTCGCCGTGGTAGTGTTGGTGGTGGATCCACTCTGGTGGGCTGTAGGACAGGGTTCCTGTGGAACACAGACAGAGTTCATCAGGGGGACGCTGCTGCTCCCAGAGCCTGACCCCAGCACCCCATGGCATGTGGGGGCTGCCCCAGTGGCACACAGGGTGACTGCTGCCCTCTCACCAGCACCTGGGACTTGTGTACAGACTTGGGGCTGGAAAAGAAGCCACTGGTGTTGGAAGAGGGCAGCAGAAATCCTGGGAAGGCCCAGTCATGACACACAAAAGCAAAACTCATCCAGTGGTGGAGAAAGCCGCTCTACTCCCCGCCTGCACGGCCCCCCAAAAATGTTAACCAGTCAAGGCAAACAGTGGGAGCAGAGCAGTCCAAGCCCTTCTCGCCTGCACACCAAACCATCCAGGGCACGGGGTCAGACCCCCCCTCTCTGCTACCCCCACTGGGGTTTTTGTCAGGCTGGCTGCCCCAGCTCCAGCCTTAGCCCAGGCCACAGTGGGTGCTGAAGGCTGTCGGCAGGGCTGGAGCTGGCCCCCCTCACACCCCCACCCAAATCAGCTTGGCTCCAGCATTAATCCCATCCTGGCTGCAATAGGGGGAGCCCTGGGGCTGCACCCCGGCTGGGCCATGAGATGCCCAGGAGCATCCCCTGGCAGAGCTCACCTGAAAACTGGGTGTAGGCTGTGTCTTGGAGGAAGGCGCCACAGCCAAAGTCAATCAGTTTCAGCTGCCTGGTGGCCAGGTCGAGCAGGATGTTCTCAGGCTTGATGTCCCTGTGCAGGACCCCGCAGCTGGTGCAGTGCCGCACAGCCTCCAGCACCTGGCGGAACAGCCCCCGCGCCTCGTCCTCCAGCAGGAACCTCCGCTCCGCCAGGAAACCTGACAGCTCCTGGCACCGCTCCGGACGCTCCAGCACCAGCACGACGCTGTCAGGGAGCTCAAGCCACTCCAGGAGCTGAATGACACCAGTGCAGCCAGAGGACACCTTGTCCAGCAGCACGACCTCCAGGGGTGCGCTGGTGCCGTCGGGCTGCGGGAGGAGCGCGATGCCGTCAGTGGGGCTGAGGCCGTGCCAGGGCTGGGGAACCCCTCAGCCAGCCCGGGATGCTCTGCATGCCCCGCTCAGCCCGTGCCCGCTCTCCCTGCAGGGCTCCCGGCGGCTCCCACCCTGCCGGGCCCCAGCTCCTCGCCACCCGGCACGGCCCGGCTTCTGCCGCTGGCCCCGCTCACTCACCAGCTCGCCCCAGTGCCGGACGCGGTTCCGTGGCACCCTTTTGATGGCCACCTGCAAGCAAGAGAGAGCAGTGGGTTGAGCGCGCCGCCCGCCCCGCCGGGCCCCATCCTCCTCCTCCTCCGCCCCCTCCACCTCCTCCTCCTCCTGCTAATCCTCCTCCTCCTCCGCCCCCTACTCCTGCGCCCACCGCCGGCCCCGCCGCTCACCGGGGCGCCGTCCGAGAGCCGCGTGGCCGCGAAGACGCTGCCGAAGCCGCCGCTGCCCAGCAGCGAACCCAGCCGGTACCGCTCCTGCAGGGCCTCCTCCTGCGCCTTCCCTGCGGGCGGGACGGGGCTGTCAGCGCTCGGCCCGGGGCCAGGAGCGGCCCCCGAGCGCTCCCCGAGTGCCCCGGGCCGGCCCTCCCCAGGCGTTCTGTCCCTGGAACGGGACAGCGGCGGAGCTCGGGCCGGGGAAGCCGCAGCGGGGGCGGCGGGAGCGGCCGCACCGCATGTGTCCTCCGCGGGGCCCGGGAGGAGCTGGGGCCGGGGCCGGGACTGGAGCCCACGTCGGGGCCGGGGCCGGGCTCGGGCCAGGCGGAGCCAGAGGGCGGCGGTGCCGCCCCAGCCCCAGGCACTGATGCCCGCCCAGCAGCGCCACCGCCAGCACGACCAGAGCCGGGCGGAGACGAGACCCCGGCGGGACGGCCGGGGACGGGGACGGGGATGAGGACGGGGCAGCCCCGCCGGGGGCCGGGGGCGGGCTGGGGACATGGCCCGGCAGGGGGAGGGGGAGACTGGGAGAGGAGGGGACACCGTGAAAGGGAGAGCGGGAGAGGGTGCGGGACAGCAGGAGAGGGAGAGGAGATGCGAGAGGGACTCAATAGAGTATGTGCTTTAGCTGCCGCTGCTGCTGCCGCTGCTGCCGCTGCTGCTGCCGCTGCAACTGAAGCTCCGGGGCCGTTTGTCCCCATGTCCGTTTTTCCGTTGCCCGCTCCCCCCGCGCCCAGCCCCCCGCTCCCCGGGGGCAGCCCCTGAGCCTGTCCAAACACGGGAACTTTGCCCTGTTCAGCCCAGACCCAGAGTCTGGACTCCTACACAGGGGAACAGGAATCCCCTCGGTCGCTGCCATGCATTGTCCCCGCTGAGGATCAAACCCTATCGGGGCACATTCCCTGAGTGCAGAATTTGTACCGGTCCCAGGCACTGCACTTACCTCTCCAGCAATGATTTAAAAAAAAAAAAAAATGGGGAAGGCAAACTGTGTGTAGCTCATGGTATTTTAGAGTGTCTAAAATTCGCCAAGTAATGGATCTTAGAGATGAGATCTATTTGGATTAAGGGGATGGAGCAGTAGTGCAAGATGGAAAAGAGGAGCATAAAAATAAACAGAGAAAAACATCTTCAGTTGTTTCTTTCCATTTTCATTTCATTTCTTAAAAGCTGTTTCAGTTTTCCCAGAATCTTCTCCACACTCCTGTTTGCTCTTTCCAAGAACCTTTCCTGGAGAACGAGGTGCAGCTTCTGTCACAAGATGTGCCACCAACTGCAGCTTCTCTAGGCTTTCCACACCTTGTGTGCAGCTCAACTCTTGCAGCACAGCAGGAGAAATGTTTGAAGAACTTGACAGCTTGTTCTTTCTTTTCCTTGTGGGCTGGGCAGTTGTGCCATTGGTAAGGTTTTCATTGTTACAGTTCTGCCCTAAGAAACCATGATGGGCTACCAGGAATTGTCAGGGAATGCAAGCCTGACTGAATGCAGAGAAAGAATCTGCAGAGCCTGCATCCAGAAATGGACAGCTGTGTGAAAATCATTGCAACATCCCCATGGGCATCTTGAAAGTGATCTAGAAGATGAAAATGCTCTGACAGAGGGCATGTGTTTCTGAGTTCAGTGTAGAGGATTCCACATCTAGTGCATTGGTTCATAAATCAAGAGTTCAATCAGTTCATGGAAAGCACCAGAACAAGCTGGACCTCTCAGCCTTAAACACTTCAGTTGTTCAGGGACCCAAAAATGTTCCATAGAAAGAGCATTAGAAGGAGAGGAAAGAGACAGAGAGACAGAAAGACAGAAGCTCCACAGAAAGACACACATGTGGCTCCCAGCTCCTGGGGTTCCAGTGTGGGTGAGACACAAACCCCAGGAGAAGGCAGACTCCATAGCAGGGGCTGACCTTGTGCTCCTTGGTTTTAAGCCCCTGGGCCTTCGTGGGCCTCCCCCCAGCTGGGACTTGTGATAGCTCGGGCGTTCAGAGCCGGGTTAGCGCTGTCCCAGCTGTGGGACTGATTGACAGCTCAATCCAAGGTGTCTTGGGACACTGATCTCATCCAGCCTCTGACAGTGACCATGGTGACACTGGGGAACCTCATGGAACCGTGGGTCAGTGTGACAATGCAGGTCCAAGGACACCATGGTGATATCCAGGTTTGCTCAGCACCAGAGACACCTTTGCCTTGTTTGTCCCCAGCTGTCATCACTGCCTCCAGTGTTCTGCTCTAACTGGAACCTGGGAACACTTTCACATGAGTTGTGTCCCTCAGTGGGACCCATTAAAAGTTAAAGAAAGTCTGGGCTTTGAATCTGACTTTGAGTTCTTGAGAAGTTCTTTGAGTACACTCTGAGGTCTGGGTCCGATGCAAAGAGCACCAAAGCCCCAGAGGGTCATTAACGTCCTGGTGCTGTGTCTGTGCTGCTGAGCTGGGCCAGGCTCCTGGCCCAGAGGCAGCTCCTGGCAAGGGCAGCGCTGCAGAGAGACAGCTGTGGCCAGGAGCAGCTCCTGTGCACAGCCCAGCAGGGCTGGGGCACTGCCAGGGCATCGCAGGGACACGAGCAGGGCGCAGACAGAGCTCACAGGGGCTCAGCACTGGCAGGGGCTGTGGGGTGTCCCAGAGGGGGCTGTGTCACAGCAGCACCTCTGTGGCTGTGTCACGGAGGCACAGAGCAGCTGTGATGTCAGAGGGGGGCTGTGTGACAGCACAGCGTGGGTTGTGTGAGGTCATCAAGCAGCTATGGCATGATAGAGGGGACAGTGTGACATCAGAGAGCAGGCTGTGACATCATGGCATGGCTGTATGACATCATAGAGCGGGCAGTGAGGTCAAAGTGTGTGCTGTGACATCACTGAGTGGCAGTATGACATCACAGGGAGGGTTTTGTGACATCACAGCGGGGCTTGTGACATCACACAGCAGGGTGTGACATCATAGTGTGAGGCCATAGGGCAGACTCTGCCGTCATGTAGAGAGTGGCTCTGTGACATCAGAGTGTGGGTTGTGACATCACCGAGTTGGCTGTGTGACATCATAGAGCAGGCTATGACATCATGGAACAGACTGTGATGTCACAGGATGACTTTGTGATGTCATAGTACAGGGTGAATTTCTGACATCACAGAATCTTCTGTAACAGCACAGCTTTGTGACATCACAGAGTGACATCGCAGAGTTGGGCCTATGACATCACAAGGGAGCTATGTGGCATCCAAGGGTGGGTTGTGACACCCCAGGGGCTGTGTGACATCACAGGGGCTGTGTGAGGTCACTGGGGAGGTGACTCTGCCCCAGCCCCCCCTCCCAGTTCCCCCAGAGAAGTCCAACGCTGCTCGTGCACAGCGGGGTCCCCTGTCCCCCCGGGTCCCCCCACCCCCGGCGCCGCAGCCTCCCCCAAAGGATGTTCCACGAGATCGAGCCCAGAGCCTGACACAGGGCCATGGGGGGCGGGACAGGGGACAGGGACCCCCCGCCAGCGTCCCCGTGTGCCCCAGGCCAGAGCCTGGCCCAGGGCTCCTTCACCCTGTTGCCAACGAGGGCTTGAGAGCGCTGAAAAAATCCCCAGCAAGGGAGCAGCAAAAACCAGATTTAATATTGAGCAACAGCACCACAAAGTTCCTTGGCAAGAGTCACTCTGCTCCTGACTGGACACTTCAGGCACAAAAAAGGAAACAAAGCAACAACAAAACCAAATAAATTCCAGGCAATTAAATCAGAAATTAACCAAGAACTGGGGCTTTCATTCCTATGGAAAAGAACTGTCCTTCTTCCTGCAGATGCCCGTGGCCACAGCTGGGATTTCACCTCCAACACTGCCTGTTGTGACAGACTGGAGGAGATTGTGGGCTGGAAACATTTTGTGTGTGGGGGAGGAAGGGGCAGGTCCAGCCTTGCCCTGCCCTGGAACCCCAGCCCTGCCCTGCCCTGGAACCCCAATCCCCCCAGGGCCTCTATCCCAGCCCAGCAGTGTCTGCCAGTCCCTGGCACAGCACAGGCAATGCTCCACAGCCACCTCTGGAGCCCCCAGCCCAGCTCCTGAGTGACCAAATGACCCCAAGTCCCACCTGGGGGAAGGGCCCAGGAAGACCAAGGGGTATTTAAGGCTGAGCACAAGGCGAGCACACATCTTGACCCTACCTCCTCTTGGAATTTCTATCTAAACAGTGTTGGAACCCAGGAGTTGGTAGCTCTGTGTGTGCTTCTCTAAATCTTTTTCATCATTCTCTTTTTCTGTCTCTCGTTCTTTTATTTCTGACCTCTTGAAAATGTTGAGCAACTTAAAACTCAGATGGCTTAGAGTTTGTGAAGTTGAATGGACCAATATACAGCTTTGAGAAGTGTTTTGTGTTCATTGAATGTCTTATTAAACCTTTTGCCAAAGTTTCAGCTCCTTGGCTCCAACTCCCACCTGCTTTCCTTGGAGAAGGAGCTGCCCCAAACACAGAGGGATGTTCTTTTCTTGTCAGCCAGCAAAGCCAAGGGAAAACACAGCTCCATCAAATGCAAAAGTCATTCCTCTGCTGGATATTAAATCCACTTTGCACAGCAGACAGTCTCAGAGCAATGGAAAACACCTTCTGTGCCCAGCACAGGTCCCAAGGTCCCCCCAAACCCTCCCTGCCCCAATTCTGCCCAGATTTGCTCTTTGCACACACGAGTCACACACTGAAGGCACGAGCTCCTTCCATGCCCAGAGGGAGGAAAAGCGGGAAAGTGGATGAAGAGCTCTCCTGGGCAGAGCCAAGGTCCAAGGGCCCCTGCAGGGAACCACAACTCATCAGGTTTGTGTCCTTTGGGCTCAGGGATGGTGACACTCAGAAGCACAGAAAGGTTTCTTGCCAACAAACACAAGTTGAATATTTGAACAGTTTAATAATCCCAGCTCTTCCCTCAGCTCTCTGTGATGTCCCAGCAGCATCTGACATGTCCCCCATCCCCAAGGGATTTCCATACAGGAACAGTTTTAGACAGAGACATAAGAAAAGGCAATACTGTGACAGATATTAATATAAGTAAGGTGTTGATTAATGTGATATTTATTTGAACTTCTTAAAGATTGGGCAACTCCCTGAAGCTCAAAGCATGTAACCAGTCAGTTGAGAGGCCCTTGCGTGACCAGAGAGCATCTGGAGGAGGAAATCTGGGAGTAACAGGAAGGACATAGATCCAGCTGGTCTAGTGAAGAGATGTCCTTAGACATGGCCATTTCAACAGAAGAGGTGGAAATACCTGAAGGAAGAGAGAGATGATGTAGTAAACAATATTGGTGACTCAAGTAAAGGGGAAGATCAGTATTTCTTCTCCTTCTCCCATCAGTACACTTCCAGGAAATTCCTGGAGGGAAGACTTTGGTATTTCTTAAAAGTACTCAAGTGACCCAGATAATAAAAATGTCCTTGTATATTATGAAATGTACAAGAATTTAAACCTGTGCCCCTTTCCAGGCAGATATCAGCTGTGTGCCCATGGACAGGCAGTGCCACTTGTGCCCTGAGGTGCCGAACTGGGATTGGATCTCTCAGAGAGGAGCTGAGGGAGAGCAGAGCACCTTGCAAGCTGCAGGTCCCTGCCAGCCCCGCAGGGCTCCTGTGCCATCAACATCTGCTCTGCTCCAGTCTGAAACAGGGCCCAGCATGGTGCCGGGATCATCAGAGAGCTGAGGTGTGTGCTGGAATTCAATGCCCTCCCCATGGCGCAGCAGCCCTGCATTTCCCTGCTCCAGCCTTGGTCTCCAGCACAGCCATGGAGGGTCTTTGGGCTCCTGAGTGTTCCTGCAGCCACCAAGGGCAGCTGAGCTCTGCCTTTGGCACAGTCAGCCCTGGCCAGCGCAGGCCATGCTCAGCAATTCCTTGTCTGTGCCCGGCCTTGCTGCCAGCCTCGGCAGCGGCTGCGTGGCCCCTTTGTGACCCTGTGCTGGCCCGGCCATGGTGCCACAGCCCCTGTGCAGGCCCAGCCCAGGACAGGAGCATTGCGGCTGGGAACGGCCCCTGTGCCGTGGTGCCCACAGCAGCCTTGGGGCTCTGTGCCCCATGGCCTCCCTGCTGGGCAGCCTCTGCCAGCTCCTGCAGAGCCCGTGGCACCTGTGGGGCTGCACAGACAGCCCTGCCCCGGGCTCTGCCGGCCTCTGGGCCAGCAGAGAGGCCAGCCAGGGCTGGCCATGGCCGGGAAAAGGCCCTGAGCCCCGCAGGAGGATGGAGCTGGGCCACAGCCAAACTCAGCCCAGGGCAAAGCTGGGCTCAGCAGCCAGGGCTGCCAAGGGCTGGGGACAGAGGCGGGCGGAGACAAATGTCCTGGGCCCCCTCCCTGCTGTGTCGATGTCCCCAAGGGCACACAGCAGCCTCCTCTCTCAGACACTTGCCTGTTTTCCATGCCTTGCACAGGCGCTGGCCCTGCCCCACAAGGCCTGGGCTGAGTCCTGCCCTGCACGCTCAGCCAGGCTGGGATGGACACTGATGGTTCCTGTGCCAGGCTCTCTGAGCCCAGCCCAGCTCCCTGCAAGCTCTGCCAGCTGCCCTGAGCTCTGTGCAGCACCAAGGGCCTCTCCCCAGCACAGCCCAGCCGGCTCTGGCCCCACAGCTCTGCTCAGCCCAGGCTGCTCTGGCCACTGGCCCCACGGCCTCAGCCCCTGGCCAGGGCACAGCAGCAGCTGCAGCTCAGCCAGGACTCAGCCCCAGCCATGGGGGAAGGGGCTTGGCCAAGGCCAAAGGAGGCTCCCTGGGTGCCCTGCTCCCCTCGGGCTGAGGTGCTGAGAGCTCTGCAGCCCCTGCTGCCATCCCATCTGCCCAGGCCAGCACAAGAGCCCCGGCCTTGGGGCCCTCCAGAGCTGCTCCTGCTCCAGGCCCAGGGCCCATCCCAAAGCCGGGGCAGCCACAAAGCTGTCTTAGGGTGAAGAGCCTGGCTCTGTGTTCTCCATCCCCTCCTTGCTGGCGCTGCCAGGCTGGGATGAGGAGCCCCTCAGCCTTCCCTGCTCTGGGCTGGACAAGCCCAGCTCCCTCAGCCTCTGCTCACAGCCCGAGGGCTCCAGCCCTACCTTGGAGGCCCTTCCCTAACCCTGCTCCAGCTGCCAGACATCTTTCCTGCCCTGGGGAACCCAGCCCAGGCCACAGGGACATGGATAATCCACGTCCTTGATGTCCTGGTCACACAGCCCTGGCCCCTTTTCCCCATGTCAGGCTCTGGGGGGGATCCTGTGGAATGTCCTTTGGTGGGGGCTGTGGCTCCAGGTGGACCGGGGGGATACCAGGGGATAAGGGACCCCACTGGGCATGAACAGCATTGGACTTGTTGGGAGAAACTGTGAGGGGGAGCTGGGGCGGAGTGACCAACCCAGTGACGTCACAGAGCCCTCCTGGGATGTCACACAGCCCCTCTGTGATGTCACAGCCTGCTCTGGGATATCAGACCTCTGCCCTATGATGTCACAGCAGGCTCTGGGATGTCACAGAGGCAGTCTATGATGCTGTAGCTGCTCGATGACCTCACATAACTCTGTGACCTCATGTTACCAGATGATAAATTATCTACACCAGGTGAGTTAACACCGGAGCTTGTTCTCCAAAACCCCAGGCCTATGGAAACCACAAAATGCCCATTGTGTCAGAAGGGGAACTGGAAGTTCACCAGCCTCAGTGTCCTGCCAGCTCAGCCAGGCCCACTGGAACACTGGGGTCCACGACCACCAGGGACCACCAGAGAGACCCCCAGAACAGAAGAGAGCATGCAAAAGGGGAGGGGAAATACGTTAATGATTCTGGGGGAATGATTATCAGATGTGTGTTTAGTCCAGGACAATCAATGAATATGTGTGCAAAATACAGAATATGAACAGAAACTTTCCTGTACTCAGCACGCTCGGCTTTGGGAGGAGCTATCCCCCGTGCATCCGGCTGAATAAAGAATGCTGCTTCTTAATGCTGCATTGGGGTTAAGGAGTTTTCTGTTTTACTGAATTTTTGGAAACACTCCACTCCCAAGGAAAGCTCTGTCTCCTGCTGCTCACAAACAGAGAAGCGCTGGTGGCAGATGTGGGGGTCGGAGGCTGCCTGGGGCACAGTGACCATGAAATAATCAAGATTTCAATGTTTTGTGAAAGAAGGAGGGGTAGCAACAAAACTTCCACACTGAAATTAGGAAGGGCAGACTTTGGCCTATTTAGGATGCAGATTTGGGGAGTACCGAATAAGGTACTGATTTTTTTAAGGGAAACAGCCCTTTAAAACAAAGGGGTCCTGAGAGGATGGACACATTTCAAGGAAGTAATCTTACAGGGGAAGGAGCAGCCTGTGCCAGTGTAGCAAAAGATGAGCTGGTGAGGAAAATGACTGCCCTGACTGCCCATGGAGCTTCTGTGGGAACTCAAAGGAAAAATAGAGGGTGCATTAACTTTGGACAGAATGTCAGGCAACTTTGGAAGTGTTAAAGGATGTTATTAGGTCATGGAGAAAGAAAAGTTGAGAGGTGAAACTCAACTACTGCTTAACTTGGCCACTTCTGTGAAAAAAAATTGAAAAGGTTTCTGTAAATAAATTAATAGCAAAATCTGGGATAAGGAGAACATCTTTATTGGATGCAGTGGAGAATATAGTAAGTAAAGACAAAGAAAAGACTGAGTAACTTAACACCTTGTTTGTATCAATTTTCAATATTAGGATAGGTTGTCCTCAGGACAAGAAATCTCCTGAGCTGGTAGATAGGCACAGGGAGCAGAACAGCCCCCTGTAGTCCAGGAGGGAGCAGCTGGGGACCTGCTGAGACACTCAGATGCTCACAGGTGTATGGGATCAGATGGGATCCATCCTAGGGGGATGAGGGAGCTGGTGGATGAACTCGCCAAGCTGCTCTCCATCATTTACCATCAGTCCTGGCTCAGCAGGGAGGTCCCAGAGCACTGGAGGAGCCAGTGTGAGCCCATCCCCAAGAAGGGCTGGAAGGAGGATCTGGGGAACTCCAGGCCTGTCAGCCTGACCTCGGTGCCCGGCAAGGTTATGGAACAGATCACCCTGAGTGCCATCACAGGGCACCCACAGGATGGCCGAGGGGTCAGAGCCAGCCAGCGTGGATTTAAATGTCTGCATTCATGATCTGGATGAGGGGACTGAGTCCACCATCAGGAAATTTGCAGATGACAAGCTGCCTGTGAGTGTTGATCTGCTGGAGGGGAGGAGGGCTCTGCACAGGGACCTGGACAGGCTGGATCCAGGGCCCAAATCCAGCAAGGTGAGGTTTAACAAGTCCAAGTGCCAGGACACGGCACTCGATGTGCTGCCCAACAAGTGCCGAGCACAGGGGAAGAATCACTGCCCTGGTCCTGCTGGCCACACCATTCCTGATCCAGGCCAGGAGCCATTGGCCTTCTTGGCCACCTGGGCACAC
The DNA here is from genome assembly GCF_031753505.1 of Anomalospiza imberbis. Lineage (NCBI taxonomy): Eukaryota > Metazoa > Chordata > Aves > Passeriformes > Viduidae > Anomalospiza > Anomalospiza imberbis. Next base: position 736,940 of record NW_027100060.1, read on the forward strand.
TGCTGGCTCATGTCCAGCCTGCTGTCCATCAGTCCCTGCAGATCCCTTTCTGCCTGGCTGCTGTCCAGCCACTCTGTCCCCTGCTCTGCACACAGACATTGCTGCTGCAGCTCCAGAGAAGGCAACAAAAGGGCATCTCTGCAGAAAACTCTGCTGGCAGACCCTTTAGTTCCTCTAAATCCACCAAGAGCACAGCCCCTCATTGACACAGTCTGTGGCCACAGGGAAGGTGGAGAGAAACAAAATGAGAAATGGCACAAACAAGGATATTTCTTTGTGGACAACATTAAAATGTAAAACAAAGAAAAAGAACCTCCAAAATGAAACCAACAAGAAACATCAAAGATAACTTTTATTACAAGTGATTTGCAGAAATTGGCCAGCAGTTTAATGTTCCTGAAAGCATCCAGTCATCAGTCTCCTCACTGCAACCTTGAGCTCCTGGTTCCTCAGGCTGTAGATGAGGGGGTTCAGGGCTGGAGGCACCACCGAGTACAGAACTGACAAGGCCAGATCCAGGGATGGGGACGAGATGGAGGGGGGCTTCAGGTGAGCAAATGTGGCAGTCGTGAGGAACATGGAGACCACAGCCAGGTGAGGGAGGCAGGTGGAAAAAGCTTTGTGCCATCCCTGCTCAGAGGGGATCCTCAGCATGGCCCTGAAGATCTGCACATAGGAGAAAACAACGAACACAAAACAGCCAAAAGCTAAACAGCCACTAACCACAATGAGCCAAAGTTCCCTGAAGTAGGATTTGGAGCAGGAGAGCTTGAGGATCTGGGGGATTTCACAGAAGACCTGGCCCAGGGCAGTGCCATGGCACAGGGGCAGGGAAAATGTATTGGCCGTGTGCAGCAGCGAATTGAGAAAGGCACTGGCCCAGGCAGCTGCTGCCATGTGGGCACAAGCTCTGCTGCCCAGGAGGGTCCCGTAGTGCAGGGGTTTGCAGATGGACACATAGTGGTCATAGCACATGATGGTCAGGAGGGAAAACTCTGTCCCAAGGAAGAAGATAATCAGAAAAAGCTGTGCAGCACATGCCATGTAGGAGATGGTGCTGTGTCCCAGAGGGAATTGTGCATGGCTTTGGGGACAGTGGTGCAGATGGAGCCAGGTCGCTGAGGGCCAGGTTGAGCAGGAAGAAGAACATGGGCGAGTGCAGGTGGTGGCCGCAGGCTACGGCGCTGATGATGAGGCCGTTGCCCAGGAGGGCAGCCAGGGAGAGGCCCAGGAAGAGGCAGAAATGCAGGAGCTGCAGCTGCCGCGCGTCTGCCAGTGCCAGCAGGAGGAAGTGGCTGTTGGAGCTGCTGTTGGACATTGGCTGTGGCTGCACATGGGGTTCTGTAATAAAAGTAATCATGGAATAGTTGGGTTTGGAGAGGACTTTAAATATCCCAGCACAGCTTGGGGGTACTTTCCCAACCCTGCCTGCCCAGGGCTCTGCTGCCTGGAGCTGTCCCTGCCAGCAGCTGCTCCCCTGTGCCCAGGGCTGGGCCCTGCCAGTGCTGCCAGAGCCCAGCCCAGCCCTGGGGGCTCAGCTCTGCCCTGCAGACCCCTCCCAGCTCAGGCACTGCCCAGGGGCAGCTCTGGCTCTGCAGGCTCTGATGGCAATGTCAGAGCAACCCTGAGGAGGCTGGAAAAGCAACACTGATGCTGCCTCTAAGGGGCCCTGTGCTCATTTCTGTCACTGCCTGGTTTATTCAGATCTGAGACAATTTTTTTATATTTCTCATCGTGAACTGAGAGATGACTATCTATGTGCAATTTCCCATACAGGCAACACAGATCAGTACACTAAAAATGCAGGATTTTCCCATTTTGTAGCCCATGACTGGCTGTGCTCCCTGTTTAATATGCTTGGAAATGTTCTGGAGGTAAATGTCATGCTGGGAGCAATCCTGAGCAATACAGAATCCTCACCACACAAGAAGAACACTTTCCAGCCTTTCCAGCTGTCTCCTTCCACCCACATTTTGTCCCCCAGCGCTGGGAGCAGCTCCCCGGGCCGGCTGAGAGCTGTCCCTGGCAGGCAGCAGAGTCCCTGGCCCAGCACAGCGCCCTGAGCTGCAGGACCCTGCTCTGCAGGACAGCCCTGGGCACCCCTGGCTGCTCTGCACAAGAGATGATCAGAGAATGTACTCACAGGGTCTGTGGGCATTGGGATGTTCCAGCTGTAGGAGATCACTCCAGGAGCTGCAGCTGCATTGTCCTGCAGCCAGAGGTTCCTGTGCCAAGGGCTGGCACTGATTCTGCCCCAGGCACTTCTCAGCACCTTCCCAGCCCTGACTGATTGAAGCTCTCTGTGCCTCTGTGCTGTGCCCAGGCTGGCTGCAGGCAGTGCCCCAGCCCTGCTGGGCTGGGAGAAGAGCTGCTCATCCAGAGAAATGTGCTTTTGAAGCTCTCCTTGGTTACCAGGATCACTCTCTGTGCCAGGAGCCCGGCCCAGCTCAGCAGCACAGACACAGCACAAGGACTCTAATGACCCTCTGGGGCTTTGTGCTCAGGCCCTGAACATCAGGCCCTGAGAGGGAGCTGCAGAAATCTCTCCAGAACTCCAAGACAGAATCCAACTCCAAAGTTTCTTTGACTTTTAATGGGTTCCACTGAGGGACACGACTGAGAAAGTGTCCCCAGGCCCCAGGCAGAGCAGAGAACTGGAGGCACTGATGACAGGTGGGGACAAAGAGAAGCCAAGTGTTGGTGCCCTGGGGCACAGCAGCATCTGTGCCACCAAGGGCCGTGCCACCAAGGGCCGTGAGGAGACACCTTGTCCTGAGGCTGGGGCCTCCTGGCACAGCCCCAGCCAGGCTGGGCACTGTCACCCCCTTTTCCTGCCCTCAGCATCCCCCCCTAGCCCACATCCCAGTGGCCTCAAGGATCTGCTGGAAGGAGTCCCTGGGGAGCCTTGCTCAGGAATGGCCCTGGGGGCTCCTTCATGCTCCCAGGGACTGCAGGTTTTTCAAAGCACTTTGGCTTTGGCTTTTGCCTTGGAGTCTCTGAGAGCTTTGTGCAATCATGGCCTCCAATTATCTGCTGTAATTAGTCCCTGGAGAGGCTTTGTCAGGAACAACACTCAGTGGGGCTCATTAATGCTTCAAGGTACTTCAGTTCTTTTAAGGTACTTGGTGTTTCCCTTTTGATCCAGACTCTGTGAGAGGTTTGTGCAATCATGGCCCCAATTATCTGCTTTAACGTGTCCCTTGAGAGCTTTGTACTGACACTCAGTGGGGCTCATTGATGTTTTGAGATACTCAAGGAGTTTAAGGTACTTTGGATTTTCCTTTCCACACTGAGTTTCTGAGATTTTTTTTTTTACCATCCTGGCCTCCAGTTCTCTCCTCCAAGGAGTCCATGAGGAGCCTGTGTTTGGGATGGACCTCAGTGGCACCCATTAATGCTTTGAGACATTTTGGGTTTTTCCTCTGACTTTGACTCCTGGAAAGGTTTGTGCAATCTCCTCTCAGGCCTTGAGGTTCCAGGGCTCAGCTCCAAATGCACCACAGGGCTCATTAGGATCAAGCAACTTCTGACAAACCATGGCTCTGCCTTGATTTCCCTCTGCTCTAATGTAGTTCATTAAGAAGGTTTCCTTTTACAGTTATGGAGAAATATTTCAAAGAGCTTCTAAGAAATATGTATTCCTATTTTAAAGAGTGTCTTTTATTACTGTTCTCATTAGAGAAGAGGTGATTGCAGCATTCTGTGATTGATATTGATGTAGGGCCGCTCCTAAAGAGGTCTGGCCAGGTCAGAGAAGTTTAACTTGAGGTCTGACCCAGTGTGGACACCTTGCCCCACATTCCCTAACCCCATGTGAGAAACTATTTTCACTTTCACAAATGTAAATGGTTTATTACGACCTTATCAAAATACAACAGAAGAGTGAATAAAGAATAAATAAAGTGCCAGAAGCAAAGCATTCAGTCACCCTGTGCTCATCTACAAAATGGATGCTCTATCTTTTATACCTCTAGCCCCTCCCAAAGTCTTGTCAATCCACTTCTTCTTCACTGTCCAGTGGTGGAGATCACTTTCTTACAGCTTGATTGGAGGTCAGGCGCTGCCATAGCAACAAGCCGACCCTCCCAAATGCCTTGACTACTGAGGGCATCCCGTGATAACAATGCAAGAGGGAGGGGAAAGATAACTATACACCTACACAACTTCTCTTAACATATACTTAATATTCACCCCTTAATTGTGAGAGTCAACAATAGGATTACCCATCTATAACAAACCCCCTTTTCTTTTTCTATAAGTCATTTTGCTTGAACAATTACATTAAAAAAATTCTCTCTCTCTTGAATGAGTCATACTAGCAGCTGTTGATGTGGGCAAGGACAGTGGGAACAGGAGAAAAATCTCAGGTTTTCCTTAGACACACTTATTTGGAATGGACAAAAGGGCCTTACAGAGGTCCAGTATGGCTCTGACTCCCATCTACCGTGCCTATGTGGTTGCGATCCATAGTCATTGTATCTTAGGGGTCCAGAGGCCAGCTCGGTCTCGCCCTCCAGTCCCTTTTGTATTCAAAGACAGTTGGGGAATTACAGATGTCCAGTATGGCCTTTTGTCCCTACCTTACCATGCCTACGGGGTTGCTACCCACAGCAGGGCTATAGGGTCTTCTTGGTAGTGAACAAAGGGGTCTTGCCCTGCTTCCTTTGTCTTATTTTCTTAAAGAAGCTGTCCCATCACCTTTTACGGACCCTTGTGTACTTCCCATCAACAGATGCTGATAATTCTCACCCATTAACACAGAAAGACAGTCCTCAAACTGGTTGGTGGAAGCTTGACTTTGGGCATCTCGGTGTCTTTCTGGTTGTCTTTCAGTCTCTGCTTAAGAGTCAATCTCGTTTCACCCAGTCTGGATGTTGTAGTTCACTCTTTGGGTTCTTCTACCGGGCCTTTAACTTTTGGCATGAGTCCATCTGTTGGCATGAGTCCATCCCCACTCTGCAGTTCACACGGCTGATTCGGTGATGAACAGTGCCTGAAAGGGACCTTCCCACTGAGGAGTTAGAGGTTGATCTCTCCATGACTTGATCATTACTTGATCCAATCCCCAGAATTAACATTATGGATTCTGAAATCCAGGGTGTTAGTTTGAGGAATTGCCTCTTTATGTCTTAGCCCTTGTAAGGTTTCTCCTATAGACATAACATATTTCTTGGCATTGGCTTCCCCTTCCTCATAGATGGCAATGCTCTGGGGTGAGGTCAAAAAGGGTAACCAAATGTCATTTCATAGGGTGACACCCCCAGATCTGACCGGGGTTGGTTTCTAATTTTTAATAAGGACAAAGGGAGACATTTTATCTATGACGTGGGTTTCAGTCATCAGCTCAACTAGAGCTCTTTTAAGAGTTTGATTCATCCTCTCAGTGTGACCAGAACTCTGTGGATGCCATGGAGTATGTAATTCCCATTTACTCCCAGGGTTTGAACAACTTTTTGCAATATTTTAGAGGTGAAATGAGTTCCTTGGTCTGAATCAATCCTGTTCACCATCCCATATTGGGGAATGATTGATTCTAGAAGTGTTTTACTCACAACATTGGCATTGGCTTTAACCGTGGGTACCGCCTCTACCCAGTGAGTCAAGTTGCCTACTATCACTAGTAAAAACTTCCACCGTTGTACATGGGGAAGCTCGGTAAAGTCTACTTGGATGTTTTGACAGGGTCTTAAGGCTAGTTCTTGCCCTCCTCTGGGTGTTTTCCTCATGATTTTCTGACTCACTTGTTGGCATATCACACACCTTTCAGTTACTTGCTTAGCTATCCCCAAAAAATTCCAATGCAGCCCCAGTCCCTTAGAAATTGATCACTTAGCGCTTGTGTACCCCAATGTGTTGTTCCATGTATGCCTTCTAACATTTTCCTGGCAAGGAGTTTATTCAACATTTGTCTCCCATCTGCTAATCTCCACTTCCCTTTGTTATCATTCTTAGCTCCTATTCTAAGGAATTCTTTCTCTTCTGTCTCACTGAATACGGGAACTTCTTCTATTTCTCCCATAGGGGTTAATGCTATCATTAGTTTTTCTGACCCTGATTTGGCTGAATTCTTAGCGTCTAAATCTGCTAAATGGTTCCACTGTTCTTCTTGAGTCACCCCTTTTTTATGTCCTTTAACATATACTACTGCCACTTCTTCTGGTATTTGTAAGGTTTCTATCACTTCTAAAATAAGTTTTTAGTTCCTTTCCCCATTGAATTTAATAGCCCACACTCTTCCCAGATTTTCCCATAGGTATGCACTACTCCAAAAGCATATTTTGAGTCTGTATATATTGTTCCTCTTTTCTGTGCTAATATTTCCAGAGTTTGCTTTAGGGCATACAACTCACATGCTTGGGCTGACCAGTTGGAAGGTAACTTTCCTTTTTCTAGGGCCACTAACTCTTCATCTACTATAATGTATCCTGATACCCATTGTCCCCGGATTACCTGTGGAAATCCATCAATGTACAATCATTTCCCTCCTTGGAATGGTTGATGTGTTAGGTCCTCTCTTACTTTAGTTTGATAATTTATAACCTCTAGGCAATTATATATTAATTCCTCACCTGGATTTCCATCTAAAAACTGGGCAGGGTTCAGTTGGTTACTCACAATTAACTCTAATTATCCATTGTCTATTAGGATGGCTTCATATTTTAGCACTTGGGAATCAGTGAGCCATTTCTCAGCCTTTTAGCTGAGGATACTCCTTACTGAGTGAGTGGTATATATTTTCAATTTTCCCCCAGAGGTTAATTTTTTGCTTTCTTCTACGAGTAGGGCGCTCGCTGCCACCGCCTGAATGCAGGTTGGCCACCCCCAGCTGGCAGGGTCTTGCAGTTTTGATAAACAGGCCACTGGTTTCCTGGATCCTCCCCGGTCCTGGGCTAACACTCCATGTGCTGCCCCTTTTTCTATATCCACAAACAGATAGAAGGGTTTGTCTAAGGCAGGAAGACTCAGTGCTGCTGCACTGACTAATTTTTTCTTTAAAGCTTCAAAATTTGCTTGTCGTCTTCTTCCCACCTTATCTCTTCTTCTATTAACTTTTCAAACAAGAACCTGATGGCCTGCATGTATCCTTCAATCCATAGCCTACACTATCCCAACAGGCCTAAAAGCCCTCTGACTTCTCTCTTAGATTTTGGCCGTGGGAGTGAGGCAATCCCTGCAATTCTCTGAGGGTTCAGCCACTGGCTCCCTTGACAAATCACACGTCCTAGGCATTTTACTTCCCTCTCTACAAATTGGAGTTTCCCTTTTGATACTCAAAGTCCTTGGCTCCCCAGAAAACTTAACAATGCTATGGTGGATTCTCGAACTTTGTTTTCTTCCCGTCCTGAGAGAAGCAAATCGTCTCCATACTGGATGATCTTTATCTCAGGTTTGATGGAGAATTGTTTGGTTTGGGGATTTGGAAAACCCTTGTGGTAACCTAGTCCACCGAAGCTGTTGCTTTCTCCCTGAATCGGGGTCCTCCCATTCAGAGGCAAACATATCCCTACTTTCTCCTGCCAGTGGACATGCCCAAAAGGCATCTTTTAGGTCTGTCACACTAAACCACTGGTGTGCTGGGGGGATATTACTCAGTAGTGTATAGGGCTTAGGCACTACTGGGTACTGATTCACTGTTCTTTTGTTAACTTCTCTTAAATCTTGGACAAGCTTGTAAGTCCCATCAGACTTCTTTACTGGTAAAACAGGTGTATTATGGGGGACATACATGGTTCTAAGGCACCCTACTCAAATAGGTCCTGGGTGGCCAGCTGCAGTCCTTGTCTCCCTTCCAGGGAGAGTGGGTATTGTCATACCTGAACTGGATGGTTCTCATCAACTGTTTTTATTACTACAGGTTTCATGTTCAATTTACCTTGATTTTTTGGTTTTGCCCGCACCATCTCATGAATTTTGTCCTCATTCTCTTCTGTTAATTGGAGAAGTTTAACCACCATTTTTCCTTCCTCTGGCAGTACTCCAATGTCTAACTGCACCTGTAAATCCCACCCTAATAGATTTCACCCTGCTTCTGGAACTAATAGAACATCCCCTGTTGAGGATTTTTTGCAGGACAATGGACACATTCAGCAGATGCACATTCCAGCCTTCTGGTAACAAAGGAACCAGTTCTAGAAACGGGGTCAGTGAATCCTTGACGACAGGAAAAGAAGAAGTCAGAGGAATCCGCAAAGTTGTCAGCAAAATAAAAAAGAGAACTCAGGGTGGGCCAGACAACCAAAGCAAGACGCATGAAGAATTGGGTGATCCAACCAGCATTTAATTTTAGACGCATAAACAGCTAGGATTAACCAATCATGTATTAGATAGAGACTCTTGCACAGCAGAACTGATTCTAAATACAGGCCTCTGTACAATAAAATTGGCTTCACTTGATCATATTGATCATGGCGAGATGTCCCATTTGTGATTCTCCGCACCACAATTCCTATCTCAGACCCCAGGTCTAATGATGCATGGCGATGCATAGAATCCCTTAGACACTCTAGAAACTCAGATGGAGTCTCGGAAGGCCCCTGCTTAATAGAATACAGGACAGACCATTTTTTGGTGTTTGGGATAGCTCTCTCCACTCCCAGTGCTATCCAATCTTGATAATCTGCTAATTTCTGAAACTCTGCCGATATATTTGGATCCCATTTAGGATCCCTTGGAGAGGGAAAAATTCTCTTACATCCAATCACTGGCTTTTACGGTGATCCTCTGCCAAAGCCCCTGCTGTTCTCAGGATCAGCTGCTTTTCTGTTTCAGTGAAAGTATCCAGTAATACCTGGGTGTCTCTCCAATCTGGGTTGTGTTGTTTGATAACATATTGTAAATGCTTCGCAATAAGTGTCAGGTTGCTGTGGTAATTTTTAGCAATCCTTTCCCACGCCTCTAGATCAGGGGTGGAGAATGGTACTTTAACCATCAGTCTCCCTCCTTCTGGTCCCACTGCCTCTCGCAGAGCGGCCTGTAACACTGCTTGTCTCCTGGTTCTGGACAAAACCGGACTGCCAGGAGGGGAGTGGGTTTGAGTAGATGTCCCTTCCAAGCCTGCATCCTCTTTTTTTGGAAAGTCCACCTCATCCTCATCCTCATCCTCATCCTCATCCTCATCCTCATCCTCATCCTCCCGTCTCCTAGGAGGCACTTTCAGCAAATCTATTGTATCTTGTTCTTGAGCTGCAGCACGGTAGACCTTATCTGATTTGGTACATGGCTGTCCTATGCTGCACGCTGAGCAACATTGCTTAATTTGCCCTCTATTTCCTTTGTTTTCCTTCTCAAGGGCTAACACCAGTGGGTCTGAGGGAGCGCTGAGCCCACAGTGCCTCTCCCATTCCAGATGATTTCGTAAGGCAAGAAACATATCAGCATAAGAGACCTCATCCTACTTCCTTCCTGTCTAAAAACCGCATTAACTGCAACAAGGTATTACAATCTAAAGTTCCTGCCGGTGGCCACTTGGCTCAATCTTCCAGCCTGTATAATGGCCACCACCGCATGCAGTGTTGGATTAAATCTTGTTCTCCAATCCCCCCCTACTGGTGACTTCTTTCCAGTGGGTTAAGATACACCCTAAAGAGCTAGCTCGGGGTAACTTCTTTGCTCTGGTGCGTTCCCATTATCTCCTTCTCCTTCTCACTTCCACCCAAAACTCTCTTCACAAAGCCTCACAGTCCTTTCCCAATTCTCCTCCCACGTGCAACCCCAGGTTACAGGTACCAGATGTGATTTTCCACACACAAGCTTTAAAATCTGAGGTTCAAAATGGGCTCAATTAGGAAACATCCATCCACACTCAGAGCATATGCCCTGCCGCCTGCTGAACAGCAATACCAACGCTTCTCACAAACTCCGCACTGCAATAGTGCCCATGGAGGGTGCCAGTCTCTCGAGGTGCCCAAGGCTCCCAAGAATTGCCCACAAAGGCAGGCTATTCCACTTACTCCTTCGTGAATTTCTAAATTCTCCACAGTGGGTTGCTTCCAATCTAGAGAAACGATGTAAATTACCTTTATGTTACCATTAGCTGAGGTCCAATAAAGTCCCTCTAAATAAACCCATTCATCCCCTTTATCTATCCAGTGATTCACTGGATTTACAAACTCCCAGGGGTCAAACCCGAACCACTGAGGCAGTGGAATCCTCTCAGTTCGTCTAGCCACAGTTAAAACATGCACAATCTACACAAACACATTCAAACATGCCACGTGTCCTCACCCACACTTCTTTGCTTGCTCTGCTTCTCCCCAGCTGCCTCCCCGCAGGACGCTATCTGCCCACACAGCCTCCCAGCCGGCACCCTGGGCCTCACTTGGCCGCCTCACTAGTAGGCAGAGCCTCCCCGCCCCGCACCATGGGTACACTCACTCACTCGCCCCCTCCTTCGTATAACTGAGCCCACAAAGGCACTCACTCACACAATCACAAAAACCCACCTACATTAACCACAATGTCCAGACACCATAAGCGCACAATAGCAGTAAGTAGAATCACAGCATTAAGGTCCAGATTCACTTGACCCACCCCCAGGATCACTAGTGGTCACAGAATTGAACAGTAAATATCCCTTCCTCCTGCCGCTCTATTGGCAAATGGACCCTTCCCCCTCCCTCCGGCCATGCTTGGTTGGCGACTGCTTGCAAGCCCCAAACCTTTACTTACACAGGGACTGAGCTGTGCACCAGATGTCTCTGAGCAGCTTACCAGCAGCCCTTTTGGTCAAGGCCCCTTTTAAGCTTGATACACACTGTTTATCTCTGCACAGAGTGCCTGGAGCACGGTCAGGCAGTGCCGGGATCCCGGGTGTGGTTCTGGTCCCCACAACTGAGCAATGGCAGCCCCAGGCTCAGAGCCAGTCAGAAAGCCAACCAAGTGAGACCAGAGGGAGGGCACCCTTCCAGTTTCTCTTGGGCATGGCCGCAAAACAACCCCTGCTACTTCTTCCTCCACCAGTGTTTGGGCTGTGCTGGTGGCAGAGCCAGCCAGGTTGTGCTCTGCCTTCCAAAGCCTGTTGGGAGCGGGCATGAAAAGCTCTGCATGCACAGCGGAGAGTCCTGGAAGGTGCTGGCAACAGCTTCCTGCGGGAACAGGGCTCTGGGCTCTGGCTGGAACAGCCTGGTTTTGGTGCCATGACCGCAGGCAGGAGTTGAGGCAGGTGAAGAAGCAGCAGGCAGCTTGTGTTTGTAGAGGGCCTGGGGCTGCCCCTCTGAACCTCCACCTGGAAACACACTTGGGAGAATATGAGCTACAGCTGGAGTGCCTGTCCTGAAAGGACCTGAAGTCATTAAGCCTTTCCAGCTTTTCTTAAGAGTGTGTTGGTGTTGCCCAAGAAAGCTTCATTTGGAGAAATGCCTTTGGAGGAAAAGGGCTTGCTTCTCAAGGAAAGTGCTTCCCAGGGAGCTCCCAGTGAGGTAGGTGCAAGGGTCCCCCTTTGGCTCTCTGTGGCAGAGTGGCAAGGGAAGGGAGAAGGCTGTGAAGAGCGGGTTTGGCATCTGCCTGGACCTGCAGAGACCAACCCAAGCACCTGCAGCAGGGTGTGTTCCCCCTTTGGACAGAGGCATGAGCAGGAGCATCTCTGTCCAGCCGTGAGCCCCAGAGCTCTCTCTGAGAGCTGTGAATTAAAAGGCCTTTACACACACACTTTTCACCTCTTCCCTGTCTGCTGTGTTTCAACTCTTGGCAATGTGCATTTGCCTCTTGCTTGGTGGAAGCTGCTGTGGCCCAGAGCCAGCACAGAGCTGGGCTGTGTGGGCCAGGCAGCGTGGAGAGTCTTGGCTGATCTTGGTGTGTCCCTGGCCTCAGAAAAGGCTGGGAAGGTTTGCCTCCCAAGGCGTCCTGCTCATTGGCTCTCCCTGTACATCCTGGAGAGAACAAGGTAGGCATTTCTGGCAGCTGGGCATCAGCAGGCCTGAGAGTGGGGGCATGTTGTGGAGCCAGCCCAGCTGAGATACCCTGAGAGGAGCCCAGTGCTCCTTGCTCCCCTCTGCTGACAAGTGAGTGTTTGTCTGGTTTTGGGATGGCCCTGGCTGTGTGAGGGGTGCTGCGTGGACACGAGACAGCCGGTCCTGTCCCGCTGGGTCCCAGCAGTGCCTCACAGCAGTCCTGCATCCACGTCAGGATGCTGGCCAAGAGAGGTCCTGGAAGCTGAGGCAGCTGATTTTAAGCTTGTGCAGGTGCCTACAGGCCAAGGCCAATGGTGTTCCCTCAGGATACAGCAGTCCTGAGGGGTCTCCCTCGTTCAAACAAATCGGCAGCCAAATGTATGGTCTACCAAAAGCCCTTTTATTGACCTGGCGGGAGGGCAGGGGTCTGCACCCACTAAAATGTTTCTCTGCCACATATAAATTTAAGTGGGTTGATGTAGGAATGTATCAAACATACCGTCCTTCTTTACACGGCTGTGGTGATTTGATAGGCAGGGGGTTAGAAATACATGGTGTCTGATTCCCAAACTTGAAGCTGATTTCCAGGTGCTGGCCAGGAGCGGTCTCGATGCCCCAAAGCAGCACAAAGTCTTCATCACAGCTTCCCTGCACAGGGCTGATTCCACACTTGCCCTTAGTTCTTCTGGTAGACTATGTCTAAAGCTTTTTGTCAGGTCACTCTTATGTCAAGTTAGGCCACCAGGTTCTTCTTATGCTAACTGGTGCTAAGTACTTAGGTATGTCTGTGCTAATTACTTGTTTACTCATGTGCATTGCTTGTGCTTACTTATGTCAAACAAAGGCCTTGTTCCATCCCCAAAGGTGCCTGAGGCCACCCGCTCCTTGTGGCACCAGTTGCTTTCCTGTGGAATGTTCTCCCTCCCCAAGGGTAAAGAGGGAGCTGGAGAAAGAGCTTGCCCGGCTGCTCTCCATCCTTTCCCAGCACTCCTGGTGAAGTGGAGAAGTCCGAGCTGAGCGCAAAGGTGCAAATGGAACAGCCGTGCACGGGAAAGCTCGGTGGGAAGGATGATCCAGGATCCATAGGCCTGGCAGCCTGAGCGTGCTCCAGGGGAAGGCCTTGGAGCAGATCCTCCTGAGTGCCATCCCACGGCACCTGCAGGGAACCAGGGCGTTTGCTGGAGGGTGGGAAAGCTCTGCGGAGGGATGGGGACAGCTGGGGCTCCTGGCGGGGTGTTGAGGGCTTCTGTGTGGGAGTCTGGGGGGGTTGGTGTTGGGGGGGTGTTGGAGAAGGAGTTGTCTGGAAGGTGAGAGGTCTAGGCTGGAATTTGAGTCAGTTTGAAGGCAGCATCTGTGCTTTGGCACAGTTTTGGTTAGGGAGGGCAGAAAGAATATCTGTGACTTTTCCTCTTCATGGTCCTGATTCTCCTGCAGGGAACAAGAGGGGAGAGCTGTACTTTACTGGCCACTTAGAAATCTGTACCAGGGGGAGGATTAGCCCTTTTGTAATCTACTCATTTCTTTGGGCTACTTTTGTACCACTGAGTGGACTCTCATTTCTTGAGAGCTTTTATTCCTTAAGAGAATTAGGATATTATCATCCCTTCCTAGAAAACCAAAGCATGGCCCTTGTTTTTTGCCCTTTTTTTGTGTAGTGTTATGTTCTGTAAAGTGACCCTCAGTGGATGAAGTTAAGGCAAATGAGTTGCTGCTTTGAGATGGGAAGCAAAATTACAAATCTTCACCTCCTCAGGCCATCCCAATTAATTTGGGAAGTTTGCAACTTTTTGGAACTACTTGAGTCGAGCAATGGGAAGTAAAGCATTCCTGAACTGAGGATTCTTACTTGCCAGATTCTTCTGTGCCTTCGCCGCTGAGATGGTTTTGTGCTGAAGGCAATAACTTCAATGAGAAGATAATTTCAGCATGGAGTAAGAGCTTCTGACAGAGACCCAAGTGTTGCCAGCAGTTGCTCCAGGTGCTCCTGCCAACAGCCCCTGCAGGCAGGAGTGCAGCCCCCAATGCACGTGGGCTTTGGCTCCCTCTGGCACAGAAGCCCCCCACGGGCACAGGTCTCTGGGGCAGGAGACAGGCACTGGTGCTGCCAGGGCTCGGGGGTGGCAGGTCTGCTTGGGCAGGGACCCTGCCACATCTGCTGATGTCAGCGCTCCCCGGGCGCAAGGGGTCAGAGCAGCATTCCTGCCCTGGCCCACACGTTCCTCGTCTGTGTCACACAGCCACGCTTAGGATGGCCACCAGCCAGGACGTGTCCCAAGGAGGCCGTGCCAGCTTCTGTGGAAGGCCCCATGCCCTTCCCAGCGCAGCTGCGTCGGCAGCCCTGGGGCCTCCTTCTGCTGCCCTGAGCCCGCAGAGCAGGGCAGCGTTTGCTGATGGTTTGAGCCGTTCCTAAAGATCCTGTCGGGGTGTCTTAGACAATTGGGGTGAGGGATTCCTTCCAACCTGAGCCACTTTGGGTGGGCTGGGGGTGGTCCCAGGGCAGGGGGCAGTGTGTGCAGGGGCCCTTTGTGACATGGTGCAGCATGGTCACCGTGGCATGGAACGGGACAGCGTGTCCAAGGGCCCTTTGTGACACGGGGTGACATAGGAGCTGGTGGTGACAAGGCCACACCACAGTGCTCGGAGCACACGACGGGACAGGACGGGACAGAGCGGTGCCGTGAGGAGCCCCCGCACAGCACACTTGTTCGTGTCTGACCCAGAGCTTTTCCGAGGTGCTATTCCTGCAGCTGACCTCGAGGCCAGACCACAGGACTTGGTGACCCGTGGCCTTCCCAAGGCTTCTCTTCTGCAGGTGTCCTCGAGGGCAGACCGTGGGACTTGGTGCCCCAGAGGCATCTCCCATCCCTGCCACCAGTGCCCTCGAGGCCAGACCACAATCCTTGACAGGAGTCTCCTGTCCTTGTGGCAAGGAGCCCTCGAGACCAGAGTGCAGGACTTGCTGTCCTGTAGCCTTCCTGAGGCTTCTCTCTTGAAGGTGCCTTCCAGGCACGACTGCAGGCCTTGCTGACTCGGAGATTTCTGAGACATCTCTCCTGTGAGTCGTCACAAATCCAGTCACTGACATGGAGCAGAGATCCCCGAGAGTGCCCAAGCTGGCCTGGGTGGAGGAAGAGGAAGAAGGCCCTGGAGCTGGCCCAGCACAGGAGACTGAAGAGGTGGTGCGGTTCAAGCCTCTGCAGGAGGGTGAGTGGCAGAGCTGGGCTGCTGGGCTGCAGGGCTGGTGGCTGCAGCCAGCTTGGCCACATCCCATCCCATTGCATCCTATTGCATCCCATTGCATCCCATCCCATCCCATCCCATCCCATCCCATCCCATCCCATCCCATCCCATCCCCTGGGGACATGCCCATGGACAGGACGGAATAGGGGCCAGGACAGACACCCCAGAGCCGTGCTCCATCCCTTGGGACATCCCGGGGCTGTTCCTACCTGGGGAGCGCAGGGCTGGGCTGTGTTCTCCGGCCTCGCCCGCAGCCCCTCAGCTCAGGCTGCGCTCGCTCTTTGCCAGATGCAGCCGTGCAGCGCACACAAGAGCAGGAACGCACCCGTGGCCTCTTCCGCAGAACAGCGCAGGTACCTGCAGCCATCCCCACCTGGGCTGGGCCTGCTGTCACTGCTCAGCCGAGCACCGCGCTTGGAGCATTCTGTGGAACATCCCTGGCTTTGAGGGCCATGGCAGTGGGGTGGCAAGGGAAGCACTTCTCTGGGGAAGCTGGGGACATTCCTCCCTCTGGCAGCTTTCCAAGTCTCCCCGTGCCTTCTCCAGGTGCCTGCCATGGTGAGGTACATCCACCAGTGGCTCATGGCCAATCAGTTTGCTGAGCACAGGCTGAACAGGGCCCTGCTGGATCTCACCAAAGAGCAGCCTGCTGACGTAGTAATGACGCTCCTGCGTGTGGCCCCATCCTGTGACAGGTATGGGGCCCACCTGCCCAGAGGGCTCAGGGCTCCCCAGCCCATCAGCCTGTACAGCCTGTCCCAGGTGTCTGACCAACAGAGAGTTCCAGGGCCCTCTGGCTGCTCCCTTTGCCAGCCCTGGCACGTCAGCCCCCGAGCCTTCTGCCATGCTTCCTCGCTGGCCCTCAGGGACCTGTCCCCACAGGGCTGGGCTGTCTGGGTGCTGCTGGCGAGGGGCAGTGGGCAGAGGCAGGGCTGGCAGCCAGCTCAGCTCCCCGCTGCCGCCCAGGCCACGGTGCTGTGTCCCAGACTCCTCTGAGACAGAGCTCTGACCCCACAGAGCTGCTTTGACCATGTGGAAGAGCATCATGTGCTCGCCCAGGACTGCGGAGCCGGCGCAGCTGATACTCCTCGATGTGCTGGGGAGCTGGCCAGAGCACAGCACGTGCACCTCCGATGGGGACAAAACGGGTGTCTTTGTCCTGGCTGTGAGTTTCTGACACTGGCCTTTGCTGGCCCCAAGGCCACCTGTCCAGCAGCTCTGCATCCTCCTTCCCCCACTGCATCTCCCTGCCTCAGGCGCTGGGCTGAAACCTGGCCTCGGGGCAGCTTCAGGGCCACCAGGCCCGGTGCTCCCCCTGTGTCTCTCCGGGCCTCTCCCTCCCATGCTCGGGCCCTGCCACACGGACACCTCGGCACTGAGCACTGTCTCGGGCTGCTCTGTCCTTTGCAGGCAACTGTGGTGATGTGGAAGATCCTCCAGATGCCCTGTGTCCCACATGTAGTGACCGTGTATTTCCCCCGCCTCTTTGTGCATCTGCTCTTCCAAGTGTTCTTCAGCACGTTGGATGTGCCAGCGGAGGTCGATACCTTCTGGAAGGGATGCCAGCAGCAATACGGCCTTGCCACCAACCCCAACAGGTGCTCCATGCCAGTCCTCCTGTCCCTGCCAGGTGCCCAGGGCAGGAGCCAGTGCTCCCAGCGTGACCTGGGCTTTGCTCTGCATGCAGGTTTGCAGTGCGGACCCTGAAGTCCCTGCTCTGCCAAATGCAGCACGAGGATGTGGTGGTGGCAATAGAACGCAAGTGTGGCTGGGACACGCTGCTGTGTGCTGACACCCACCACTATGCCGTGGGTCTGCTGGCCAGGTGAGACCCCCTTCTCCCCACTGCCTCTGACATTTGTGCTCAGTGCCCAGGGTGCCCCACACAGTCCCCGTGGTCGTGGGCCAGAGGGCCTTGTCACCGAGGAACAGCCAAGCCGACTGGAAAAGGCTGGGAGAGGAGGGGGCCCACAAGGAGCCACCTCCCAAATAGCCCAGGGCCCTTACAGGATGCTGGGGAAAGGCCAGACCTCTGTGAGTCAGTCCTGGGAGAGGTTTGTCCCCCGGCCCAAAGTCTTGGTTTCTTTTTCTCCTGCCAGGGAGATGTCCTGTGTCTCCATCCCCTTGTGCTCAAGGATCGCTCGCGACCTGCTCCGGCTGCTCAGCACACAGGAGCCACGCTGGGAACTGCCCGCCCTGGCGTTCCTTGTGGAGGTGAGCCTGATGGCCAGCGCTGCCTCGCTCAGCTGCCTCCCAGCTCTCTGCCCTCTCGTAGCCGCAACTGCCTGGGACGGTGCCCACACCCTGCGCTGCTGCCTGGGCCCAGCCCTGTGCTGTTCCGGGCTCTTGCCGGCCAGGTCCCCTGTCACTGCCCTGTGCCTTTCAGGTTCTTGAGTGCCTGAACTTGAGTGAACGCGGTGCTAAGAGAATCCTGCAAATCTTGTCAAGGCACCTGCGGAGCGAGTGCAGGGAGAGGCGTCGCCTGGCGCTCAGGGCCCTTCTTGTGCTCATCGATGATCCCTTGATGGTGAGAAGGGGGCAGCGGCTGAGGCTGCGCTTGGGAATGCAGTCGCTTGGGCTTGGCTGGGCTTTGGGCGCTGGGGCAGCTGCTCCCAGCTCTCCTGCCTCCTGGTTCAACTGCCCAAGTGCTTCGGAACAGCCCTTTGGCCCCTAGGCCCTGCGGCAGCAGGATGGCGTTTCACAAACTTGTGTTCTGCACAGAGCGAAAAAATGTGGAGCCTGACTGAAAGTCTTGTGGAGCTCCTGTGGGACGCAGATGGAGAGATAGTCAGCATGACAGTCAGGCTCCTCAGCTTTATCTTCTGGGACAAGGCCATGCTGATACCCAGCCCCATCGCACTGCAGCTGGTTGAGGCGCTCCTGCCACTCTTTGACCACGTAAGGCTCGCTGCCCCCAGCCACGGCCACTGACTGCTGCCTGGACACTTTGTGCCCTGTGGATTTGCAGGCCTGAGCCAAGCTGAGCCCCGTGCAGCCGATGCTGAGGTCTTTTTTTCTTCCTTTCATACAGGACAATAGCCATGTGCAGCTGCTCTCCATACTGCTCTTCCAAACATTGGTGTCTCTTCCACTGGAAAAGGAAGAGAAGGCCCTGAAGACACACGTGCGCCAGAGCCTGCTGCCACTCTTCTTCCACTGCCATGATGAGAATCAGCATGTGGCACAGGTGAGGACTCATGGGCTGCTGCTGTCCCCCTGGGAGGGGGCTCAGCTGCCTCCTGCCCTAGCGCCTCGTGGGCTGCAGCCTCCTCCAGGCCTTGGCACAGGGACACAGGGACACAGGTCCTGCGCCCTGGGCTGTGGGGCCATCTCCGCATCTCTGCTGCTCTCCAGGTTTCTCAGGAAACGCTGCTTTGTGTGGCTGAGTTCCTGAAGAGGAGGGATCTTCAAAAACTGGTGAAGAACAAGAAGCTGTGGAAGTTCACCGAGTGCCTGGTAAGGACGGCCTGGAAGTGCCAGCCTCAGGCTGGAGAAGCCCCCTGAGCGCGGTGCTCAGTGTGTGGGCTGGCAGCTGTGCCCCTGCCCGCTGCTGCACCCAGAGGCTGCGCGGGCTCTTCTCCAGGCTCCCGTGGGCCCGAGCCGGGGCCGATGGAGCCCCGGCCCGGCGGGGCCGCGGGGCGGGGCGGCGCCGCGGCTCCCGGGGCAGCAGCCGCCCCTCTGCCCCCTCCAGAGCCCGGCGCCCGCGGCTGCTGGCCGCGCCTCAGGGCTGTGCGGGCAGGGGAGGCCGGGGCTGGGCGCAGGGAGCGCCCGGCACAGGGGCTGAGCCCGCGCCAACCCTTCCCTCCTGCCGCTCTCTGCAGCTGGCCGACGACAGGAGCCGAGCGGCCGAGCACCTGCGCCGGGCCCTGCAGTACCTGGACAGCCCGCAGCAGTCCCTGCGAGAGGAGGCCATCAGGTTCATCGGTGAGCCGTGAGCCCGGGCTCCCCTTCCCTCCCCGCCCCGCCGCAGCTCGGCCCCAGCCCCGGCTGCTGCCCCGGCAGCGCCATCCGGGCCCGGCGCCGTGGAGCCCCGCCTGGCCTCGGCGCTGCTGCCGCCCTCTCGCAGCCGTGCCCTGGGCCGGCAGCGTGCGGCAAGGGCCCGGGCTGAGCCCTGCCGGGCCAGGAGGCCGTGTGGCCACAGGGCTGGCAGCGCCGCTGGCAGGGAGCTGTGCCGCTGGGCCGTGACAGGCTCTGTGTTCACAGGGATGGCCGGGCAGCACCTCAGGGGGAAGAAGGAAGAGCTCCAGCTCATCTGTGAGGGTGAGTGAGGGCAGCGGGCTGTCAGCGGGGCCTGGCGGGGGAGCTGCAAGCCCTGCCCCGGCTGCCGAGGGCTCTGCTCCCTGTGCGGACGAGGGGCGGTGTGGGCAGAGCACACAGAGACGTCAGGGCCACCTGGGGGATTCGTGGCCAGCAGCTTCGGGCTGATCCTGTTGGTCCCTGCTCCCTGCTGGCCATGGCTAGAGCCGGCTGGCACGGCCCTGGAACGGGGGTCTCCTCGGGTCCCCTCAGATCCGGGAACTGACCATGGCTCTGTTCCTCTCTCTTTCAGCCCTTGAAGGCATGGCAGATGACATCAGCGTCGCCGTCGGAAGCCTGGCAATTCAAACACTGTACGTCCTCCAGGCAGTAGAGAGAGCTCGATATTCCATCTTCGACAGCCTGCATGATCAGCTCCACAGGGCATGGAGGACACGGCCTCGTCTCTCAGGGCTCAGCTGGCTGCACTGCTGGAGCTCTGCAGAGAACTGATCCCAGAAGCTCTGTCTGCTGGGGCCACCTGAGCCAGAAGCAATGTTTCATTTGTTCAACATTGTTCTTTCCTTATTTTCCTTTTTCCTTAGCATATAAATGTAGGATATGTTGTAATAGACAGACTCCCAGGATCTTTCATTTGCTGCCCAGGGTCTGCAGAGCACAGGGGTAGAGGGGGAAAACGGGTCCTTGTGCTCAGCAAGCGGCCCAGGCCAGCAGTGGGGAAGGGAAAAGTAGCCCCTTGGCCTTTGCTGGTTCTGCTGAAGCCTTTGTGCTGGCGACAGAGTGGCTGTGCATGGCTGGAGCTGTGGGGATCCCTGTCAGACCGGTGCCTGGGGATGGCCACAAGCCCTCTCCCAGCCAGGAAGCGCCATCTGTGTCCTCCTGCCCGTGTGTTGCTGGCTGCACACCCGGGCAATGTGTAGATGCAATGATTTCTGTTGCACGTCCTGACCAGTATAAAGTAACGCCTTTGATTCTCTAACCCTGAATTTGCTGTTGGAGATGTTTCATTTTCACACAGTTTCAGTGACAAAGGGACCCCCCCGACTGAAGATGGGATCCTCAAAGCTCACTCCCCCTCCCAGATGGGAGGAGAAAACAGCCTTGGCCCTTTGCTGGAGGGGGGCACCCAGTAATCAGTGGAGGCTCCAAAATCAGCCCCCAGTCCCCTCCCCACTTCTAAAGACATAGAACACGTTTCCCCCCAGCCCTCCCGTATCCCCTCTCATTCCAAAATGCTCCCACACCCCCAAGATGCCCTGAAGCTCCCCCAGCCACTATAGTCCCTGCAAAGCCCCCCGAGAAATTGCCCCGGACCCCCTGATACCCCTTCCCACTTCCAAACACATGGAGCCAGTCATGACACAGCTCCCCAAATCCCTCCAACCTCCCCTTTCCCCAAATTCCCCCAGCACTTCCAGATCCTCCAGGCCCCTTGGCCCTGTAGCCTCTTGAAAATCCCACCAGCCCACCCTAGGATGCCCCGAGCCCCCCCTGCACCTCCAGACACGTAGAGCCAGTCATCCAGCAGTGCAGCTGCATGGCTGAGGGGGCTGCAGGGGCTGTTTTGGGGGTGCAGCTGCTGCCAGCCTCCCCTGCAAAGGCTGAAGCTCCGCAGGTCTTTGGTCAGGATGCCCTGGCCAGCTCCCACCTGAAGACCACCAGCGTGTCCCCTCAGGCCATGGCCGTGTGTGAGTGAAATTGCAGGGGGGCAGGGGGGAGAATAAGGGTTTGTTTGAGGTCAGGGAATGTGATATGGGGCTTGGGGGGGCTTTGGGGAAGTTATGGGCAGCTGGGGTGGGGTCTTTGGGGGAGTTACAGACAGCTGCGGGGTTGAAACAGGGGTTGGGAGGTCTCTGGGGCGTTTCCAGGGGCTGACAGGAGGGTTTGGGGGAGCTCTGGCGATGTTCCGGAAGTCTGGGGGACGTGACATGGGAGTTTGGGCTTTAAATCTGCCCTGGGTGAAGAACTTAATATTTATAATCCTGTTAGAAATGAACAGGCTTTTTGACACAATTAAATGGGGACAAAGTCTTCAAAGCAAAAAGAAACTTTGTTGCTATTTGGCACCAAAGGAGTACACAGAAGCTTGATGAGTTCAAGAGAGAAAAAGAGTTAATTTTATTTCTGACTTTGCAATATATAGAATTCTAAAAGTGGCAGTAGATTGGAGGATGAAATTGTCACTTCTGTAACCACACTGGTCAAACTAACAGTCTATTAATTTTCTCCTCCCACAAAGAAGAATGTAAAACAATCATTATTTGCATGAACAGTTGCATGAGAACTTTAGTAGAAATATGTAAACATTATCAGAAGGCTAAGGAAGTTTTATGAGAACTTTAAAACTTTCAAAAGAACTATAAAAGAAAACTTAACACTTTTAAAAATGAGGGCAACAACTGTTCATTCATACCGATTCAGCCGAGCCGAATTTGCATGTCCCTCCCGAGAGCAGAACACACACACCTTCCAACAAAGTGGAAAATTTTCGGGCATTTCCCGGCTGGGGCAGTCCCCGTCCCCTTTCCCATTGGCTCGGTACTGGGGCACTTCCATTCTCTCCTGACCACCTGCTTTTCTGTCTACTCCCCCATCATCTGAATTCCTTTTTAGTCAGGGCTTCAACCCCGCCCCTCTCCAGCAACACCCAACAAACCAACCAGAACATATCCAAACCACAAACAACAACACATAGAACCAACAGCTTTCATTCTTTAGCTGAATAATCTTTTGGCTTCAGCAAAATGTCACCTCGTCTCTCACAACCCTATAAAGTCTTTGTTCTTCTTCCCTAAGTTCAGGAGTTTAGCATGGCCTTGGCTGAGGAGCAGTCCATGTCAATCAGTAAAGCTCACTAAAAATATCAATTGATTTAGCTAGTTGAAATGATCGTGGATCGTGTGTTTTATAGAGGGCACGTAATGAGGGGGACATGATGGGCAGATCGGGAAGTCCCGAGTACCTTCCAAGTAGCTCAGCCAAGGGGGAAAGGGAATGAAAGAAAATGCAGCCGGGAAAGAAGAAAAGAAGGCTACTTGATCCAAGTGATTGGGAGACTGCGTTGGACACACGCCTGATGCACGCTCTCCCTTTATGCCAATCAAGGGACTTTTACAGGACTCCTCTGTCTCCTTTCTGCACACCACCCTCTAGCCACGTAAATTTGACGCTCTGAGAGCTGTCAGACCTTCACCAGAAGCTGTCAGACATTCACCAGGAGCTGTCAGACCTTCAAAGGAGCTCTCCGACCTTCAGCAGAAGCTGTCAGACCTTCACTAGGAGCTGTCACACCTTCACCTGGAGCTGTCACAGCTTCAGCAGGAGCTGTCAGACCTTCACCAAGACCTGTCCCACCTCCAGCAGGAGCTGTCACACCTTCACCTGCAGCTGTCACAGCTTCAGCAGGAGCTGTCAGACCTTCACCAGAAGCTATCACACCTTCAGCAGGAGCTCTCTGACCTTCAGGAGGAGCTATCAGACCTAAACAAGACCTGTCAGACCGACAGCAGGAGCTGTCAGAACTCCGGCAGGAGCTGTCTCAACTTCACTAGGAGTTGTCCCACCTTCACCAGGAGATGTCACACCTTCAGCAGGAGCTGTCAGATTATCAGAAGGAGCTGTCAGACCTCCAGCAGGAGCTGTCACACCTTCAGCAGGAGCTGTCAAACATTCACCTGGAGATGTCACACTTTCACCAGGAGCTGTCACACCTTCAGCAGGAGCTGTCGAACATTCACCAGGAGGTGTCAGACCTTCAGCAGGAGCTGTCAGACCTTCACCAGGAGTTTTCACATGTTCACCAGGAGCTGTCAGAACTTCACCAGGAGCTGTCACACCTTCACCAGAAGCTGCCAGACCTTCAGAACGAGCTGTCACACTTTCAGCAGGACCTGTCACACCTTAACCAGGAGCTGTCACACCTTCACTAGGAGCTGTCACAAATTCAGCAAGAGCTGTCAGACCTTCAGTAGGAGCTGTCAGACCTTCAGCAGGAGTTGTCAGACCTTTGGCAGGAATGGTCAGAATTTAGGAGGAGCTGTCAGACCTTCACCAGGAGCTGTCACACCTTCACCAGAAGCTGCCAGACCTTCAAGAGGAGCTTTCAGTCTTTCACCAGGAGCTGTCACACCTTCAGAAAGAGCTGTCAGACCTTCAGCAGGAGCTGTCAGACCTTCAGTAGGAGCTGTCAGACCTTCACCAGGAGCTGTCAGACCACCAGGATGAGCCGTCACACCTTCAGAAGGAGCTGTCACAGCTTCAGCAAGAGCTGTCAGACCTCCAGCAGGAGCTGTCAGATTTTTACCAGAAGCTGTCCGACCTTCACTAGGAGGTTTCATAACTTCACCAGGAGCTGTCAGACCTTCACTAGGAGCTGTCACACCTTCACAGGAGCTGTCAGACCTTCACCAGGAAGTGTCACACCTTCAGCAGAAGCTGTCAGACCTTCACTAGGAGCTGTCAGACCTTTGGCAGGAGCTGAAAGACCTTAACCAGGCTCATACTGGGAATGACAGGTCTCATACCGGGTGTAGCCGCTCCCGACCTCAAGACCCCATGATGTCCCCCTAAGGCCCGCCACGGCTGATCTTTGGAGCCCTGCCAGCTCCAAATATCCCCCGCAAAAAACCCCAAACCCAGGCAGCCCCAGGATATTTGGGCCGAGCTCCCCCTCCCTGGGCACCTGCGGGATGGGGGCGATGCTCCCGGGGTGCTGCGAGCTCAGGCAGCGCCAGGGCCACGCGATTCCTTCTCTCCTCTCCTCCGGCTGTTCCCTGCTGCCGCTGCGCCTCTTCCTCCCTCCCTCCTGCTCCTCCCCTGCTCCGCGATCCTTATCCGTGAGGGGAAAGGGGGCGAGGAAAGGGCGGAACCGTGAGGGGAAAGGAGCGGGGCCAAGGGGACACGCTGTCCTAAAAAAGCCCGGTTTGGTTTAAAATCACCCAAAAGGGCATCAAATGCAACCTACATCCACATGGTTTGGCCTGACATCAGCCAAATGGTATTAAAAGTATCCAAAGGGCTCTAAAATCCAAACAATGGGGTCTAAAATTGCCTCAAATGTTTTAAAAGACACATGAAATGGCTTAAAATCACCCTTAAATCCCTCAAATGCAGCTAAAATCCACCCTGAAAGTACCTGCTTTGGCCTAAAATCACCTTAATGGCTTGGTTTGACCTAAAATTGCCCAAAGAAGCAAAAAAAACCCTACTTAATTGGACCCTAAATCACAAAAAAGGGACCTAAAATCATGCACACAAGATTAAGATTCACCCATATGGACCTAAAATCACCCAAAGGGGTCTGAAATCCCCCCTAAACCCCACCAGATTCGGCCTCAAATCAGCCACAGGGGCTTAAAATCCACCCAAAAAGGCTCGGGATCCCCGCAAGGGATCTGAAGCCCACCCTAAACCTTCCCAGTGTGGCCCAAAATCCCCCAAAGGGGCCGAGCCCGAGATCAGCTCCGGGACCTCCGCGTCCGCTCCGGGCAGTTTTGGCCGCGGCCCCGGACGGGCCTGGGCGGGACCGGGAGGGACCAGGGAGGGCTCGGGAGGGGTTTGGGCATCTGGGGCTTTTTTGGGCTTTGGGGAATTGTGTTGGGAGTTTACAGGGAATTATTGGGGTGTTTGGGGAGAATTATTGGTTTGGAGGCAGTTGGGGAATTTTGGGGAGTTTGGATTTTGAGGGGTTTTATTGGTGCTTTGAGGGGGAAGTTTTTTTCCTGGGGGTATTTGGGGCTAATTGAAATTTTTGCTGTTTTCTTTTGACTTTTGGAAGGTTTTACTGGGATTTTGTGGGATCCTCTGGAATTATTTCTGTGTTCTATTGGAATGTTTGGGGGATTTGGAGGCATTTTATTGGAATTGTGGGGGCATTTAGTGGGATTCTTTGAGGACTTGGGTTTGTTAGGAATTTTAGCGGGGATTTTGCGGGGGGTTTTGTGGGGTTTTTTGGGTGTTGCCAAGATTTCTTTGGGTCTCCTGAGGATTCTGTGGGGCTTCATGTGGTTTTGGAGACATTTTTTGGGGGGGATTTGTGGGGTTTAATTGGGATTTTGTGAGCTTTTATTGGGATTCGAGGGTGTTCTAATGGGAATTTGTGAGATTTAATTGCGATTTCATGGGGTTTATTGAGACTTTCAGGGGTTTAAAGGAGACTTTGGTGCCTCTCAGCCCTTCCCCACACCCTGGGACAACTCCAAAGCCCCCCAAAATTCCACTAAAACCCCCCAAAATCCCCCCAAAATCCCAATAAAACCCTCCAAAACCCCAAAGAATCCAACAAAATCACAGTGAAACCCACCAAAATTAAAAAAAAAACTCCCAAAAATTTCAGTAAACCCCCCCAAAAAACCCCAGAAAACCCTAAAAAAATCATCGAAATCCTCAATTCCACAAAACCCTGCAAAGTCCCATAACCCCCCAAACCCAGTAATTCTCTCCAAAATCCAGTAATTCCCCCTAAGTTACCAACAAAGTCCCCCAATGCCCAAAAATGCTGCCAAAATCCCCCCAGAATCCCCCCAGAGCCCCCAGACTCACCGGGGGCAGTCCTGGATCAGGGGGCACCGGCCGGTGGAACAGGAGCCACTTCAGGGGGCCCGCGGAGCTTTTTGGGGAGGGGGCACCATGGGAGACCCCCCAAAAACGGGGGAGGGGAACCCCTGTGGTACCCCCTCCCCCGAATGCCCTCTCCCCCGGTTCAGGAATAGCCAAACTCAAGAAAATGTAAACCAGGCTTGACTTTCCAGAAATTATTTTTGGCCGGGTTTAGCTGCACCCTCCAGGCTCAGGATCACCGGTGTATTTGCAGGTTTTGCTCTGCATCATCAGCCTGCCCAGACTCTGCTCGGTGTTTCACAAATGGAGAAGACAGTAGATATTGTGCCAAGCTTCCTTGCAAACAGCAACACCTGCATCAGCATGACAGAAAAGAAGGGAAAAAAAAAAAAAAAAAAATTCACCGGTTAGAACAGAGCCAGTGTCCCACCATCTTCCCCTCCGCTGTTATTACAGAGGCAAACCTGGGCCTAAAGCTTCCACCTCTCAGTTCCTGATGCTGTTTGACTTCAGCCTTGACTCCCCCTGATCTACCTGACTGCCGTCCAAGTGGGGCTGGGGATGCTCAGCCTGGAAACAGGAGACACTGGGGAGGCCTCACTGCAGCTCTGCAGGACTGGAAGGGTCCCACAGGAAAGACGGGGACAGTGTTCAGCCGGGCCCGTGGCAACAGGACAAGGGGGGATGGCTTTCAACTGCAGGAGGCTGATTGAAGTTGGATCTGAGGGAGCTGCTCTTTTACATGGAGGCTGCTGAGGCACTGGCCCAGGCTGTGGATGCCCCATCCTTGGCAACAGGGCTGTGAGCAGCATGGGCTGGGGAAGATTGCTCAGCTCGGAACAAGATGCTCTTTAGATCCACTGTGATGTCACAGATGTGATGTTCCAGCAGGAACTTCCAGCGTCCAGCAAAGAGCACAACACAACCACTGGCCCTTGTGTCAGCCCACCCTGTGCCAGCCCTCGTGCCAGCTCACCCTTCACCATGCTCCCTGTCACTCTTCTCGTCACCTGCGCCCTGATACTCCCATCAGTCCTGAAAGCTCTCTGTTGCCTGGATTTTGTCATCCGTCCCTGCAGGATGCTCACATTTGTCCTGAGGAAGGTACAGTGCCATTCCATGGAGGTGGACACCCCCCAGCTGCCCGGCTGGGCTGGAGTTCTGTGGGGATGGGGTGGGACATGGACCCCACTCTGAGGTGTTGCTACCTCTGCAGGCTGTCACCGACAGAGAGGACGAGATGGAGGTGGACATGCAGGCTGATAGAGAGAAGGACATGGAAGTGGATGGAGAAGAGAGTGGAGACAATGCGATGGAGGTGGACATGGAGATTGATACAGAGGAGGAGATGGAAGTGGATGGAGAAGAGAGTGGAGAGGAAGAGATGGAGGTGGACATGCAGATGGATACAGAGGAGGAGATGGAAGTGGATGGAGAAGAGACTGGAGAGGAAGAGATGGAGGTGGACATGGAGATTGATACAGAGGAGGAGATGGAAGTGGATGGAGAAGAGACTGGAGAGGAAGAGATGGAGGTGGACATGCAGATGGATC
Organism: Anomalospiza imberbis; assembly: GCF_031753505.1. NCBI lineage: Eukaryota > Metazoa > Chordata > Aves > Passeriformes > Viduidae > Anomalospiza > Anomalospiza imberbis. Next base: position 764,436 of record NW_027100060.1, read on the forward strand.
CAGAGGAGGAGATGGAAGTGGATGGAGAAGAGACTGGTGAAGAAGAGATGGAGGTAGATGTGGAAGAGGAGATGGACGTGGAAATGGAAGAGTACCTTGAGGACATGGACATTGATGAGAAAGATGAGGAAGAGGCCATGATCTTGGGATGAAGAGCAATACCAGCAGCAGGACAGGCATGTGGTCCCCACAGGCAGAGCGGGTCCCCTGCTGCCAGGCTGGGACTGGGCTGGGTGGTCCCTGCTCAGGGATGTGGGACCCGGTGCATTGGGTTCTGGTGGCCATCCCCAGCCTGTGCTGCGCTTGCTGGGCCAGCCTGGGGGCACATGGAAGAGCCCTCTCTGCCTGATTGGAGTGACCGTGCCTCTTGCTTTTCCTCAAGGACCGATGGAGATCCCGGACAGAGATGCCACCCTTTTGTACATACCTTGTAGAGTTTGTTGTTGTCTTTAGGCTATAGGTTTTAGGGCTTCTTTTTGTCTTCTGTAAATACGTTTCATAGACTTTTGTTAGATATGTTCTTAGGTATATACGTTCCATAGATAGTTGTTGTTACAAATATTCTTACAATGTAAATGTGTTCTGTGTTTTCTTTGCTGTTTTTCTGAAAATAAACAAGCTTTATTTTTCACGCCCCAGTTCTCTTTCCATTTGCTTCAGGCACAGGTAGCATTTGCAAAGTTGTGGTTTCCGCTTGCTCCAGGTTCCGAGGGCTGGAGGTCGGTGGGGGCGCTGGCACAGCCACAAGCTTTTGTTTGGGGGCAATATTGGGAAGGGGGTGGGAGAGGGGGCACAGGGGGAGGTGGGACCCACTGAGGCTCCCCCAGGTCACCCCAGGACCCCCAGGCCCCGTCCCAGCCCCCCCAGTTCCCTCCACAGCCCCGGCTGAGGGGGGCTCAGCCCAGGAGCCGCCGTCGTTCGGGGCTCCCCCGAGGGCAGCCGCCAACGGGAGAGCTCCCGGCTCGGAGAGGCCCCAGCAGAGGAGGGGATCTTGTCCCTCCTCGAGGGCCCTGAAGGGTCTTCAGGCCCCTCTGAAGAGGAGTTTTTCTCTTTTTAGGGATGTTTGGGGGGACCTCACCCCTCCAAGGGTGTTTTTTCCTCCCCATTTTCAGGTGTTTGTGGGGCCACAGCCCCACAAGCCCCTTTTCAGGGGTGATCATGACAGCTTTAAGTGACATTTTTCTGGGGGACTCACTCCAAGCCGCTGTAGGGGATGTTTTGCCCCCCAGGCTGGATTTTTGGGGTTTAAGGGCCCCCGCTCTGGTCGGGTCCCACTCTAACTCCCCTGAAGAGGCCAACACCACTCCTGCTGATTCCGGCAGCGGAGCCCTAGGAGGGTTGTAAGAGTTGAAATTTTTAAATTTCATTTTTATTCTATTTTATTTAAATTCAAATTTATTGATTTTTAGTTTTATTCTAACTCGTTGAGAGGACAGCAAGGACATTCAAGGGCAGGAACATTTTTTCCTGGCTGGTGACTGGAATTTCAGACCCTGGCAGTGTGTGCAGAACCACACAGACTGGGATCAAACATGGGCTGGGATCACCTGGACTGAGATCCTATGGACTGGGACCATATGGAATGGGACCATAGGGATCAGGACGGTACACACTGGGATAAACTGGGTTGAGATTATATGGACTGGGACCACATCGACTGGGATTGCACAGACTGGGATCCCATGGACTGGGAAAAAGCATTGGCTACCATTGGCTACCATCCACATAGAAAGGTGGCCACCTCAAGTTGTCTTGATCCTTTTTGGGTGTCCCATCCCCCTCTTTCCCCCGCCTTCCCCATCGTTCCCCCAGTCCCCGCTCCCCTCCCCCGTGTTTGGTTTTGGGGGTTCCAGGCCCCTCCTGCTCCGTGGGGGGGTCCCGATCCCTCTTTGGTTTAATTTGGGGCCCCCAACCCCTTCTCACCGCGACCCCCGCGGCCGGGGGGGCTCTCAGCACCACCAGTGCCACCAGTCCGGCCCCAGCTGCCCCCGCACGCCCCATCCCCATCCCCAGGGTCACCTCCCCCCTTCCCAAATTCCGCTCCCGGGGAGCGCTGGGCGCTGCGGGTCCGCCTGGCGACTGAGGAGTCATCGAGAACAAGTGCTCTGATTGGCTAGAAATGGCCCCGCGCAGTCTCTGATTGGCTAGCGCATTGAGAAGCGCTGTGATCTGCCTGGCAACCGATGAGCAGCGCTATCGCAGGCGCTGATTGCCTGAAAATCGCCGGCCCGGCAACTGAGTTGTCAGCAGCGCCGCGCGTTCTGATTGGCCAGGAGCTGTTTTGGGGTGGGGACGGGGGGAACTGGGGACCCCCAGGAGCCCCCCGGCTTTGGGGGTTTCCATCCCCCCTCGGCCCTCGGGGCGGCCCTGGGGCCACCCCAACACCCCCAAAGTGGGGAGGGTCCCCGGAGCCCTTTGGATCCCCCAAAAATGGGCTGGAAGCGGCAGGAGCCGCCCCAAAAAGGGATTGAAGGGTCCGGTCCGGGAATGGGGGAGGCTCCGGGGATGGCTCCGATCCGGATCGGGGCGGGCTGGGATTGAGGGAGGGTCCGTTCAGCGACTGGGGAGGGGTCTGGGACTGGGTCAGGGGCTGGCATTGGGGAGGGTTTGGGAATTGGGGAGGGGTCTGGGATTGAGGGGATTGCTCCATCCCGGGATTGGGGCAGGGTCGCTCCCTGGGGGAGGGGTCCATTATTGGGCCAGGGCCTCTCCCCTTCCCGAGCCCAATCCCGTTCCTGATCCTGTTCCCGATCCCAATCCCATTCCCATTTCTGTTCCCGTTCCCGATCTCATTCCCGACCCCGATCCCACTCCCATTCCCGATCCCGATCCTGTTCCCAGTCCCGGTCCCGCCGCTGTTTCCAGGAAATGGCTCTGCTCTCAACCCCGACCCCAAACCCAGCGGGTCAAACACCCCAGATCCTGGGGTCAACTCCCCCCGACCCCAAATCCTGGGGGTTCAAACACTGGGGGGGTCAAACACCCTCAAACCCAAACTCTGGGATGTCAAGCCCTACCCCCCCCCCGCCCCCCAGCCCCGAACCCCAAATTTTAGGATCAAACCCTCCAAATCCCAGATCCTGGGGTGTCAAACACTCCCCAATTCCCAAACGATGGGGTTAAATACCCCTGATTTTGCTGATGCAAAAAAATGTCTCAGAAATTCAGCCAGCTTGTTCACCTTTTTTGTCAACTTCTTTTCAGGGTTGGACGACCTGGTTGCGACAGCGGAACCCTTCTAAAAGACGGATGCTAAGAGACATAACCGGTGCTGTGGGAACAGGATTGGGAATTCTAAATAGCATTGATTCAGAAGTATTAATGAACACATTGGCTGCCACCACTAGATTTGACCAAATTCCAACAACCACTGCAGTCGTCCTTCTTGGCCTTGGGAAGACATCAGTGCTTGCTATCAAACATATTACCAAGTTGGGAGGAAGCAAGCGTAAATGATCACAAATTGGTAATTGATGCACTCGGTGCCACACAAAAGAACGTTTCTTTAGCTCTCAGCTGTATCCAGGCTCAATTAGGGATGCAGTCGGTTGCTGCCTCGATTATAAGAGAAGGTGAAGAAGGCACTTTTCCTACTGAGATTCGGAAAATAGTTTGGGACAGTGCCGCTGATTTTGAAAAGGAATTCCAATCCCGGTGGAACCTAGTGAACTTTACCTATGACCCCATCACAAACATAGCCACAGCTTTGGTGTTAACCGTACGTGATGCCTCAAGTGCGTTTGGTATTCCCCATCATTGCACTAGGACTGGGACACATATGGAGCCACTGGGAATGTGCTGGGGGCAACTGGGACCACGCTGGGGGCAACTGGGGACAAGGGTGAGTGACTGGGGCCCTGCTGGCAGAGACTGGGATCATACTGGACTCATACTGGGATCTTACTGGGAGTGACTGGGACTATTCTGGGGGCAAGTGGGAGAACTGGGAACACACTGGATGGCACTGGGAACAACGGGAACAGTGCTGGGGGCAAATTGTATCATAATGGGGAGTGACTGGCAGCAACTGGGCTCCTGCTGGGAGCAGCCCCTGGCGGCCCCGGGAGCCCCGCACCCCTTTCCCGGCCATGCCGCCCCTCCAGCCCCAGCACCCCCCATTGCCGGGGTGCCGGCACTGCCAGGGGTCCCCCCCTCTCGGGTTCCCCGCTGGGGCTTCTGGGCCTCTCCTCTCTCGGGGCTCCCGCTCAGGGCAGCCGCGGCTCTCCCGGGGCTCCCCAAAACCGGTGTCCCCCTGACGGGGCTCTGCCGCCACCCACACTGGGATCCCCCGAAAACACCTCTCGGGGACCCCCCGATGTCCCCCCGAGGGCCAGCTGCGGCTCGGCTTTGGAGCCCTGCCAGCTCCAAACATCCCTCCCAAAGAACCCGAACCCAGGCACCCCCCAGGATATTTGGGCCGAGCTCCCCCTCCCTGGGCACCTGCGGGATGGGGGCGATGCTCCCGGGGTGCTGCGAGCTCAGGCAGCGCCAGGGCCACGCGATTCCTTCTCTCCTCTCCTCCGGCTGCTCCCTGCTGCCGCTGCGCCTCTTCCTCCCTCCCTCCTCCTCCTCCACCGCTCCGGGATCCTGAACCATGAGGGGAAAGGAGCGAGGAAAGGGCAGAACCATGAGGGGAAAGGAGCGAGGAAAGGGCGGAACCGTGAGGGGAAAGGAGCGGGGCCAGGGGGACGCGCTGTCCTAAAAAAGCCCGGTTTGACCCAAAATCACCCAAAAGGGCATCAAATGCAGCCTACATCCACATGGTTCGGCCTGACACCAACCAAATGGGATTAAAAGTATCCAGAGGGCTCTAAAATCCAACCAAAGGGGCTTAAAACTGCCCCAAGTGTTTTATAGCCCTCAAGAAATGGCTTAAGATCACCCGTAAATCTTTCAAATGTGACTAAAATCCACCCTGAAAGTATCTGGTCCAGCCTAAAATCATCCAAAGGTATCTAAAATCACCAAAATGTCCCTGACACCAACACAAGAAGACCTAAAATCACCCTAAAAAGGCTTGGTTCAACCTAAAATTGCCCAAAGCAGCAAAAAACCCTACTTAAATGCACCCAAAAGACACAAAAAAGGGACCTAAAATCACCCACACAGGATTAGGATTCACCCATATGGGCCCCGTTTTTCCTAAACTCACCCAAATGGGCCCCAGCCCCACCCACATGGGCCTAAAATCATCCAAAGGGGTCTGAAATCCCCCCTAAACCCCACCAGATTCGGCCTCAAATCAGCCACAGGGGCTGAAAATCCACCCAAAAAGGCTCGGGATCCCCGCAAGGGATCTGAAGCCCACCCTAAACCTGCCCGGTTCGGCCCAAAATCCCCCAAAGGGGCCGAGCCCGAGGCCGAGCCCGGGATCGGCTCCGGGGTCGCTCCGGGACCTCCGCCTCCGCTCCGGGCAGTTTTGGCCGCGGCCCCGGACGGGCCTGGGCGGGACCGGGAGGGACCAGGGAGGGCTCGGGAGGGGTTTGGGCATCTGGGGCTTTTTTGGGCTTTGGGGAATTGTGTTGGGAGTTTATGGGGAATTGTTGGGGTTTTTGGGGAGAATTATTGGGTTTGGAGGCAGTTGGGGGATTTTGGGGAGTTTGGTTTTGAGGGGTTTTATTGGTGCTTTGAGGGGGAAGTTGTTTTCCTGGGGGTATTTGGGGGTTAATTGAAATTTTTTGTGTTTTCTTTAGAATTTTGGAATGTTTTACTGGGATTTTGTGGGGATTTTGTGGGATCCTCTGGAATTATTTCTGGGTTTTATTGGGATTTTTAGGGGATTTGGAGGCAATTTATTGGAATTGTGGGGGCATTTAGTGGGATTCTTTGGGGATTTGGGTTTGTTAGGAATTTTAGTGGGGATTAGGGGGGGTTTTGTAGGTTTTTTCTAGGTTGTTGTCAAGATTTCTTTGGACTCGTGAGTATTTTGTGGGGCTTGTTGTGGTTTTGGAGACATTTTTGGGAGGATTTGTGGGGTTTAATTGGGATTTTGTGGGCTTTTATTGGGATTCGAGGGTGTTCTAATGGGAATTTGTGAAATTTAATTGCGATTTCATGGGGTTTATTGGGACTTTCAGGGGTTTAAAGGAGACTTTGGTGCCTCTCAGCCCTTCCCCACACCCTGGGACAACTCCAAAGCCCCCCAAAATTCCACTGAAACCCCCCAAAATCCCCCAAAAATCCCAATTAAAAACTCCTAAACAGCAAAGAATCCCACAAAATCCCAATGGAACCCACCAAAATTAAAAAAAAAAAAAAAAAAAAAAAAAAAAAACAAAAAAAAAAACACAAAAAAAAAACCGCCCAAAAATTTCAATAAACCCCCCAAAAAATAACCACCCCAAAACCCTAAAAAATCCCTAAAATCCAAAATCCTCAAAACCCACAAAACCCCCATAACCCCACAAACCCAGTAATTCTCTCCAAAATCCAATATTTCCCCCTAATCTCCCAACAAAATCCCCCAAAGCCCATACATGCCGCCAAAATCTCCCCAAAATCCCCCCAGAGCGCCCCAGACTCACCGGGGGCAGTCCTGGATCAGGGGGCACCGGCCGATGGAACAGGAGCCGCTTCAGGGGGCCTGCGGTGCTTTTTGGGGAGGGGGCACCATGGGAAACCTCCCAAAAATGGGGGGGGGGGGGAACCCTGTGGCACCCCCTCCCCAGAAAGCCCTTTCCCCCGGTTCAGGAATAGCCAAATTCAAGAAAATGTAAACCAGGCTTGACTTTCCAGAAATTATTTTTGGCCGGGTTTAGCTGCACCCTCCAGGCTCAGGATCACCGGTGTATTTGCAGGTTTTGCTCTGCATCATCAGCCTGCCCAGACTCTGCTCGGTGTTTCACAAATGGAGAAGACAATGGATAATGTGCCAAGCTTCCTTGCAAACAGCAACACCTGCATCAGCATGACAGAAAAGAAGGGAAAAAAAAAAAAAAAGAAAATAATCAGCGGTTAGAACAGAGCCAGTGTCCCACCATCTTCCCCTCCACTGTTATTATAGAGGCAAACCTGGGCCTAAAGCTTCCACCTCTCAGTTCCTGATGCTGTTTGACTTCAGCCTTGACTCCCCCTGATCTACCTGACTGCCGTCCAAGTGGGGCTGGGGATGCTCAGCCTGGAAAGAGGAGACACTGGGGAGGCCTCAGTGCAGCTCTGCAGGACTGGAAGGGTCCCACAGGAAAGACGGGGACAGTGTTCAGCCGGGCCCGTGGCAACAGGACAAGGGGGGATGGCTTTCAACTGCAGGAGGCTGATTGAAGTTGGATCTGAGGGAGCTGCTCTTTTACACGGAGGCTGCTGAGGCACTGGCCCAGGCTGTGGATGCCCCATCCTTGGCAACAGGGCTGTGAGCAGCATGGGCTGGGGAAGATTGCTCAGCTCGGAACAAGATGCTCTTTAGATCCACTGTGATGTCACAGATGTGATGTTCCAGCAGGAACTTCCAGCGTCCAGCAAAGAGCACAACACAACCACTGGCCCTTGTGTCAGCCCACCCTGTGCCAGCCCTCGTGCCAGCTCACCCTTCACCATGTTCCCTGTCACTCTTCTCGTCACCTGCGCCCTGATACTCCCATCAGTCCTGAAAGCTCTCTGTTGCCTGGATTTTGTCATCCGTCCCTGCAGGATGCTCACATTTGTCCTGGGGAAGGTACAGTGCCATTCCATGGAGGTGGACACCCCCCAGCTGCCCGGCTGGGCTGGAGTTCTGTGGGGATGGGGTGGGACAGGGACCCCACTCTGAGGTGTTGCTACCTCTGCAGGCTGTCACCGAGAGAGAGGACGAGATGGAGGTGGACATGCAGGCTGATAGAGAGGAGGAGATGGAAGTGGATGGAGAAGAGAGTGGAGACAATGCGATGGAGGTGGACATGGAGATTGATACAGAGGAGGAGATGGAAGTGGATGGAGAAGAGAGTGGAGAGGAAGAGATGGAGGTGGACATGGAGATTGATACAAAGGAGAAGATGGAAGTGGATGGAGAAGAGACTGGAGAGGAAGAGATGGAGGTGGACATGCAGATGGATCCAGAGGAGGAGATGGAAGTGGATGGAGAAGAGACTGGTGAAGAAGAGATGGAGGTAGATGTGGAAGAGGAGATGGATGTGGAAATGGAAGAGTACCTTGAGGACATGGACATTGATGAGAAAGATGAGGAAGAGGCCATGATCTTGGGATGAAGAGCAATACCAGCAGCAGGACAGGCATGTGGTCCCCACAGGCAGAGCGGGTCCCCTGCTGCCAGGCTGGGACTGGGCTGGGTGGTCCCTGCTCAGGGATGTGGGACCCGGTGCATTGGGTTCTGGTGGCCATCCCCAGCCTGTGCTGCGCTTGCTGGGCCAGCCTGGGGGCACATGGAAGAGCCCTCTCTGCCTGATTGGAGTGACCGTGCCTCTTGCTTTTCCTCAAGGACCGATGGAGATCCCGGACAGAGATGCCACCCTTTTGTACATACGTTGTAGAGTTTGTTGTTGTCTTTAGGCTATAGGTTTTAGGGCTTCTTTTTGTCTTCTGTAAATACGTTTCATAGACTTTTGTTAGATATGTTCTTAGGTATATACGTTCCATAGATAGTTGTTGTTACAAATATTCTTACAATGTAAATGTGTTCTGTGTTTTCTTTGCTGTTTTTCTGAAAATAAACAAGCTTTATTTTTCACACCCCAGTTCTCTTTCCATTTGCTTCAGGCACAGGTAGCATTTGCAAAGTTGTGGTTTCCGCTTGCTCCAGGTTCCCAGGGCTGGAGGTCGGTGGGGGCGCTGGCACAGCCACAAGCTTTTGTTTGGGGGCAATATTGGGAAGGGGGTGGGAGAGGGGGCACAGGGGGAGGTGGGACCCACTGAGGCTCCCCCAGGTCACCCCAGGACCCCCAGGCCCCGTCCCAGCCCCCCCAGTTCCCTCCACAGCCCCGGCTGAGGGGGGCTCAGCCCAGGAGCCGCCGTCGTTCGGGGCTCCCCCGAGGGCAGCCGCCAACGGGAGAGCTCCCGGCTCGGAGAGGCCCCAGCAGAGGAGGGGATCTTGTCCCTCCTCGAGGGCCCTGAAGGGTCTTCAGGCCCCTCTGAAGAGGAGTTTTTCTCTTTTTAGGGATGTTTGGGGGGACCTCACCCCTCCAAGGGTGTTTTTTCCTCCCCATTTTCAGGTGTTTGTGGGGCCACAGCCCCACAAGCCCCTTTTCAGGGGTGATCATGACAGCTTTAAGTGACATTTTTCTGGGGGACTCACTCCAAGCCGCTGTAGGGGATGTTTTGCCCCCCAGGCTGGATTTTTGGGGTTTAAGGGCCCCCGCTCTGGTCGGGTCCCACTCTAACTCCCCTGAAGAGGCCAACACCACTCCTGCTGATTCCGGCAGTGGAGCCCTAGGAGGGTTGTAAGAGTTGAAATTTTTAAATTTCATTTTTATTCTATTTTATTTAAATTCAAATTTATTGATTTTTAGTTTTATTATAACTCGTTGAGAGGACAGCAAGGACATTCAAGGGCAGGAACATTTTTTCCTGGCTGGTGACTGGAATTTCAGACCCTGGCAGTGTGTGCAGAACCACACAGACTGGGATCAAACATGGGCTGGGATCACCTGGACTGAGATCCTATGGACTGGGACCATATGGAATGGGACCATAGGGATCAGGACGGTACACACTGGGATAAACTGGGTTGAGATTATATGGACTGGGACCACATCGACTGGGATTGCACAGACTGGGATCCCATGGACTGGGAAAAAGCATTGGCTACCATTGGCTACCATCCACATAGAAAGGTGGCCACCTCAAGTTGTCTTGATCCTTTTTGGGTGTCCCATCCCCCTCTTTCCCCCACCTTCCCCATCGTTCCCCCAGTCCCCGCTCCCCTCCCCCGTGTTTGGTTTTGGGGGTTCCAGGCCCCTCCTGCTCCGTGGGGGGGTCCCGATCCCTCTTTGGTTTAATTTGGGGCCCCCAACCCCTTCTCACCGCGACCCCCGTGGCCGGGGGGGCTCTCAGCACCACCAGTGCCACCAGTCCGGCCCCAGCTGCCCCCGCACGCCCCATCCCCATCCCCAGGGTCACCTCCCCCCCTCCCCAAATTCCGCTCCCGGGGAGCGCTGGGCGCTGCGGCTCCGCCTGGCGACTGAGGAGTCATCGAGAACAAGCGCTCTGATTGGCTAGAAATGGCCCCGCGCAGTCTCTGGCTAGCGCATTGAGAAGCGCTGTGATCTGCCTGGCAACCGATGAGCAGCGCTATCGCAGGCGCTGATTGCCTGAAAATCGCCGGCCCGGCAACTGAGTTGTCAGCAGCGCCGCGCGCTCTGATTGGCCAGGAGCTGTTTTGGGGTGGGGACGGGGGGAACTGGGGACCCCCAGGAGCCCCCCGGCTTTGGGGGTTTCCATCCCCCCTCGGCCCTCGGGGCGGCCCTGGGGCCACCCCAACACCCCCAAAGTGGGGAGGGTCCCCGGAGCCCTTTGGATCCCCCAAAAATGGGCTGGAAGCGGCAGGAGCCGCCCCAAAAAGGGATTGAAGGGTCCGGTCCGGGAATGGGGGAGGCTCCGGGGATGGCTCCGATCCGGATCGGGGCGGGCTGGGATTGAGGGAGGGTCCGCTCAGCGACTGGGGAGGGGTCTGGGACTGGGTCAGGGGCTGGCATTGGGGAGGGTTTGGGAATTGGGGAGGGGTCTGGGATTGAGGGGATTGCTCCATCCCGGGATTGGGGCAGGGTCGCTCCCTGGGGGAGGGGTCCATTATTGGGCCAGGGCCTCTCCCCTTCCTGAGCCCAATCCCGTTCCTGATCCTGTTCCCGATCCCAATCCCATTCCCATTTCTGTTCCCGTTCCCGATCTCATTCCCGACCCCGATCCCACTCCCATTCCCGATCCCGATCCTGTTCCCAGTCCCGGTCCCGCCGCTGTTTCCAGGAAATGGCTCTGCTCTCAACCCCGACCCCAAACCCAGCGGGTCAAACACCCCAGATCCTGGGGTCAACTCCCCCCGACCCCAAATCCTGGGGGTTCAAACACTGGGGGGGTCAAACACCCTCAAACCCAAACTCTGGGATGTCAAGCCCTACCCCCACCCCCCCAGCCCCGAACCCCAAATTTTAGGATCAAACCCTCCAAATCCCAGATCCTGGGGTGTCAAACACTCCCCAATTCCCAAACGATGGGGTTAAATACCCCTGATTTTGCTGATGCAAAAAAAACTTCTTTTCAGGGTTGGACGACCTGGTTGCGACAGCGGAACCCTTCTAAAAGACGGATGCTAAGAGACATAACCGGTGCTGTGGGAACAGGATTGGGAATTCTAAATAGCATTGATTCAGAAGTATTAATGAACACATTGGCTGCCACCACTAGATTTGACCAAATTCCAACAACCACTGCAGTCGTCCTTCTTGGCCTTGGGAAGACATCAGCGCTTGCTATCAAACGTATTACCAAGTTGGGAGGAAGCAAGCGTAAATGATCACAAATTGGTAATTGATGCACTCGGTGCCACACAAAAGAACGTTTCTTTAGCTCTCAGCTGTATCCAGGCTCAATTAGGGATGCAGTCGGTTGCTGCCTCGATTATAAGAGAAGGTGAAGAAGGCACTTTTCCTACTGAGATTCGGAAAATAGTTTGGGACAGTGCCGCTGATTTTGAAAAGGAATTCCAATCCCAGTGGAACCTAGTGAACTTTACCTATGACCCCATCACAAACATAGCCACAGCTTTGGTGTTAACCGTACGTGATGCCTCAAGTGCGTTTGGTATTCCCCATCATTGCACTAGGACTGGGACACATATGGAGCCACTGGGAATGTGCTGGGGGCAACTGGGACCACGCTGGGGGCAACTGGGGACAAGGGTGAGTGACTGGGGCCCTGCTGGCAGAGACTGGGATCATACTGAACTCATACTGGGATCTTACTGGGAGTGACTGGGACTATTCTGGGGGCAAGTGGGAGAACTGGGAAAACACTGGATGGCACTGGGAACAACGGGAACAGTGCTGGGGGCAAATTGTATCATAACGGGGAGTGACTGGGAGCAACTGGGCTCCTGCTGGGAGCAGCCTCTGGCGGCCCCGGGAGCCCCGCACCCCTTTCCCGGCCATGCCGCCCCTCCAGCCCCAGCACCTCCCATTGCCGGGGTACCGGCACTGCCAGGGGTCCCCCTCTCTTGGGTTCCCCGCTGGGGCTTCTGGGGCTCTCCTCTCTCGGGGCTCCCGCTCAGGGCAGCCGCGGCTCTCCCGGGGCTCCCCAAAACCGGTGTCCCCCCGACGGGGCTCTGCCGCCACCCACACTGGGATCCCCCAAAAACACCTCTCGGGGACCCCCCGATGTCCCCCCGAGGGCCAGCTGCGGCTCAGCTTTGGAGCCCTGCCAGCTCCAAACATCCCTCCCAAAGAACCCGAACCCAGGCACCCCCCAGGATATTTGGGCCGAGCTCCCCCTCCCTGGGCACCTGCGGGATGGGGGCGATGCTCCCGGGGTGCTGCGAGCTCAGGCAGCGCCAGGGCCACGTGATTCCTTCTCTCCTCTCCTCCGGCTGCTCCCTGCTGCCGCTGCGCCTCTTCCTCCCTCCCTCCTCCTCCTCCCCCGCTCCGGGATCCTGAACCAGGAGGGGAAAGGAGCGAGGAAAGGGCAGAACCATGAGGGGAAAGGAGCGAGGAAAGGGCGGAACCGTGAGGGGAAAGGAGCGGGGCCAGGGGGATGCGCTGTCCTAAAAAAGCCCGGTTTGACCCAAAATCACCCAAAAGGGCATCAAATGCAGCCTACATCCACATGGTTCGGCCTGACACCAACCAAATGGGATTAAAAGTATCCAGAGGGCTCTAAAATCCAACCAAAGGGGCTTAAAACTGCCCCAAGTGTTTTATAGCCCTCAAGAAATGGCTTATGATCACCCGTAAATCTTTCAAATGTGACTAAAATCCAGCCTGAAAGTATCTGGTCCAGCCTAAAATCATCCAAAGGTATCTAAAATCACCAAAATGTCCCTGACACCAACACAAGAAGACCTAAAATCACCCTAAAAAGGCTTGGTTCAACCTAAAATTGCCCAAAGCAGCAAAAAACCCTACTTAAATGCACCCAAAATACACAAAAAAGGGACCTAAAATCACCCACACAGGATTAGGATTCACCCATATGGGCCCAGTTTTTCCTAAACTCACCCAAATGGGCCCCAGCCCCACCCCCATGGGCCTAAAATCATCCAAAGGGGTCTGAAATCCCCCCTAAACCCCACCAGATTCGGCCTCAAATCAGCCACAGGGGCTGAAAATCCACCCAAAAAGGCTCGGGATCCCCGCAAGGGATCTGAAGCCCACCCTAAACCTGCCCAGTGTGGCCCAAAATCCCCCAAAGGGGCCGAGCCCGAGGCCAAGCCCGGGATCGGCTCCGGGGTCACTCCGGGACCTCCGCCTCCGCTCCGGGCAGTTTTGGCCGCGGCCCCGGACGGGCCTGGGCGGGACCGGGAGGGACCAGGGAGGGCTCGGGAGGGGTTTGGGCATCTGGGGCTTTTTTGGGCTTTTGGGAATTGTGTTGGGAGTTTACAGGGAATTGTTGGGGTTTTTGGGGAGAATTATTGGGTGTGGGGGGGTTTGGGAATTTTGGGAGTTTGGATTTTGAGGGGTTTTATTGGTGCTTTGAGTGGGAAGTTTTTTTCCTGGGGGTATTTGGGGGTTAATTGAAATTTTTTGTGTTTTCTTTAGAATTTTGGAAGGTTTTACTGGGATTTTGTGGGGATTTTGTGGGATCCTCTGGAATTATTTCTGGGTTTTATTGGGATTTTTAGGGGATTTGGAGGCAATTTATTGGAATTGTGGGGGCATTTAGTGGGATTCTTTGGGGATTTGGGTTTGTTAGGAATTTTAGTGGGGATTAGGGGGGGTTTTGTAGGTTTTTTCTAGGTTGTTGTCAAGATTTCTTTGGACTCGTGAGTATTTTGTGGGGCTTGTTGTGGTTTTGGAGACATTTTTGGGAGGATTTGTGGGGTTTAATTGGGATTTTGTGGGCTTTTATTGGGATTCGAGGGTGTTCTAATGGGAATTTGTGAAATTTAATTGCGATTTCATGGGGTTTATTGGGACTTTCAGGGGTTTAAAGGAGACTTTGGTGCCTCTCAGCCCTTCCCCACACCCTGGGACAACTCCAAAGCCCCCCAAAATTCCACTGAAACCCCCCAAAATCCCCCAAAAATCCCAATTAAAAACTCCTAAACAGCAAAGAATCCCACAAAATCCCAATGGAACCCACCAAAATTTAAAAAAAAAAACCAAACAAAAAAAAAACCAAAAAAACAAAAAAACCGCCCAAAAATTTCAATAAACCCCCCAAAAAATAACCACCCCAAAACCCTAAAAAATCCCTAAAATCCAAAATCCTCAAAACCCACAAAACCCCCATAACCCCACAAACCCAGTAGTTCTCTCCAAAATCCAATAATTCCCCCTAATCTCCCAACAAAATCCCCCAAAGCCCATACATGCCGCCAAAATCTCCCCAAAATCCCCCCAGAGCGCCCCAGACTCACCGGGGGCAGTCCTGGATCAGGGGGCACCGGCCGATGGAACAGGAGCCGCTTCAGGGGGCCTGCGGTGCTTTTTGGGGAGGGGGCACCATGGGAAACCTCCCAAAAATGGGGGGGGGGGGAACCCTGTGGCACCCCCTCCCCAGAAAGCCCTTTCCCCCGGTTCAGGAATAGCCAAATTCAAGAAAATGTAAACCAGGCTTGACTTTCCAGAAATTATTTTTGGCCGGGTTTAGCTGCACCCTCCAGGCTCAGGATCACCGGTGTATTTGCAGGTTTTGCTCTGCATCATCAGCCTGCCCAGACTCTGCTCGGTGTTTCACAAATGGAGAAGACAATGGATAATGTGCCAAGCTTCCTTGCAAACAGCAACACCTGCATCAGCATGACAGAAAAGAAGGGAAAAAAAAAAAAAAAGAAAATAATCAGCGGTTAGAACAGAGCCAGTGTCCCACCATCTTCCCCTCCACTGTTATTATAGAGGCAAACCTGGGCCTAAAGCTTCCACCTCTCAGTTCCTGATGCTGTTTGACTTCAGCCTTGACTCCCCCTGATCTACCTGACTGCCGTCCAAGTGGGGCTGGGGATGCTCAGCCTGGAAGGAGGAGACACTGGGGAGGCCTCCCTGCAGCTCTGCAGGACTGGAAGGGTCCCACAGGAAAGACGGGGACAGTGTTCAGCCGGGCCCGTGGCAACAGGACAAGGGGGGATGGCTTTCAACTGCAGGAGGCTGATTGAAGTTGGATCTGAGGGAGCTGCTCTTTTACACGGAGGCTGCTGAGGCACTGGCCCAGGCTGTGGATGCCCCATCCTTGGCAACAGGGCTGTGAGCAGCATGGGCTGGGGAAGATTGCTCAGCTCGAAACAAGATGCTCTTTAGATCCACTGTGATGTCACAGATGTGATGTTCCAGCAGGAACTTCCAGCGTCCAGCAAAGAGCACAACGGCCCTTGTGTCAGCCCACCCTGTGCCAGCCCTCGTGCCAGCTCACCCTTCACCATGTTCCCTGTCACTCTTCTCGTCACCTGCGCCCTGATACTCCCATCAGTCCTGAAAGCTCTCTGTTGCCTGGATTTTGTCATCCGTCCCTGCAGGATGCTCACATTTGTCCTGAGGAAGGTACAGTGCCATTCCATGGAGGTGGACACCCCCCAGCTGCCCGGCTGGGCTGGAGTTCTGTGGGGATGGGGTGGGACAGGGACCCCACTCTGAGGTGTTGCTACCTCTGCAGGCTGTCACCGAGAGAGAGGACGAGATGGAGGTGGACATGCAGGCTGATAGAGAGGAGGAGATGGAAGTGGATGGAGAAGAGAGTGGAGACAATGCGATGGAGGTGGACATGGAGATTGATACAGAGGAGGAGATGGAAGTGGATGGAGAAGAGAGTGGAGAGGAAGAGATGGAGGTGGACATGCAGATGGATACAGAGGAGGAGATGGAAGTGGATGGAGAAGAGACTGGAGAGGAAGAGATGGAGGTGGACATGGAGATTGATACAGAGGAGGAGATGGAAGTGGATGGAGAAGAGACTGGAGAGGAAGAGATGGAGGTGGACATGCAGATGGATCCAGAGGAGGAGATGGAAGTGGATGGAGAAGAGACTGGTGAAGAAGAGATGGAGGTAGATGTGGAAGAGGAGATGGACGTGGAAATGGAAGAGTACCTTGAGGACATGGACATTGATGAGAAAGATGAGGAAGAGGCCATGATCTTGGGATGAAGAGCAATACCAGCAGCAGGACAGGCATGTGGTCCCCACAGGCAGAGCGGGTCCCCTGCTGCCAGGCTGGGACTGGGCTGGGTGGTCCCTGCTCAGGGATGTGGGACCCGGTGCATTGGGTTCTGGTGGCCATCCCCAGCCTGTGCTGCGCTTGCTGGGCCAGCCTGGGGGCACATGGAAGAGCCCTCTCTGCCTGATTGGAGTGACTGTGCCTCTTGCTTTTCCTCAAGGACCGATGGAGATCCCGGACAGAGATGCCACCCTTTTGTACATACGTTGTAGAGTTTGTTGTTGTCTTTAGGCTATAGGTTTTAGGGCTTCTTTTTGTCTTCTGTAAATACGTTTCATAGACTTTTGTTAGATATGTTCTTGGGTATATACGTTCCATAGATAGTTGTTGTTACAAATATTCTTACAATGTAAATGTGTTCTGTGTTTTCTTTGCTGTTTTTCTGAAAATAAACAAGCTTTATTTTTCACACCCCAGTTCTCTTTCCATTTGCTTCAGGCACAGGTAGCATTTGCAAAGTTGTGGTTTCCGCTTGCTCCAGGTTCCGAGGGCTGGAGGTCGGTGGGGGCGCTGGCACAGCCACAAGCTTTTGTTTGGGGGCAATATTGGGAAGGGGGTGGGAGAGGGGGCACAGGGGGAGGTGGGACCCACTGAGGCTCCCCCAGGTCACCCCAGGAGCCCCAGGCCCCGTCCCAGCCCCCCCAGTTCCCTCCACAGCCCCGGCTGAGGGGGGCTCAGCCCAGGAGCCGCCGTCGTTCGGGGCTCCCCCGAGGGCAGCCGCCAACGGGAGAGCTCCCGGCTCGGAGAGGCCCCAGCAGAGGAGGGGATCTTGTCCCTCCTCGAGGGCCCTGAAGGGTCTTCAGGCCCCTCTGAAGAGGAGTTTTTCTCTTTTTAGGGATGTTTGGGGGGACCTCACCCCTCCAAGGGTGTTTTTTTCCTCCCCATTTTCAGGTGTTTGTGGGGCCACAGCCCCACAAGCCCCTTTTCAGGGGTGATCATGACAGCTTTAAGTGACATTTTTCTGGGGGACTCACTCCAAGCCGCTGTAGGGGATGTTTTGCCCCCCAGGGTGGATTTTTGGGGTTTAAGGGCCCCCGCTCTGGTCGGGTCCCACTCTAACTCCCCTGAAGAGGCCAACACCACTCCTGCTGATTCCGGCAGCGGAGCCCTAGGAGGGTTGTAAGAGTTGAAATTTTTAAATTTCATTTTTATTCTATTTTATTTAAATTCAAATTTATTGATTTTTAGTTTTATTCTAACTCGTTGAGAGGACAGCAAGGACATTCAAGGGCAGGAACATTTTTTCCTGGCTGGTGACTGGAATTTCAGACCCTGGCAGTGTGTGCAGAACCACACAGACTGGGATCAAACATGGGCTGGGATCACCTGGACTGAGATCCTATGGACTGGGACCATATGGAATGGGACCATAGGGATCAGGACGGTACACACTGGGATAAACTGGGTTGAGATTCTATGGACTGGGACCACATCGACTGGGATTGCACAGACTGGGATCCCATGGACTGGGAAAAAGCATTGGCTACCATTGGCTACCATCCACATAGAAAGGTGGCCACCTCAAGTTGTCTTGATCCTTTTTGGGTGTCCCATCCCCCTCTTTCCCCCGCCTTCCCCATCGTTCCCCCAGTCCCCGCTCCCCTCCCCCGTGTTTGGTTTTGGGGGTTCCAGGCCCCTCCTGCTCCGTGGGGGGGTCCCGATCCCTCTTTGGTTTAATTTGGGGCCCCCAACCCCTTCTCACCGCGACCCCCGCAGCCGGGGGGGCTCTCAGCACCACCAGTGCCACCAGTCCGGCCCCAGCTGCCCCCGCACGCCCCATCCCCATCCCCATCCCCAGGGTCACCTCCCCCCTCCCCAAATTCCGCTCCCGGGGAGCGCTGGGCGCTGCGGGTCCGCCTGGCGACTGAGGAGTCATCGAGAACAAGCACTCTGATTGGCTAGAAATGGCCCCGCGCAGTCTCTGATTGGCTAGCGCATTGAGAAGCGCTGTGATCTGCCTGGCAACCGATGAGCAGCGCTATCGCAGGCGCTGATTGCCTGAAAATCGCCGGCCCGGCAACTGAGTTGTCAGCAGCGCCGCGCGCTCTGATTGGCCAGGAGCTGTTTTGGGGTGGGGACGGGGGGAACTGGGGACCCCCAGGAGCCCCCCGGCTTTGGGGGTTTCCATCCCCCCTCGGCCCTCGGGGCGGCCCTGGGGCCACCCCAACACCCCCAAAGTGGGGAGGGTCCCCGGAGCCCTTTGGATCCCCCAAAAATGGGCTGGAAGCGGCAGGAGCCGCCCCACAAAGGGATTGAAGGGTCCGGTCCGGGAATGGGGGAGGCTCCGGGGATGGCTCCGATCCGGATCGGGGCGGGCTGGGATTGAGGGAGGGTCCGTTCAGCGACTGGGCAGGGGTCTGGGACTGGGTCAGGGGCTGGCATTGGGGAGGGTTTGGGAATTGGGGAGGGGTCTTGGATTGAGGGGATTGCTCCATCCCGGGACTGGGGCAGGGTCGCTCCCTGGAGGAGGGGTCCATTATTGGGCCAGGGCCTCTCCCCTTCCCGAGCCCAATCCCGTTCCTGATCCTGTTCCCGATCCCAATCCCATTCCCATTTCTGTTCCCGTTCCCGATCTCATTCCCGACCCCGATCCCACTCCCATTCCCGATCCCGATCCTGTTCCCAGTCCCGGTCCCGCCGCTGTTTCCAGGAAATGGCTCTGCTCCCAACCCCGACCCCAAACCCAGCGGGTCAAACACCCCAGATCCTGGGGTCAACTCCCCCCGACCCCAAATCCTGGGGGTTCAAACACTGGGGGGGTCAAACACCCTCAAACCCAAACTCTGGGATGTCAAGCCCTACCCCCCCCCCCCAGCCCCGAACCCCAAATTTTAGGATCAAACCCTCCAAATCCCAGATCCTGAGGTGTCAAACACTCCCCAATTCCCAAACGATGGGGTTAAATACCCCTGATTTTGCTGATGCAAAAAAAAACTTCTTTTCAGGGTTGGACGACCTGGTTGCGACCGCGGAACCCTTCTAAAAGACGGATGCTAAGAGACATAACCGGTGCTGTGGGAACAGGATTGGGAATTCTAAATAGCATTGATTCAGAAGTATTGATGAACACATTGGCTGCCACCACTAGATTTGACCAAATTCCAACAACCACTGCAGTCGTCCTTCTTGGCCTTGGGAAGACATCAGCGCTTGCTATCAAACATATTACCAAGTTGGGAGGAAGCAAGCGTAAATGATCACAAATTGGTAATTGATGCACTCGGTGCCACACAAAAGAACGTTTCTTTAGCTCTCAGCTGTATCCAGGCTCAATTAGGGATGCAGTCGGTTGCTGCCTCGATTATAAGAGAAGGTGAAGAAGGCACTTTTCCTACTGAGATTCGGAAAATAGTTTGGGACAGTGCCGCTGATTTTGAAAGGAATTCCAATCCCGGTGGAACCTAGTGAACTTTACCTATGACCCCATCACAAACATAGCCACAGCTTTGGTGTTAACCGTACGTGATGCCTCAAGTGCGTTTGGTATTCCCCATCATTGCACTAGGACTGGGACACATATGGAGCCACTGGGAATGTGCTGGGGGCAACTGGGACCACGCTGGGGGCAACTGGGGACAAGGGTGAGTGACTGGGGCCCTGCTGGGAGAGACTGGGATCATACTGGACTCATACTGGGATCTTACTGGGAGTGACTGGACTATTCTGGGGGCAAGTGGGAGAACTGGGAAAACACTGGATGGCACTGGGAACAACGGGAACAGTGCTGGGGGCAAATTGTATCATAACGGGGAGTGACTGGCAGCAACTGGGCTCCTGCTGGGAGCAGCCCCTGGCGGCCCCGGGAGCCCCGCACCCCTTTCCCGGCCATGCCGCCCCTCCAGCCCCAGCACCCCCCATTGCCGGGGTGCCGGCACTGCCAGGGGTCCCCCCCTCTCGGGTTCCCCGCTGGGGCTTCTGGGGCTCTCCTCTCTCGGGGCTCCCGCTCAGGGCAGCCGCGGCTCTCCCGGGGCTCCCCAAAACCGGTGTCCCCCCGACGGGGCTCTGCCGCCACCCACACTGGGATGCCCCGAAAACACCTCTCGGGGACCCCCCGATGTCCCCCCGAGGGCCAGCTGCGGCTCGGCTTTGGAGCCCTGCCAGCTCCAAACATCCCTCCCAAAGAACCCGAACCCAGGCACCCCCCAGGATATTTGGGCCGAGCTCCCCCTCCCTGGGCACCTGCGGGATGGGGGCGATGCTCCCGAGGTGCTGCGAGCTCAGGCAGCGCCAGGGCCACGCGATTCCTTCTCTCCTCTCCTCCGGCTGCTCCCTGCTGCCGCTGCGCCTCTTCCTCCCTCCCTCCTCCTCCTCCCCCGCTCCGGGATCCTGAACCATGAGGGGAAAGGAGCGAGGAAAGGGCAGAACCATGAGGGGAAAGGAGCGAGGAAAGGGCGGAACCGTGAGGGGAAAGGGCCGGGGCCAAGGGGACGCGCTGTCCTAAAAAAGCCCGGTTTGACCCAAAATCACCCAAAAGGGCATCAAATGCAGCCTACATCCACATGGTTCGGCCTGACACCAACCAAATGGGATTAAAAGTATCCAGAGGGCTCTAAAATCCAACCCAAGGGGCTTAAAACTGCCCCAAGTGTTTTATAGCCCTCAAGAAATGGCTTAAGATCACCCGTAAACCTTTCAAATGTGACTAAAATCCACCCTGAAAGTATCTGGTCCAGCCTAAAATCATCCAAAGGTATCTAAAATCACCAAAATGTCCCTGACACCAACACAAGAAGACCTAAAATCACCCTAAAAAGGCTTGGTTCAACCTAAAATTGCCCAAAGCAGCAAAAAACCCTACTTAAATGCACCCAAAATACACAAAAAAGGGACCTAAAATCACCCACACAGGATTAGGATTCACCCATATGGGCCCAGTTTTTCCTAAACTCACCCAAATGGGCCCCAGCCCCACCCCCATGGGCCTAAAATCATCCAAAGGGGTCTGAAATCCCCCCTAAACCCCACCAGATTCGGCCTCAAATCAGCCACAGGGGCTGAAAATCCACCCAAAAAGGCTCGGGATCCCCGCAAGGGATCTGAAGCCCACCCTAAACCTGCCCGGTTCGGCCCAAAATCCCCCAAAGGGGCCGAGCCCGAGGCCGAGCCCGGGATCGGCTCCGGGGTCGCTCCGGGACCTCCGCGTTCGCTCCGGGCAGTTTTGGCCGCGGCCCCGGACGGGCCTGGGCGGGACCGGGAGGGACCAGGGAGGGCTCGGAAGGGGTTTGGGCATTTGGGGCTTTTTTGGGCTTTGGGGAATTGTGTTGGGAGTTTATGGGGAATTGTTGGGGTTTTTGGGGAGAATTATTGGGTTTGGAGGCAGTTGGGGGATTTTGGGGAGTTTGGTTTTGAGGGGTTTTATTGGTGCTTTGAGGGGGAAGTTGTTTTCCTGGGGGTATTTGGGGGTTAATTGATTTTTTTTGTGTTTTCTTTTGAATTTTGGAAGGTTTTACTGGGATTTTGTGGGATCCTCTGGAATTATTTCTGGGTTTTATTGGGATTTTTAGGGGATTTGGAGGCAATTTATTGGAATTGTTAGGGCATTTAGTGGGATTCTTTGGGGATTTGGGTTTGTTAGGAATTTTAGTGGGGATTAGGGGGGGTTTTGTAGGTTTTTTTTAGGTTGTTGTCAAGATTTCTTTGGGTCTCGTGAGGATTTTGTGGGGCTTGTTGTGGTTTTGGAGTCATTTTTGGGGGGATTTGCCGGGTTTAATTGGGATTTTGTGAGCTTTTTTTGGGATTCGAGGGTATTCTAATGGGAATTTGTGAAATTTAATTGCGATTTCATGGGGTTTATTGGGACTTTCAGGGGTTTAAACCAGATGTTGGTGCCTCTCAGCCCTTCCCCACACCCTGGGACAACTCCAAAGCCCCCCAAAATTCCACTAAAACCCCCCAAAATCCCCCAAAAATCCCAATTAAAAACTCCTAAACACCAAAGAATCCCACAAAATCCCAGTGGAACCCACCAAAATTAAAAAAAAAAAAAAACCTCCCAAAAATTTCAATAAACCCCCCAAAAAATAACCACCCCAAAACCCTAAAAAATCCCCAAAATCCAAAATCCTCAAATCCCACAAAACCCCCATAACCCCACAAACCCAGTAATTCTCTCCAAAATCCAATAATTCCCCCTAATCTCCCAACAAAATCCCCCAAGGCCCATAAATGCCGCCAAAATCCCCCCAAAATCCCCCCAGAGCGCCCCAGACTCACCGGGGGCCGTCCTGGATCAGGGGGCACCGGCCGGTGGAACAGAAGCCGCTTCAGGGGGCCCGCGGAGCTTTTTGGGGAGGGGGCACCATGGGAGACCCCCCAAAAACGGGGGAGGGGAACCCCTGTGGTACCCCCTGCCCCGAATGCCCTCTCCCCTGGTTCAGGGATAGCCAAACTCAAGAAAATATAAACCAGGCTTGACTTTCCAGAAATTATTTTTGGCCGGGTTTAGCTGCACCCTCCAGGCTCAGGATCACCGGTGTATTTGCAGGTTTTGCTCTGCATCATCAGCCTGCCCAGACTCTGCTCGGTGTTTCACAAATGGAGAAGACAATGGATATTGTGCCAAGCTTCCTTGCAAACAGCAACACCTGCATCAGCATGACAGAAAAGAAGGGGAAAAAAAAAAAAAAAGAAAATATTCACCGGTTAGAACAGAGCCAGTGTCCCACCATCTTCCCCTCCACTGTTATTATAGAGGCAAACCTGGGCCTAAAGCTTCCACCTCTCAGTTCCTGATGCTGTTTGACTTCAGCCTTGACTCCCCCTGATCTACCTGACTGCCGTCCAAGTGGGGCTGGGGATGCTCAGCCTGGAAAGACGAGACACTGGGGAGGCCTCCCTGCAGCTCTGCAGGACTGGAAGGGTCCCACAGGAAAGACGGGGACAGTGTTCAGCCGGGCCCGTGGCAACAGGACAAGGGGGGATGGCTTTCAACTGCAGGAGGCTGATTGAAGTTGGATCTGAGGGAGCTGCTCTTTTACACGGAGGCTGCTGAGGCACTGGCCCAGGCTGTGGATGCCCCATCCTTGGCAACAGGGCTGTGAGCAGCATGGGCTGGGGAAGATTGCTCAGCTCGGAACAAGATGCTCTTTAGATCCACTGTGATGTCACAGATGTGATGTTCCAGCAGGAACTTCCAGCGTCCAGCAAAGAGCACAACACAACCACTGGCCCTTGTGTCAGCCCACCCTGTGCCAGCCCTCGTGCCAGCTCACCCTTCACCATGTTCCCTGTCACTCTTCTCGTCACCTGCGCCCTGATACTCCCATCAGTCCTGAAAGCTCTCTGTTGCCTGGATTTTGTCATCCGTCCCTGCAGGATGCTCACATTTGTCCTGGGGAAGGTACAGTGCCATTCCATGGAGGTGGACACCCCCCAGCTGCCCGGCTGGGCTGGAGTTCTGTGGGGATGGGGTGGGACAGGGACCCCACTCTGAGGTGTTGCTACCTCTGCAGGCTGTCACCGAGAGAGAGGACGAGATGGAGGTGGACATGCAGGCTGATAGAGAGGAGGACATGGAAGTGGATGGGGAAGAGAGTGGAGACAATGCGATGGAGGTGGACATGGAGATTGATACAGAGGAGAAGATGGAAGTGGATGGAGAAGAGAGTGGAGAGGAAGAGATGGAGGTGGACATGCAGATGGATACAGAGGAGGAGATGGAAGTGGATGGAGAAGAGACTGGAGAGGAAGAGATGGAGGTGGACATGGAGATTGATACAGAGGAGAAGATGGAAGTGGATGGAGAAGAGAGTGGAGAGGAAGAGATGGAGGTGGACATGCAGATGGATACAGAGGAGGAGATGGAAGTGGATGGAGAAGAGACTGGTGAAGAAGAGATGGAGGTAGATGTGGAAGAGGAGATGGACGTGGAAATGGAAGAGTACCTTGAGGACATGGACATTGATGAGAAAGATGAGGAAGAGGCCATGATCTTGGGATGAAGAGCAATACCAGCAGCAGGACAGGCATGTGGTCCCCACAGGCAGAGCGGGTCCCCTGCTGCCAGGCTGGGACTGGGCTGGGTGGTCCCTGCTCAGGGATGCGGGACCCGGTGCATTGGGTTCTGGTGGCCATCCCCAGCCTGTGCTGCCCTTGCTGGGCCAGCCTGGGGGCACATGGAAGAGCCCTCTCCGCCTGATTGGAGTGACCGTGCCTCTTGCTTTTCCTCAAGGACCGATGGAGATCCCGGACAGAGATGCCACCCTTTTGTACATACGTTGTAGAGTTTGTTGTTGTCTTTAGGCCATAGGTTTTAGGGCTTCTTCTTGTCTTCTGTAAATACGTTTCATAGACTTTTGTTAGATATGTTCTTGGGTATATATGTTCCATAGATAGTTGTTGTTACAAATATTCTTACAATGTAAATGTGTTCTGTGTTTTCTTTGCTGTTTTTCTGAAAATAAACAAGCTTTATTTTTCACACCCCAGTTCTCTTTCCATTTGCTTCAGGCACAGGTAGCATTTGCAAAGTTGTGGTTTCCGCTTGCTCCAGGTTCCCAGGGCTGGAGGTCAGTGGGGGCGCTGGCACAGCCACAACCTTTTGTTTGGGGGCAATATTGGGAAGGGGGTGGGAGAGGGGGCACAGGGGGAGGTGGGACCCACTGAGGCTCCCCCAGGTCACCCCAGGACCCCCAGGCCCCGTCCCAGCCCCCCCAGTTCCCTCCACAGCCCCGGCTGAGGGGGGCTCAGCCCAGGAGCCGCCGTCGTTCGGGGCTCCCCCGAGGGCAGCCGCCAACGGGACAGCTCCCGGCTCGGAGAGGCCCCAGCAGAGGAGGGGATCTTGTCCCTCCTCGAGTGCCCTGAAGGATCTTCAGGCCCCTCTGAAGAGGAGTTTTTCTCTTTTTAGGGATGTTTGGGGGGACCTCACCCCTCCAAGGGTGTTTTTTCCTCCCCATTTTCAGGTGTTTGTGGGGCCACAGCCCCACAAGCCCCTTTTCAGGGGTGATCATGACAGCTTTAAGTGACATTTTTCTGGGGGACTCACTCCAAGCCGCTGTAGGGGATGTTTTGCCCCCCAGGGTGGATTTTTGGGGTTTAAGGGCCCCCGCTCTGGTCGGGTCCCACTCTAACTCCCCTGAAGAGGCCAACACCACTCCTGCTGATTCCGGCAGCGGAGCCCTAGGAGGGTTGTAAGAGTTGAAATTTTTAAATTTCATTTTTATTCTATTTTATTTAAATTCAAATTTATTGATTTTTAGTTTTATTCTAACTCGTTGAGAGGACAGCAAGGACATTCAAGGGCAGGAACATTTTTTCCTGGCTGGTGACTGGAATTTCAGACCCTGGCAGTGTGTGCAGAACCACACAGACTGGGATCAAACATGGGCTGGGATCACCTGGACTGAGATCCTATGGACTGGGACCATATGGAATGGGACCATAGGGATCAGGACGGTACACACTGGGATAAACTGGGTTGAGATTATATGGACTGGGACCACATCGACTGGGATTGCACAGACTGGGATCCCATGGACTGGGCAAAAGCATTGGCTACCATTGGCTACCATCCACATATAAAGGTGGCCACCTCAAGTTGTCTTGATCCTTTTTGGGTGTCCCATCCCCCTCTTTCCCCCGCCTTCCCCATCGTTCCCCCAATCCCCGCTCCCCTCCCCCGTGTTTGGTTTTGGGGGTTCCAGGCCCCTCCTGCTCCGTGGGGGGGTCCCGATCCCTCTTTGGTTTAATTTGGGGCCCCCAACCCCTTCTCACCGCGACCCCCGCGGCCGGGGGGGCTCTCAGCACCACCAGTGCCACCAGTCCGGCCCCAGCTGCCCCCGCACGCCCCATCCCCATCCCCAGGGTCACCTCCCCCCTGCCCAAATTCCGCTCCCGGGGAGCGCTGGGCGCTGCGGCTCCGCCTGGCGACTGATGAGTCATCGAGAACAAGCGATCTGATTGGCTAGAAATGGCCCCGCGCAGTCTCTGATTGGCTAGCGCATTGAGAAGCGTTTTGATCTGCCTGGCAACCGATGAGCAGCGCTATCGCAGGCGCTGATTGCCTGAAAATCGCCGGCCCGGCAACTGAGTTGTCAGCAGCGCCGCGCGCTCTGATTGGCCAGGAGCTGTTTTGGGGTGGGGACGGGGGGAACTGGGGACCCCCAGGAGCCCCCCGGCTTTGGGGGTTTCCATCCCCCCTCGGCCCTCGGGGCGGCCCTGGGGCCACCCCAACACCCCCAAAGTGGGGAGGGTCCCCGGAGCCCTTTGGATCCCCCAAAAATGGGCTGGAAGCGGCAGGAGCCGCCCCAAAAAGGGATTGAAGGCTCCGGTCCGGGAATGGGGGAGGCTCCGGGGATGGCTCCGATCCGGATCGGGGCGGGCTGGGATTGAGGGAGGGTCCGTTCAGCGACTGGGGAGGGGTCTGGGACTGGGTCAGGGGCTGGCATTGGGGAGGGTTTGGGAATTGGGGAGGGGTCTGGGATTGAGGGGATTGCTCCATCCCGGGATTGGGGCAGGGTCGCTCCCTGGGGGCGGGGTTCATTATTGGGTCAAGGTTTCTCCCCTTCCCGAGCCCAATCCCGTTCCTGATCCTGTTCCCGATCCCAATCTCATTCCCATTTCTGTTCCCGTTCCCGATCTCATTCCCGACCCCGATCCCACTCCCATTCCCGATCCCGATCCTGTTCTCAGTCCTGGTCCCGCCGCTGTTTCCAGTAAATGGCTCTGCTCTCAACCCCGACCCCAAACCCAGCGGGTCAAACACCCCAAATCCTGGGGTCAACTCCCCCGACCCCAAATCCTGGGGGTTCAAACACTGGGGGGGTCAAACACCCTCAAACCCAAACTCTGGGATGTTAAGCCCCACCCCCAGCCCCGAACCCCAAATTTTAGGATCAAACCCTCCAAATCCCAGATCCTGGGGTGTCAAACACTCCCCAATTCCCAAACAATGGGGTTAAATCCCCCTGACCCCAAATCCTGGGGTTTGAAACATTTGGGGTGTCCAACACCCCCAATTCCCAAAATCTTGGCTCAAATCCCCCCAAATCCCAAATCCTGAGGTGTCAAACACCCCACACCCCCAAAGTTTGGGGTTAAAACCCCCAATCTCCAACTTCCTGGGGTTTGAAATATCTGGGGTGCCCAACCCACCTCCTCCCCAAAGTTTGGGCTCAAACACCCCAATACCCAAACTTTGGGGTCAAGGCCCCCCGATCCCAAACGTGGGGGTGTCAAATCCCCCTGATCCTCTCAACTTTGGGGTTAAATCCCCCTTAAATCCTGGGGTCAATGCCCAAATTCTGGGGTCAAAACCCCCTGACCCCAAATCCTGGAGTTTGAAACATCTGGGTTGTCCAAACGCCCTGATCCCAAAGTTTGGGGGTCAAACCACCCTGATCCTCAAATCCTGAGGTCAAAAACCCCAAATCCCAAACCCTGGTGTCAAACCCCCCCAAACCACAAATTTTAGGGTCAAACACCCCCAATTCCCAAAGCTTGGGGTCAAAATCCCCCAAACCCTTAGGCGTCAACCCCCCCCCCCACCCCCTAAATTTTAAGATCAAACACCCCCAATCCCCGAAGTTTGGGGTCATGACCCCCCCAGTCCCCAATCCCCTCCCCCCAAACCCCCTCCAGCCCTGGGGGGCACAGTGGGGTTTGGGTTTATTTGGGATTTTTTTGGGGTTATTTGGGGTTTGTTTAGGTTTATTTGGGGTTTGTTTGGGGTGATTTGGGGTTATTTGGGGTTTGTTTAGAGTTATTTGGGGTTTATTTGGGGTTATTTGGGCAGCTCCAGGTGCAATGTCTGCAGAGACCCTGGGTCCAACGCTGGGGAAAAAAAGGGGATTGGGGTGGGAATTGGGGGATTCAGGATGGGGAAAGATCCTGGGTGGGAAAAGGGGATTTGGGGTTGAAAAAGAGATTTGGGGTGGGAGAAGGGGATTGGGGTGGGGAAAGGGGAATTGGGGTGGTAAAGAAGATTTGGCATGCACAAAGAAATATTTGGGGTGGAAAAGGGAGATTTTGGGATGGGAAAAGGGATTTGGGGACACACAAAGGATCTGGGGTGGAAAAAGGAGAATTTGTGGTGGAAAATGAAATTTGGGTTGCACAAAGAAGGATTTGAGATCAAAAAAGGAGCTTTGGGATGAAAAGATATTTTGAGGTTGAAAAAAGGAAGATTTGGGACAAAAAAGGGAGGATTTGGGATAAACAAGGGAGGATTTAGGATAACAAAGGAGAACTTGAGATAAAAAAAGAAGGATTTGGGATAAAAAAAGGAGAATTAAGTACAAAAAAGGAGGATTTCGGATGAACTGAACTTACCTGGGGGAGTGGGGGCGTGCAGGGGGGTTTGGGGCAGGGTCAGGACCATTTTTGGGGCAGTTTTCTGGGATTTTGAAATATTTCGATGGGATTTGGGGGCAGGTCTATGGCATTTGGGGACAGTTTGATGGGATTTATGGTGTGTTGGGGTGGTTTTGAGGGATTTTCAGGTGTTTCTATGGGCTTTTGGGCTGGTCTGGAGGGTCTTTAGGGTGTTTCTATGAGATTTTGGGGCAGCTTGAAGGATTTGGGGCAGCTTTAGGGTATTCAGGGGCAATTTTGAGGGCTTTTGGGGTGGTTTGGTGGGATTTCAGGACATTTCTATGGGATTTTGGGGTGGTTTGGTGGGATTTTGGGTGTTTTGCGGCGGTTTTTGGGTATTTAGGGGTGGGTTTGATGCAGTTTTTTGTGATTTTTGGGTATTTCAGGCCCGTTTTTTTTTAGTTTGGGGTTATTTTGGAGTTATTTTGGAATGTTCCCCCAGATACCTGGGAATGTTCCCCAGACACCTGGGAATGTTCCCCCAGAAACCTGGGAATGTTCCCCCAGAAACCTGGGAATGTTCCCCAAAAACCCAGGAATGTTCCCCGAGACACCCGGGAATGTTCCCCCCAGAAACCTGGGAATGTTCCCCCCAAATCCAGAAATGCTCCCAAAAAAAAAAAAAAACCAATATCCTGAAATAGTCTCCCAGAAATTCAGAAATTTTCCCCAAAGAAATCCAGAAATGATGCTCCAAAAAATCCGGGAACATTCCCAACAAACTAGGAAATTCCTCCAGAAAATCGAGAATTATTCCCCCCCAAAGAATCCAAACCAAACCTCGTTCCCCATCCAGAAACATTCCCCAAAAAATCCAGAAATTCCCCCTTGAAAAAAATCCAGAAATCCCTCCCCAAAAACTAGTAACTCCCCCATCAAAACCTTAGAAATTCCCCCCTAAGAAGTCCAGTATTTCCTTCCCCCCCCTCAAATTTGGTATTTGCCCCCCAAAATCCAGAAATTCCCCTCTAAAAACCAGATATTCCCCCCAAAAATCCCGATATTTTCCCAAAACATCCAGCCCCAAGCCCCCCTCATCCTCTCTCCCCCCCGAGCCCCAAAATCCCCAAGTGCCCTAAAGCCCGGCCGGAATCCCCGGAATGCCCGGAATGCCGGGACTGCCCCAGACCTCACTGGCTGAGGAGCACGGAGAGCATCAGCTCCTGGGGCTGCTCAGGGAGCTCGGGCAGGAACAGGATGTGCTTCGGGGCTTCCCACAGCTGGGGGAAACGGGAGAAAAACCCCAAAATCAGCCCCAAAGCTGCCCCAATCAGGCCCAAAATCTGCCCAAAGTCACTCTGGATACACACCAAAAAAATCTGTCCAAAATCCCCCAAAATCCTAAAAAAAACACCCACAAAAATCGCCCAAAATCCCCAAAAAAACCACCCCAAAATCCCACAAAAGTCTTTCCCAAACCCCACAGAAACCCCACCTAAATCCAATAAAAATCTCCTCAAAATACTCACCAAAAATCCCATCAAAAATCCCACTAAAAAATTCACAACAAAATTCCACAAAAATCCCCTCAAATGCCCGCAAAACTTTCACAAAGAATCCTCAAAAATCCCACAAAATCCACCCAAAATTCCAGGTAAAGCCCCACCAAAATTCCAAAAAAGTGCCCCAAAATCCCCCATAGAATCCTCCCACTAAAAATCCCCACAAGAATCGCCCCAAAGCCCACACAAATCCTTCAAAATCCCAACAAAAATCACACCCAAAATCCCCCCTAAATCCCACAGAAAAATCTCTCAAAAAGTCCCACTAAATCCCCGTGAAAATCCCACAGAATCCACACAGAAAAATCTGCACAAAAATCCCCCCAAAAATCTCCAAAGCACACAAAATCCACACATAACATCCCTCCAAATTACCCAAAATATCCCACAAAAATTTCCCCAGAAACCCCCCAAACTCCACCAAAAATCCACTCAAAAAATCTGCACCAAAATCCCACCAAACCCCTCTCAAATCCCCCAAAAATGCTCCCAAGTCCCTTCAAATCCCACCCAAAGTCTGAGAAAATCCAACCAAAAAATCCCTACAAAAACTTCCCTCAAAATCCCACCAAACCCCAACAAAATCTCACAAAATCCACCCCAAAAATCCCACAAAGATCACTCAAAAAAATTCCTGCAAAAATCCTCCAAAATCCTCCTCACAATCCCCAATAAACCCTCCCAAAAATTCCAGTGAAAACCTCCCATAAATATTCCGCCCATAAAATCCCATATGTCTGGACTCAAGGGCTCAGACGGGAATTGGTCCCTAATCCAAATCCCTTAAATCCCATTAAAATCCCATCAAATACCCAAAAAAATCTTATCAAACCTCATTAAAATCCCATAAGATTCCATTAAAATCCCTTAAGTTCTCACTAAAATCCCTTAAGTTCTCACTAAAATCCCATAAAACCTCTCTGAAATCCCACAAGTCCCCTCAGTCCCTCAGGTTTTGGGGTCACTTGTTGGGGAAGATGAAATAGGAAAACCTTATAAATATGATTGCCTGGCAAAAGATTTGGAAAATACAGACATTGAGATGAGAACTAGATTTGAAATAACAAACCTTGACTACTGAATAACTAGAAAATAATAGTATAGCCAGGCTGAAAGCAACCCCCCCTTCTGATTAAACAACGCCCTTTACCTGCAGATAGGTCCAAAGGTCAAATGGAATGCTCTGTCTCACCCCCAATGTATGGTTCATCCCACACCTGTGATCCTCCCCTGAAGTATCAGGTATCTGTGACCCCATTGGCCCAAGTCCTGCTCCAGCCCACCTTGAAGCCCCCTGATAAGGTGTGCCCGAGGGACCAGACTCTTTCTTGGACCTTCCCCTGGGACCCTCACCTGGAACCCTCGCTCTCTCCCTCTCCCTGGGCCTGCCACGAGTTGGGCCTGGCAACTCCAAGCAGGGCCTTTGACCCCTTTTAATAAACCACATCTTCCAAGACCTGACTTCAGAGAACTCTCATCCATCCAAACCGTCCTGGAGTCCCGCGCTCTCTGCAGAGATGAAGATGGTCAGAGTAACAAGAAGACAGAGTGGCAATGCTACAGATGCCCTGAGGAATTCAGTCCATGTTTGGCATCCTTTAAGGGAGATGAAAAAAATGAACTCTTGCTTTTTTCTTCACTGGCAATGGAACAAAGCTATTTAATTTTAGAACAAAGCCATCTCATGTCTTTCTTCTAAGGACAAGCAAAGGAAGGTTGGAAAGCCACAAATCCACAGGCAAAGCCATGGCTGTGTCACTGCTCATCACCAAGGAGTGGGGACAGGTGACAGGTCTGGAGTTGAATCCACCTCCACCATGCCAGATATATCCCCAGTGTGATGGCACCCTCAGGCTTGCTCCCTTGGCCAACATGATCCTAAAACTGCCAGAACAGGCAGCCAGGGGGGAGCTTTGCTCTGGTGCACCCTTGTCTTACTGCACACACATCAATCAGTGAGGAATGACTTTGCACTCGAGTTCAGATTCCTGTTGAAACTCCTGCTTTGGACACAAACCCATGTAACTGTCTCCAGATGCAAGGGTCACAGCTGTACAGTCATGCTGCCAGATGTCTACCATGGCCAGTTACCAACCACTGATTGATTCTCTTAATTCAAGTGCCAGATCCCTCCTATTACAGCTCCTCTCCCCCTTGATGCCTTGCATCACAGCCAGCAGACTATCCTTCATCCTGAGGATCTAGGGTGCTCTTTGCCAGCTGCATCCAATCTTGCATCTATTCTTCATCTCCATTGCCACTACCAAATTACTGTGAGATAGCTCTTCATGCAGATGAAGGCTGAATGTTAATTAATAGTGTTAATATCTGCCAATGTGTTTCCTTATCATCTCCACCAAGCTCTTTTACCAAGACATAATCAGCCTGTTTTACTTCTATCCTGGCTCTGATCCTCTGTCTGCATCTCTTGTTACCAGCCAGTCCTTCTACATCAGGTAAGTCCAAAATCCCCAATAGAACAAAACCAACACTCTTTCTCAAAAAGATCATATTTCTCTCTTTGCATGAAATCAATCCAGCTATTTGCATCTAAAAGAGTGAAATGTTCTTTTTCTTCTAGAGTGACTTTTTAGCCAGTCCTGGATCTTAAACCACTATTAAAACCTATTATTTTGATTGTACTGCCCCAATGCACAAACCTCACCTTCTCCCACATTTCCCCCTGCCTGCTCTTTCATTTCTCTAGGCCATGTCCCAAAAACTTAGCTTTCTAACACAATCATATTATTCTTCTCCAACAGCAACTTCCATTTGCTGCCCCATCCCTGTATTTTCCAATCAACATCTCAGCACACAGTTTTCCAGCCTTATCCCCTCCCAGTTTTACTAGGTCTTCTCTCATTCTCCACTTCACATTGCCCCACAAAAAGAAAAACTTCCTACCTGGTTAGAACACATTTCTACCCCAGTACTGGTTCTTCAGTGGTAGAAAACATTTCAGACCACAGCAGATTTTCTTTCAATTGAGATAGCTCAACATCAGCTTCTCAAAGCTTACCAACAACCAAGGCTCAACTTCTCTGCTGCAAGAAACTCAGCAGACTACTTAAAGCTTCACAAACTTCTACAAAAGACCCTCAGCTCTCTACACATCCCTCATATCGCTTCCTGGTCATTAATCACTCTTTCCACCTGAGAGGGCAGGAAATTGCAGACAGATGGGTCCCTTTCAAGGGCCTCTTGACACCCTGAGAGCTTCCCTCATCTTCCTTCAAACTGCCTTCTTCTGCTTTTCCCCATACCCTAAAATCAGTGCTCATCTCCTGTGTTTGTGCCCATCTGTATCTTCTTCAACCTTTATTTTTTTTCTTCCTTTCAAAGGTAAATTGTCTAAATCACAAAAACCTTTACTTGGCTGAATGGAGTGATCGCATAATCAATGGATCTGTAAACCCCGTGTTTCTGCTGCTCCTTATCGCCTGTTCACACCTTTAAAACAGCAGCAAACATCCACCCTACCTCCTCCCTGAGCGGGGCCACTGCAATCCCCTTATCTGACTCCTACATAAAGCACTCCAGAGCATTCCTTGAGACACCTTCTGCCTCCCAGAAGGTGTCTGGGATGGCTGAAACAGTTCTTTAAACCAGGAATCAAACACTTCTCTTTAAAGCATTTCAGTGCTTGATAGAGAAACATCGTACATCGATTGCAATTAACAGGGAGGAGACATCTCCTTGCTCCACACGAAAACGTTGTCAGCCATTAACACCTTCAGGAGGCTCTGCTTGAGTGGAAATAGTGCACCTTGGGATCTCGGCTATCAATCTGCTCAGCAGGGGAAGGGGTCAGAATGGTGAAAAAACAGCTATTTGGGCCTTCAAAACAGTTTCTCTTGCAAGTCATTCTCCCCTTGAGTTTCTGTTCTAGTTAACAAATGGTGAAGCTGCCACACTTCTGATTTTCCACAGAGCTATCCTCAGTAAAAGCTGTCATGTCAGTGTTTCCACGACATACCCCTGGGTGCTGCGGGGCAGCGGCGTCTCCCGTTCCCGAGCCTGCGCAGCCTGCTGGGCGTGCGGCGGCAGTGGGAGCCGCCGGAGCCGGGGCGCTGGCCGCTGTTCCGTCGGGCCCCGGCCCAGCAGGCGGGCAGCCCGCCCCGCTCCGCCCGGCGGGGGCGGTGCCCGCTGCGCGGCTCCGCGGCACGGCTCCGCCGCTCCTTGGGCCGTGCCGGGCTCCCTCGTGTCGGCCCGCGGTGCCGCGGCTCCGCACACCGCGTCTCTCTCTGCGCCCCATCCCTGCCCCGCGCCGGGGGCGGGGGGCGCCGCGCCGGGTCTGCGTTCCGCGCCGGCGCCTGTGTCCGCCGCGGTGCCCTCTGCCAGCGCTGCGGCGGGCGGCACCGCCGAGCTGCCGGCTGCTTCGGCCCCGCTCCCCCGCCTGCCGCGGGGGCTGAGGCTGCGGCGGGGCGCGGGGCTGTTTACCTTGAGCGCGGCTGCTGACGCGGCCGGCGGGAGGCCGGTGGGTTCCCGTGGCCGCGGACCCTCCCCGTCGGCTTTGTGGACCCTCCCCGCCTGCCAGGTGACCGTGCGTCCGAGGGACCGCGGGCGGTTTTGGCAGGAGGTCCTGGATAAGGCTGAGGAGATGTGCGACTCTGCCTCCTCGCAGCGCCTGCAGGATCGCGGAGGAGGCTCCTCTGGCTCTGCTGATGCTGCGGGGAGCGTGGTGTCAAGTGATGCTGCGCTGCCTCGCAGTCAGGTGGCTGCTGCTGTCCCTGTGGAGCCCACGGGACGGGACACGGCAGGTGATGCGACCTTGCCAGGGGGTCCCCAGGCTTTCCCTGTGCTTAGGGGCGTTACTCACGGCACCCATCAGCCTTTATCGTTTAAGATGGTGAAAGAAATCCGTGACACCGTTGCCCTGCGTGGTGTCGGGTCTGCTGAAGTTATGCGGACGATCCGAATGCTCCTTGCTGAGATGCTGACACCTTCCGACATCCGTTCTTTGGCACGTGCTCTTTTTGACTCTGTGCAGTTTGAGGTTTTTGAGGCCAAGTGGGCTCGTTTGGCAGCCAGCGCTGTGCAAAGGAATGCTATGCTCGGGCCGCAGGATCCCCTCGTGAGGATGACCTCATGCAACAAGCTCTGTGATGTCACAGCCCAATCTGTGACCTCACACAACCCACGCTGTGCTGTCACACAGCCCCTCTCTGACATCACAGCTGCTCTGTGCCTCCATGACACAGCCACAGAGGTGCTGCTGTCACAGATTGGGCTATGGCATCACAGAGTTTGTTGTGTGAGGTCATCAAGCAGCTAAGGCATGATAGAGGGGACAGTGTGACATCAGAGAGCAGGCTGTGACATCATGGCATGGCTGTATG
Organism: Anomalospiza imberbis; assembly: GCF_031753505.1. NCBI lineage: Eukaryota > Metazoa > Chordata > Aves > Passeriformes > Viduidae > Anomalospiza > Anomalospiza imberbis. Next base: position 799,868 of record NW_027100060.1, read on the forward strand.
ACATCATAGAGCGGGCAGTGAGGTCAAAGTGTGTGCTGTGACATTACAGAGTGGCAGTATGACATCACAGGGAGGGTTTTGTGACATCAGAGAGTGGACTGTGACATCATAGAGTCAGGTATGAGGCCATAGAGCAGATTCTGCTGTCATGGAGGGTTGCTCTGTGACATCAGAGTGTGGGTTGTGACATCACCGGGTGGCTGTGTAACTTCATAGAGCAGGCTGTGACATCAAAGAACAAACAGTGAGATTGCAGGGTGACATGTCAGAGTCTTCTGTGACATCACAGAGCAGCTGTCTGACATCACAGGGTGACATCTCAGAGTTGTCTCTGTGACATCACAGGGGCTGTGTGACCTCACAGGAGGTTGTATGACATCACAGGGGCTGTGTGACATCACAGGGGCTGTGTGAGGTCACTGGGGAGGTGACTCTGCCCCAGCACCCCCTCCCAGTTCCCCCAGAGGAGTCCAACGCTGCTCGTGCACAGCAGGGTCCCCTGTCCCCCCAGGTCCCCCCGCCCCAGGCGCCGCAGCCTCCCCCAGAGGATGTTCCACGAGATCGAGCCCAGAGCCTGACACAGGGCCATGGGGGGCGGGACAGGGGACAGGGACCCCCCGGCAGCGTCCCCGTGTCCCCCAGGGCCAGAGCCTGGCCCAGGGCTCCTTCACCCTGTTGCCAACGAGGGCTTGAGAGCGCTGAAAAAATCCCCAGCAAGGGAGCAGCAAAAACCAGATTTAATATTGAGCAACAGCACCACAAAGTTCCTTGGCAAGAGTCACTCTGCTCCTGACTGGACACTTCAGGCACACCAAGGAAACAAAGCAACAACAAAACCAAACAGAATCCAGGCAATCAAACCAAAAATGAACCAAGAACTGTCCCTGTGTGAGTGTGAGACACAAGGAAATGAGGGCAAGGATAAAAGGAATACAGGCCCAAGAGCTTACAGAGCTCAAACTTAACAGAACTTGACTTATACCTTAACCTTAACTTCCACCTTCAACTTCACAATTTAGCAAAAGAGCAGCACTTTACAGTATTTAACCTAACTTATAACCTATGACTTTGCAATTTAACTGAGAAATAACATTTTACAATATTCAACTTGGCTTATATATTAAATGTAAAAACTTAGCAAAGAACAACTCTTAGCACACATTAACTTAGCTTAGACCTTGTGATTTAACCCTACTGACAGGCCTGACTGGCTCAGCTCTCCAAGGCACTCAGACCCCTCAGAGAGCAGCATTTCTGCCACATTTCCCGAGCACAGGCACTCCTGTGTGCACACAGACACAAAGAGTCAGTGCAAGGCACCTGTGAGAAATTCCCCTGAGGGCAGGGAAATGCTCCCTGCCGATGCTTTGGCATCTCCCCAGCAGGGGAAGGGTTGAGCCTGGAGGAGTGGGGGGATCGGCCCAGGCTCCCTCGTTGTTGGGGATCCCCGAGTGCAGCAAACGGGAGAGTTCCCGGCTCGGAGAGGCCCCACTCCGAGGGAGTCGCTGGCCCAGGAGAGCTCCAAGGGGCTCCTTTTGGAGCGCTGTCTGTAGGGCCCCAAGAGAGGGGCTTCAGTGCCAGCAATGTTTCATCCTGGCCGCACTTGGCATCCACAGCTTTCTTTGGCAGGGTGAGAACAGGGCTGTTGTGCCACCGAGGGAACAAAAACACTTCCCGGGGCTGCTCCTAAAGCAGCCAGGAGCTGGTTGGGCAGCAGCAGTGCCTGGTGCAGACAGTGTTTGTGATGAGCTCCAAGGAGCTGAGCCCAGGGGCTGTTGGCCAAGGCCGAGGCCCAGCGAGCATTTCTCAGCTGGCAGGGCGGCCGGAGAAGGTGGAGGCGGGGGAATAATTCACGCCCTCAGTGTGCTCCCAGTCGCTCCCAGTATTTCCATGTCCGTGCCCCAAGTGCTGCTCCCAGCCCTGATCCGTGGGGATGGGAATGTCCCGCTCCCTCGCCGGGGCAGGGTCACACCTGAGCCAGGTGTGCAGGGCAGGCCCTTGCCCTGAACCCCAGCACTGTCCCAGCTGCAGGATCTGCTTCCCACCGGCCTCTTCCTCCTGCGTCCCCGAGCCCAGCTTGGTGCTGAACAAAGGGGCTGGGCCGGGGCCATCCCCCGGCGGGGGCTGCACACCCCCCTGCCCCCTCCCCAAATTCCCTCTGGGGGAGCAGGAGCTGGGGCTGGAGCTCTGTGGGGAGGGACAAGGGGGTGACAATGGGATGGGGGGTGTCACACACGCTCTGGGGGGACACACACGGCCCCGGGGACCCCCCCATATCTTCTGCAGAGCCAGGACGATGAACCCCAACATGGAGCCACTGACCTCTGGCAGTATCTTGAGGGTGGGGTCTGGTGGCAGCTTTGGGAGTCTGGGGGAGTCACAACCACCCAAAAACGCCCTCCCAGCCCCACAGCCTCTCCCAGACTCCTCCAACCACCCCACAGCTCCCAGCCAGGACCCCCCCCCCAACTACTCCCTGCAAGATAAATGACCCCAAGAACCACTAAAACCCGTTTCCATCTCCCTCAGGACCCACCCAAATTCTCTGCAAGACACACAGCCCTGTCAGGGACCCAAATCTCCCTCATAGACCCTGCCAAGCCCCCTCCCAGCACCACAAATGCCCACAGGATTGACAGAAGCCCTTCCCAATCCCCCCAGGAGCCCCTAAACTCCCACCTCCCATGGCACTGACCAGGAGAGGTTGGTGGACAGGAACATTTACAGCCAGGATCAGCTCGGGCGCTTCAGCAGTGATTTGGGCACTTTGGGGGAACATCCCGGATAGGGAGACCCAGGCCAGGCACTGGGACAGACAATTAGAATTCTTGGAGAACAGGCGGGCTCAGGTGGACACCTTTTGCCGGCACACCTATGAGATTGTGGACATGTCCCCTGCCTTTGATAGCTTCAGAACACCCAAATCCTCCCAAATGTTCTATTGAACCAACCCCGAATTCACCCCCAAATCCAGGTAAAAGGTGCAGCTTTAGATCTCTTTGCTCAATTTCTTTATTTTCACCCCAGTTTTGGTTGTCTAGACAGGGTGAGGAAAGAAATTATTGAAATGGAAAAGACCTCCAAGATCATGCAGCACTGCTTGATGCCACCAGAAGAAATAACTGGACAGAGCGGGTGAAATTTCTTTGGGGTGTAAAGTCAACAAATCGCTTTCTGCCAGTGAATTTCCAGTTTAGATCAGAGTCCTGATGGGTGTTCCTGCCCCTGTGTTCATCCAGGTGCCTATGGGGATCCAGGAGGATGTGGAGACCACCTTCCAGGTGTCTTCTCAGCAGGGATCACTGGGAATGTGGGTCACCAGGGCTCTGACCAAAGTGGGTCCTCCCATGGGGGATGGAGTTGGAGCAGGGCACGAATCTCTTCCCACAGCTGAGGCATTTGCAGGATTTCCCTTACCGGTGCCTCTGTTGGTGTTGGGTCAAGGTAGAGCTCCTGGAGAAGCTCTTCCCACACTGGGGACACTCGTAGGGCCTCTCCCCAGTGTGGATGCGCTGGTGGGTGACGAGGTGGTACTTTTGTTTGAAGCCCTTCCCACAGTTAGGGCAGCGGAAAGGCCTCTCCTCCGTGTGAATCCCCTGGTGCCTGAGGAGACTGGAGCTGGTCTGAAACCTCTTCTGACACTCGGGACACTCGTAGGGCCTCTCCCCAGTGTGTATGCCTTGGTGGGTGACGAGGGCAGAGCTGCAGCTGAAGCCCTTCCCACACTCCCCACACTCCTAGGGCCATTCCCCGGTGTGGATCATCTGGTGCTGGATCAGGTGGGAGCTCTGCCTGAAGCTCTTCCCACACTCCAAGCACTTGTAGGGCTTCTCCCCATGGTGAACCTGCTCATGGCCCACCAGCTCCGCGCTCTGGCTGAAGCTCTGTCCACCTTCCTGGCACAGGATGCCAGGGCTTTTTGGCCTCCCGGGGTCCCTTCTCCCCTCCTTCTCTGCTTTGGGCTGCAGGGGCTCCAAGGAGTCCTCCCTGCCCCTCTCCAGGCTGTTGAGGGTCCCGCCAATGACGGCACTCCCCCCTCTCTGGGCTCCCCACTTTGGGCTCCTGGGGGACACAGGGCTCTGCTCCTCCAGGCTGCCTCTGCTGTCAGCTGCCACTTGGACCCCCCATTTTCCCCCAAGGGGCCTTTTCCGCTCAGCTTTGCAGTTCTTCATTCTCCAAACATCCCCCCAAAAAACCCAACCCAGGGACCCCCCAGGATATCTGGGCCGAGCTCCCCATCCCTGGTCACCCATGGGATGGGGGCTGAAGGTCCCAGCGGGGCTGTGAATTCAGGAAGGGCTCGACCTCGTGGTTCCTTTTTCTTTTCCTGATCCTCCTTTGTCCCTCCTCTTCCTCTTCGTCCCACTCCTCCTCTTCCATCCCTCCTCCTCCTCCCTAAGCCCACCTCCTTCTCCTACTTCCATCCCTTCTGGCTCTCCTCCTCCATCCCTCTTCTTCCCTCCCTCCTCCTCCTCCCCCAGGAGCAGTGACACCCTTGGTGCCCCGTTCCCGTAGCCCTGGCAGCCCGCGGCAGGAGCAGGGATGGAGCCGGGACAGGTCGGGATGGGCAGCACGGGGCTCACGGCTGCTCCCACCCGCTGGGGGCGAGGGGAACCCGGCCTGGGCAAAAGGAGAGGCAAAAGGAGAGGCAAACTGGGAAAACTGGGGGCTGCACATCCAAACTGGGCCTTGCTGGGGACCCTGCCAGGGGACTGCCAGCCCTTGGGGCTCTTCTCGGGAGATCCGGGAGGGGGGAATGCAGAGAGGGCAGGGGGATCCCAGGAATGGCAGCACTGGGAGTGACTTTTTTATACTGGGATCGTACTGGGATCATACTGGGAGCAGCTGGGCCCATGCTGGGGCAGACTGCGGTCACACTGAAGGAGACTGGGATCATATTGGGATCATACTGGGATCACACTGGGACAGAGTAGGAGCCTGCAGCGGGCAATTGAGACCATGCTGGTGCAAATAGGATACACTGGGAGTGACTGGGTTCATTCTGAGTTTGACTGGGAGCAACTGTGAGCAACTGGGATCATGCTATGAGCAACTGGGAGGAACTGGGAGTCACTGGGTGCATGCTGGGGGTGACTGGAAACAACTGGGCTTATAACTGGGATCAGCTGGGATCATGCTGGAGGTGACAGGGATCATATTGGCAGTGAGTGCAACTACACTGAGGCTGACTGGGAGTGGTTGTGAACAAATGGGATCATGCTGGAAGGAACTGGGAGTGACTGGGAGTATGCTGGAAGGAACTGGGGTACACTGGGAGAGACTGGGAGTGACTGGAACAAAAGTGAGGGTGAAAGGGAGCAACTGGAACCATGTGGGGCACAACTGGTTCATACTGGCAGTGACTGGGAGCACACTGGTCTCATCTCTGGACCATACTGGGAAGGACTGGACTAATACTGGGAGTGTCTGAGACTGACTGGGAACACACCAGGCACATCATCCCCCATACTGGCTGTGACTGGGAGCAACTGGGAACACACTGGATGAAAGTGGGAGCAACAGGGACTATGCTGGGGGCAAATTGTATCATAATGGGGATTGACTGTCAGCAACTGGGCTCCTGCTGGGAGCAGCCTCTGGCGGCCCCGGGAGCCCCGCACCCCTTTCCCGGCCATGCCACCCCTCCAGCCCCAGCACCACCCATTGCCAGGGTGCCGGCACTGCCAGGGGTCCCCCCATCTCGGGGTCCCCGCTGGGGCTTCTGGGGCTCTCCTCTCTCTGGGCTCCCGCTCAGGGCAGCCGCGGCTCTCCTGGGACTCCCCAAAACCGGTGTCCACCCGCCGGGGCTCTGCTGCCCTCACCGCCCACCGGGACCCCCGAAAAACACCTCCCGGGGACCCCCCGATGTCCCCCCGAGGACCAGCTGCGGCTCGGCTTTGGAGCTCTACCAGCTCCAAACATCCCCCCAAAAAAACCCAAACCCAGGGAGCCCCGGGATATTTGGGCCGAGCTCCCCCTCCCTGGGCACCTGCGGGATGGGGGCGATGCTCCCGGGGTGCTGCGAGCTCAGGCAGCGCCAGGGCCACGCGATTCCTTCTCTCCTCTCCTCCGGCTGCTCCCTGCTGCCGCTGCGCCTCTTCCTCCCTCCCTCCTCCTCCTCCCCCGCTCCCGAAGCCCCCGCAGCCGCGGGAGGGGCGGGGATGGAGCCGGGACAGGTCGGAACGCAGAGAGGGCTGGGGGGGATGCCAGGAGTGGCAGTGCCTGGGCTGTCCTGGAATCATACTGGGAGCGGCTCCTGGGTGACCGAGTTCTACTGGGATCATACTGGGATCGTACTGGGAGTGAGGAGGAGCAGCGCGATGGCTCCAGCGCTGGGGCTGGGGGCGGTCCTGGGGCCCCGGGGGGGCAGCGAGAGGTGAGGGGGACCCCCGGCACCGGGACTCCTTGGTCGCCCATTCCGGAGCACCGAGGGGCCCCTGAACCCCCATTCCAGGGCGCCACCATCCCCCCGCACCCCCATTCCCGGCCGGGATTCCACCCCGCACCCCATTATCCGGCACCGGCAACCCCCGCACCCCTTTCCCGGCCATGCCACCTCTCCCAACCCCCAGAGCCCCCTTTTCTTTCACCCAGAGACCCCCTGGACCCCTATTCCTGCCTTTCCCAGCGCCCAGCCCCTCCTTTCCTCAACACCGAGGACACCTGGGACCCCTATTCCCAGCCAGCCCGGGTTTTCTCACTTTTTGCAGGGAATGGGGACACCGGGGACCCTTGGAGTCCCCTTTCCTGACGATAGTGACACAATTAGGCTCGCCCAAACGCCTCCTGGATCTCCCCTAAGCCCCCAGTGGGGATCCCTGGGAGTTCCCCTGTGTTCCCCCTTTCCCAGGACTTTGGGGGTCCCCCCGACCTGTCCGTGCACCCCCAGATTTCTTCCACAGCCGCCTGTGATGGTGGGGGTGGGGGCCGAGTGCTAGCGCCCCCCTGCCTGCAGCAGATCCAGCGGGGAGGGGAGTTTGGGGGGGTCCCTGAGCATTTGGGGTCCCCTGGGTTTTGGGGTGACCCCTGGGCCCCCCAGGATCTCCCTGGAAACGCTGACGCTGCCCGTGCGCAGTGAGAAGGTTCATACCCGGCACGGGGTCCCAGCTCTGTCATCAGCATTGCCCAGGAACCCCCAAACCCTCCCGGGAACCCCCAAATCCCCCGGGACACCCAGACCTCCTCGGGACCCCAAAATCATCCCTGGGCCCTCCAAAAACTCCCCAAGACCACAAAAACCCCACACAGACACCCCCCCAAACTATCCCAGGACATCAAAATTCCCACAAGACCTCCCAGCACCCCCAGACACCCCTGAGAAGGTTCTTACATGGCAGAGAGTCCCCATCTCTGTCACCGGCAGGTACCCCAAACCAGCCTTGGGTTCCCCCTGGGATCGCCCAATCCCCCCCTTTGGGAATCCTGAAAACCCCCCTGGGAACCCCCAAAAATCCACCGGGACCCCAAAAACCCTGGAGATAGGCAAAACCCCCCCCCAGGAATTCATCATGAAATTTATACCCAGCACGGGATCCCCATCACCATCATCGGCATCACCCGGGTACCCCCAGATCCTCTCGGGATCCTGTGCCTGATGCAAATGGAAAGAGAACTTTGGAAAGGGGTGTGAAAAATAAAGCTTGTTTATTTTCAGAAAAACAGCAATGAAAACACAGAACACATTTACATTGTAAGAATATTTGTAACAACAACTATCTATAGAACATATATACCTAAGAACATATGTTATGGTTTGACGCTGGCGCGATGCCAGCACTCCCATGAAAATGCACTTTTTAAAAAAATTGCTGGGAGATGTGATCAGGAACAGAGCAGAGCAGGCTCAAGCTTAATAACAAAGAAAAGAACTTTATTAAACTACTACTACTATAAAAACACAGACACTCAATCCTGGACGAAGACCTTCCAAAACACTCTTCCTCCTCCCAACTAATTCCCACCTAATTTCCAAATGGAACCACAGTGAGACACCACCCGGGTCCTGATCAAGTTGCCACCCTTCAGATATTCAAATACTCAATCTTTCAAGGGAGACAGGAGTCTCCCCTGTGCCACAGACCCCCCAGGAAACACAATTGCCACCCTTGTGTTTCCATGTCACACATGGCAACCACCTGGAGAAAATCTGCCATGGTGACACTCTCCTCTCCATGTCACAGTGCTCTCACCACCGTGCATGGACAGACTGCTCATAGGGCTCCTTTAAGGATGCTTTGCCATGGACCAAAAGAGACAACAGTTCAGTTTCTCATCTTGGGACTACAGTCCCCCCCATTTTCCCCCTGGGGCTGAGGGTCCAAGAACAGAGGTCTTCTTCTCCTCTTCTTCTTCCTTGACGATAGAGGGCTTCTCCACACTTTCTCCAACTCTCCTCTGTTCTCTCTACTCCTCTGCTGGTAATCACTAATACAAGTCTCTTGGCTCACCAGACCACCCCCCTAAGTGCAGCTTCTGTCAGGAGAATTTGGTTCAGTCTATGGCTAACAAGAAAAGTCCAGCCACAAGCCACTCCATCATCTCCTTCCAACTCAACAATTTCTTCTTCCATCATCTCGGATCCCAGACTGTCTCTCTTCTACTTCAAATCAAGGAGGAGTAAAATTTTACAAAGCCTTCATTTCTCAGGAAAGGGTTAAAAGCTCAGACTCCCTGGATGGCTGATATCTCTGCCCAGCAGCGGATTCCCAAGGCCAAGGCTGGGCACCTTCCTCCACCCCTTCTCCTCCGCGCCGGCAAAGTTACAGGTGCCGTCTGGACTCTCTGTCTCTTCCCTCTTGGCGGGGGGAACGACAAAGGCATCTCTGCTTCTCTCCACCCTTCTGTCCACAGGAGCTGGCTCGGTTCCAGTCCTTCAGCCCCCTCGGCTCACCTCGACCAGACCACATGGCTTCCCCTCCCCCGCCCAGCCCGATGGCTGGGCAGGGGAGATCTGCACTGCACCTTGACCGGAACCAAAGAGAGCGAGCTCTTGGGAGTTCCTGCTTTTAACCCCCTGTGTTCTCAGAGGCGTATCCACACCTTTAGTGGCCACTTTAGGTGCCAATATCCAAACTTGACTACTGATTGGTTTGACCCAACTTCCTGAAAGAATTCACTTCCATGTCAAACCACAACAGCATATCCAACAAAAGTCAATGAAACGTATTTACAGAAGACAAAAAGAAGCCCTGAAACCTATGGCCTAAAGACAACAACAAACTCTACAACGTATGTACAAAAGGGTGGCGTCTCTGTCCAGGATCTCCATCGGTCCTTGAGGAAAAGCAAGAGGCACAGTCACTCCAATCAGGCAGAGAGGGCTCTTCCATGTGCCCCTAGGCTGGCCCAGCAAGCGCAGCACAGGCTGGGGATGGCCACCAGAACCCGATGCACCGGGTCCCACATCCCTGAGCAGGGACCACCCAGCCCAGTCCCAGCCTGGCAGCAGGGGACCCGCTCTGCCTGTGGGGACCACATGCCTGTCCTGCTGCTGGTATTGCTCTTCATCCCAAGATCATGGCCTCTTCCTCATCTTTTTCATCAATGTCCATGTCCTCAAGGTACTCTTCCATTTCCACGTCCATCTCCTCTTCCACATCTACCTCCATCTCTTCTTCTCCAGTCTCCTCTCCATCCACTTCCATCTCCTCCTCTGTATCCATCCGCATGTCCACCTCCATCTCTTCCTCTCCAGTCTCTTCTCCATCCACTTCCATCTCCTCCTCTGTATCAATCTCCATGTCCACCTCCATCTCTTCCTCTCCACTCTCTTCTCCATCCACTTCCATCTCCTCCTCTGTATCAATCTCCATGTCCACCTCCATCGCATTGTCTCCACTCTCTTCTCCATCCACTTCCATCTCCTCCTCTCTATCAGCCTGCATGTCCACCTCCATCACGTCCTCTCTCTCGGTGACAGCCTGCAGAGGTAGCAACACCTCAGAGTGGGGTCCCTGTCCCACCCCATCCCCACAGAACTCCAGCCCAGCCGGGCAGCTGGGGGGTGTCCACCTCCATGGAATGGCACTGTACCTTCCTCAGGACAAATGTGAGCATCCTGCAGGGACGGATGACAAAATCCAGGCAACAGAGAGCTTTCAGGACTGATGGGAGTATCAGGGCGCAGGTGACGAGAAGAGTGACAGGGAACATGGTGAAGGGTGAGCTGGCACGAGGGCTGGCACAGGGTGGGCTGACACAAGGGCCAGTGGTTGTGTTGTGTTCTTTGCTGGACGCTGGAAGTTCCTGCTGGAACATCACATCTGTGACATCACAGTGGATCTAAAGAGCATCTTGTTCCGAGCTGAGCAATCTTCCCCAGCCCATGCTGCTCACAGCCCTGTTGCCAAGGATGGGGCATCCACAGCCTGGGCCAGTGCCTCAGCAGCCTCCGTGTAAAAGAGCAGCTCCCTCAGATCCAACTTCAATCAGCCTCCTGCAGTTGAAAGCCATCCCCCCTTGTCCTGTTGCCACGGGCCCGGCTGAACACTGTCCCCGTCTTTCCTGTGGGACCCTTCCAGTCCTGCAGAGCTGCACTGAGGCCTCCCCAGTGTCTCCTGTTTCCAGGCTGAGCATCCCCAGCCCCACTTTGACGGCAGTCAGGTAGATCAGGGGGAGTCAAGGCTGAAGTCAAACAGCATCAGGAACTGAGAGGTGGAAGCTTTAGGCCCAGGTTTGCCTCTGTAATAACAGTGGAGGGGAAGATGGTGGGACACTGGCTCTGTTCTAACCGGTGAATATTTCCTTTTTTTTTTTTTTTTTCTTCTTTTCTGTCATGCTGATGCAGGTGTTGCTGTTTGCAAGGAAGCTTGGCACAATATCCATTGTCTTCTCCATTTGTGAAACACCGAGCAGAGACTGGGCAGGCTGATGATGCAGAGCAAAACCTGCAAATACACCGGTGATCCTGAGCCTGGAGGATGCAGCTAAACCCGGCCAAAAATAATTTCTGGAAAGTCAAGCCTGGTTTACATTTTCTTGAGTTTGGCTATTCCTGAACCGGGGGAGAGGGCATTCGGGGGAGGGGGTGCCACAGGGGTTCCCCTCCCCCGTTTTTGGGGGGTCTCCCATGGTGCCCCCTCCCCAAAAAGCTCCGCGGGCCCCCTGAAGCGGCTTTTGTTCCACCGGCTGGTGCCCCCTGATCCAGGACTGCCCCCGGTGCGTCTGGGGCGCTCTGGGGGGATTTTGGGGGGATTTTGGCGGCATGTATGGGCTTTGGGGGATTTTGTTGGGAGATTAGGGGGAATTATTGGATTTTGGAGAGAATTACTGGGTTTGTGGGGTTATGGGGGTTTTGTGGGATTTGAGGATTTTGGATTTTAGGGATTTTTTAGGGTTTTGGGGTGGTTATTTTTTTGGGGGGTTTATTGAAATTTTTGGGAGGTTTTTTTTTTTTTTAATTTTGGTGGGTTCCACTGTGATTTTGTGGGATTCTTTGGTGTTTAGGAGTTTTTAATTGGGATTTTTGGGGGACTTTGGGGGGTTTTAGTGGAATTTTGGGGGGCTTTGGAGTTGTCCCAAGGTGCGGACAAGGGCTGAGAGGCACCAACATCTGGTTTAAACCCCTGAAAGTCCCAATAAACCCCATGAAATCGCAATTAAATTTCACAAATTCCCTATAGAACACACTCAAATCCCAATAAAAACTCACAAAATCCGGAATAAATCCCACAAATCCCCCCCAAAACTGTCTCCAAAACCACAAGAAGCCCCACAAAATCCTCATGAGACCCAAAGAAATCTTGGCAACACCCAAAAAAAAAAAACAAAAAACCCCCTCAAATCCCCACTAAAATTCCTAAAAAACCCAAATCCCCAAAGAATCCCACTAAATGCCCCCACAATTCCAATAAAATGCCTCCAAATCCCCTAAAAATCCCAATAAAACCCAGAAATAATTCCAGAGGATCCCACAAAATCCCCACAAAATCCCAGTAAAACCTTCCAAAATTCAAAAGAAAACACAAAAAAAATCAATTAACCCACAAATACCCCCAGGAAAAAAACTTCCCACTCAAAGCACCAATAAAACCCCTCAAAATCCAAACTCCCAAAATTCCCAAACCCCCCCACACCTAATAATTCTCCCCAAAAACCCCAACAATTCCCTGTAAACTCCCAACACAATTCCCAAAATCCCAAAAAAGCCCCAGATGCCCAAACCCCTCCTGAGCCCTCCCTGGTCCCTCCCGGTCCCCGCCCAGGCCCGTCCGGGGCCGCGGCCAAAACTGCCCGGAGCGGACGCGGAGGTCCCGGAGCCACCCCGGAGCCGATCCCGGGCTCGGCCTCGGGCTCGGCCCCTTTGGGGGATTTTGGGCCGAAGTGGGCAGGTTTAGGGTGGGCTTCAGATCCCTTGCGGGGATCCCGAGCCTTTTTGGGTGGATTTTCAGCCCCTGTGGCTGATTTGAGGCCGAATCTGGTGGGGTTTAGGGGGGATTTCAGACCCCTTTGGGTGATTTTAGGCCCATGTGGGTGGGGCTGGGGCCCATTTGGGTGAGTTTAGGAAAAACTGGGCCCATATGGGTGAATCCTAATCCTGTGTGGGTGATTTTAGGTCCCTTTTTTGTGTATTTTGGGTGCATTTAAGTAGGGTTTTTTGCTGCTTTGGGCAATTTTAGGTTGAACCAAGCCTTTTTAGGGTGATTTTAGGTCTTCTTGTGTTGGTGTCAGGGACATTTTGGTGATTTTAGATACCTTTGGATGATTTTAGGCTGGACCAGATACTTTCAGGGTGGATTTTAGTCACATTTGAAAGATTTACGGGTGATCTTAAGCCATTTCTTGAGGGCTATAAAACACTTGGGGCAGTTTTAAGCCCCTTTGGTTGGATTTTAGAGCCCTCTGGATACTTTTAATCCCATTTGGTTGGTGTCAGGCCGAACCATGTGGATGTAGGCTGCATTTGATGCCCTTTTGGGTGATTTTGGGTCAAACCGGGCTTTTTTAGGACAGCGCGTCCCCTTGGCCCCGCTCCTTTCCCCTCACGGTTCTGCCCTTTCCTCGCTCCTTTCCCCTCACGGTTCTGCCCTTTCCTCGCTCCTTTCCCCTCATGGTTCAGGATCCCGGAGCAGGGGAGGAGGAGGAGGGAGGGAGGAAGAGGCGCAGCGGCAGCAGGGAGCAGCCGGAGGAGAGGAGAGAAGGAATCGCGTGGCCCTGGCGCTGCCTGAGCTCGCAGCACCCCGGGAGCATCGCCCCCATCCCGCAAGTGCCCGGGGAGGGGGAGCTCGGCCCAAATATCCTGGGGGGTGCCTGGGTTCGGGTTCTTTGGGAGGGATGTTTGGAGCTGGCAGGGCTCCAAAGCCGAGCCGCAGCTGGCCCTCGGGGGGACATCGGGGGGTCCCCGAGAGGTGTTTTTGGGGGATCCCAGTGTGGGTGGCGGCAGAGCCCCATCGGGGAGACACCGGTTTTGGGGAGCCCCGGGAGAGCCGCGGCTGCCCTGAGCGGGAGCCCCGAGAGAGGAGAGCCCCAGAAGCCCCAGCGGGGAACCTGAGAGGGGGGGACCCCTGGCAGTGCCGGCACCCCGGCAATGGGGGGTGCTGGGGCTGGAGGGGCGGCATGGCCGGGAAAGGGGTGCGGGGCTCCCGGGGCCGCCAGGGGCTGCTCCCAGCAGGAGCCCAGTTGCTGCCAGTCAGTCCCCGTTATGATACAATTTGCCCCCAGCACTGTTCCCGTTGTTCCCACTTTCATCCCGTGTGTTCCCAGTTCTCCCACTTGCCCCCAGAATAGTCCCAGTCACTCCCAGTAAGATCCCAGTATGAGTCCAGTATGATCCCAGTCTCTGCCAGCAGGGCCCCAGTCACTCACCCTTGTCCCCAGTTGCCCACAGCGTGGTCCCAGTTGCCCCCAGCACATTCCCAGTGGCTCCATATGTGTCCCAGTCCTAGTGCAATGATGGGGAATACCAAATGCACTTGAGGCATCACGTACGGTTAACACCAAAGCTGTGGCTATGTTTGTGATGGGGTCATAGGTAAAGTTCACTAGGTTCCACCGGGATTGGAATTCCTTTTCAAAATCAGCGGCACTGTCCCAAACTATTTTCCGAATCTCAGTAGGAAAAGTGCCTTCTTCACCTTCTCTTATAATCGAGGCAGCAACCGACTGCATCCCTAATTGAGCCTGGATACAGCTGAGAGCTAAAGAAACGTTCTTTTGTGTGGCACCGAGTGCATCAATTACCAATTTGTGATCATTTACGCTTGCTTCCTCCCAACCCTGTAATATGTTTGATAGCAAGCGCTGATGTTTTCCCAAGGCCAATAAGGACAACTGCAGTGGTTGTTGGAATTTGGTCAAATCTAGTGGTGGCAGCCAATGTGTTCATTAATCCTTCTGAATCAATGCTATTTAGAATTCCCAATCCTGTTCCCACAGCACCGGTTATGTCTCTTAGCATCCGTCTTTTAGAAGGGTTCCGCTGTCGCAACCAGGTCGTCCAACCCTGAAAAGAAGTTGACAAAAAAGGTGAACAAGCTGGCTGAATTTCTGAGACATTTTTTTGCATCAGCAAAATCAGGGGTATTTAACCCCATCGTTTGGGAATTGGGGAGTGTTTGACACCACAGGATCTGGGATTTGGAGGGTTTGATCCTAAAATTTGGGGTTCGGGGCCTGGGGGGGGGGGGGGGTAGGGCTTGACATCCCAGAGTTTGGGTTTGAGGGTGTTTGACCCCCCCAGTGTTTGAACCCCCAGGATTTGGGGTCGGGGGGAGTTGACCCCAGGATCTGGGGTGTTTGACCCGCTGGGTTTGGGGTCGGGGTTGAGAGCAGAGCCATTTCCTGGAAACAGCGGCGGGACCGGGACTGGGAACAGGATCGGGATCGGGAATGGGAGTGGGATCGGGGTCGGGAATGAGATCGGGAACGGGAACAGAAATGGGAATGGGATTGGGATCGGGAACAGGATCAGGAACGGGATTGGGCTCGGGAAGGGGAGAGGCCCTGGCCCAATAATGGACCCCTCCCCCAGGGAGCGACCCTGCCCCAATCCCGGGATGGAGCAATCCCCTCAATCCCAGACCCCTCCCCAATTCCCAAACCCTCCCCAATGCCAGCCCCTGACCCAGTCCCAGACCCCTGCCCAGTCGCTGAACGGACCCTCCCTCAATCCCAGCCCGCCCCGATCCGGATCGGAGCCATCCCCGGAGCCTCCCCCATTCCCGGACCGGAGCCTTCAATCCCTTTTTGGGGCGGCTCCTGCCGCTTCCAGCCCATTTTTGGGGGATCCAAAGGGCTCCGGGGACCCTCCCCACTTTGGGGGTGTTGGGGTGGCCCCAGGGCCGCCCCGAGGGCCGAGGGGGGATGGAAACCCCCAAAGCCGGGGGGCTCCTGGGGGTCCCCAGTTCCCCCCGTCCCCACCCCAAAACAGCTCCTGGCCAATCAGAGCGCGCGGCGCTGCTGACAACTCAGTTGCCGGGCCGGCGATTTTCAGGCAATCAGCGCCTGCGATAGCGCTGCTCATCGGTTGCCAGGCAGATCACAGCGCTTCTCAATGCGCTAGCCAATCAGAGACTGCGCGGGGCCATTTCTAGCCAATCAGAGCGCTTGTTCTCGATGACTCCTCAGTCGCCAGGCGGACCCGCAGCGCCCAGCGCTCCCCGGGAGCGGAATTTGGGGAGGGGGGAGGTGACCCCGGGGATGGGGATGGGGCGTGCGGGGGCAGCTGGGGCCGGACTGGTGGCACTGGTGGTGCTGAGAGCCCCCCCGGCCGCGGGGGTCGCGGTGAGAAGGGGTTGGGGGCCCCAAATTAAACCAAAGAGGGATCGGGACCCCCCCACGGAGCAGGAGGGGCCTGGAACCCCCAAAACCAAACACGGGGGAGGGGAGCGGGGATTGGGGGAACGATGGGGAAGGCGGGGGAAAGAGGGGGATGGGACACCCAAAAAGGATCAAGACAACTTGAGGTGGCCACCTTTCTATGTGGATGGTAGCCAATGGTAGCCAATGCTTTTTCCCAGTCCATGGGATCCCAGTCTGTGCAATCCCAGTCGATGTGGTCCCAGTCCATATAATCTCAACCCAGTTTATCCCAGTGTGTACCGTCCTGATCCCTATGGTCCCATTCCATATGGTCCCAGTCCATAGGATCTCAGTCCAGGTGATCCCAGCCCATGTTTGATCCCAGTCTGTGTGGTTCTGCACACACTGCCAGGGTCTGAAATTCCAGTCACCAGCCAGGAAAAAATGTTCCTACCCTTGAATGTCCTTGCTGTCCTCTCAACGAGTTATAATAAAACTAAAAATCAATAAATTTTAATTTAAATAAAATAGAATAAAAATTAAATTAAAAAATTTCAACTCTTACTTACAGTACTCCAATAATGATTTAAACCAAAACCACCTTTTGCTGGGAATGGAGACACCGGGGACCCTTGGAGTCCCCTTTCCCTACGATAGTGACACAATTAAGCTCGCCCGAACTCCTCCTGGATCTCCCCTAAGCCCCCAGTGGGGATTCCTGGGAGTTCCCCTGTGTTCCCCCTTTCCCAGGACTTTGGGGGTCCCCCCGACCTGTCTGTGCACCCCCAGATTTCTTCCACAGACTCCTGTGATGGTGAGGGGTGGGGGCCAAGTGCTGGTGCCCCCCTGCCTGCAGCAGATCCAGCGGTGAGGGGAGTTTGGGGGGGTCCCTGAGCATTTGGGGTCCCCTGGGTTTTGGGGTGACCCCCGGGCCCCCCAGGATCTCCCTTGACACGCTGACACTGCCCGTGCATAGTGAGAAGGTTCATACCCGGCACGGGGTCCCAGCTCTGTCACCAGCATCGCCCAGGAACCCCCAAACCCTCCCGGGAACCCCCAAACCCCAATACCCCGACCTCCCCGGGACCCCAAAACCATTTCTGGGCCCTCAAAAAACTCCGCAAGACTGCAAAAACCCCACACAGATACCCCCCAAACCCTCCCAGGACATCAAAATTCCCACAAGAGCTCCCAGCACCCCCCAGACCCCCCTGAGAAGGTTCATACCACTCAGGGGGTCCCCATCTCTGTCACTGGCAGGTACCCTAAACCAGCCTTGGGTTCGCCCTGGGATTGCCCAATCCCCCCCTTTGGGAATCCTGAAAACCCCCCTGGGATCCCCCCAAAAATCCACCGGGACCCCAAAAACTATGGATATAGACAAAACCCCCCCAGGAATTTATAATGAAATTTATACCCAACACGGGGTCCCCATCACCATCATCGGCATCACCCGGGTACCCCCAGATCCTCTCGGGACTCCCAAACCCGCCTGGGACCCCCAAACCCTCCCAGGTATCCCTAAATCCTCCCAGGAGTCCCAACCCTCCCCGGGCTCCGCTGCCAGAATCAGCAGGGGTGGTGTTGGCCTCTTCAGGGGAGTTAGAGTGGGACCCGACCAGAGCGGGGGCCCTTAAACCCCAAAAATCCAGCCTGGGGGGCAAAACGTCCCCTACAGCGGCTTGGAGTGAGTCCCCCAGAAAAATGTCACTTAAAGCTGTCATGATCACCCCTGAAAAGGGGCTTGTGGGGCTGTGGCCCCACAAACACCTGAAAATGGGGAGGAAAAAACACCCTTGGAGGGGTGAGGTCCCCCCAAACATCCCTAAAAAGAGAAAAACTCCTCTTCAGAGGGGCCTGAAGACCCTTCAGGGCCCTCGAGGAGGGACAAGATCCCCTCCTCTGCTGGGGCCTCTCCGAGCCGGGAGCTCTCCCGTTGGCGGCTGCCCTCGGGGGAGCCCCGAATGACAGCGGCTCCTGGGCTGAGCCCCCCTCAGCCGGTAATGCGGAGGGAACTGGGGGGGCTGGGACGGGGCCTGGGGGTCCTGGGGTGACCTGGGGGAGCCTCAGTGGGTCCCACCTCCCCCTGTGCCCCCTCTCCCACCCCCTTCCCAATATTGCCCCCAAACAAAAGCTTGTGGCTGTGCCAGCGCCCCCACCGACCTCCAGCCCTGGGAACCTGGAGCAAGCGGAAACCACAACTTTGCAAATGCTACCTGTGCCTGAAGCAAATGGAAAGAGAACTGGGGTGTGAAAAATAAAGCTTGTTTATTTTCAGAAAAACAGCAAAGAAAACACAGAACACATTTACATTGTAAGAATATTTGTAACAACAACTATCTATGGAACGTATATACCTAAGAACATATCTAACAAAAGTCAATGAAACGTATTTACAGAAGACAAAAAGAAGCCCTAAAACCTATAGCCTAAAGAAACCAACAAACTCTACAACGTATGTACAAAAGGGTGGCATCTCTGTCCGGGATCTCCATCGGTCCTTGAGAAAAAGCAAGAGGCACAGTCACTCCAGTCAGGCAGAGAGGGCTCTTCCATGTGCCCCCAGGCTGGCCCAGCAAGCGCAGCACAGGCTGGGGATGGCCACCAGAACCCAATGCACCGGGTCCCACATCCCTGAGCAGGGACCACCCAGCCCAGTCCCAGCCTGGCAGCAGGGGACCCGCTCTGCCTGTGGGGACCACATGCCTGTCCTGCTGCTGGTATTGCTCTTCATCCCAAGATCATGGCCTCTTCCTCATCTTTCTCATCAATGTCCATGTCCTCAAGGTACTCTTCCATTTCCACGTCCATCTCCTCTTCCACATCTACCTCCATCTCTTCTTCACCAGTCTCTTCTCCATCCACTTCCATCTCCTCCTCTGTACCCATCTGCATGTCCACCTCCATCTCTTCCTCTCCAGTCTCTTCTCCATCCACTTCCATCTCCTCCTCTGTATCCATCTGCATGTCCACCTCCATCTCTTCCTCTCCATTCTCTTCTCCATCCACTTCCATCTCCTCCTCTGTATCCATCTGCATGTCCACCTCCATCTCTTCCTCTCCACTCTCTTCTCCATCCACTTCCATCTTCTCCTCTGTATCAATCTCCATGTCCACCTCCATCGCAATGTCTCCACTGTCTTCTCCATCCACTTCCATGTCCTCCTCTCTATCAGCCTGCATGTCCACCTCCATCTCGTCCTCTCTCTCGGTGACAGCCTGCAGAGGTAGCAACACCTCAGAGTGGGGTCCCTGTCCCACCCCATCCCCACAGAACTCCAGCCCAGCCGGGCAGCTGGGGGGTGTCCACCTCCATGGAATGGCACTGTACCTTCCTCAGGACAAATGTGAGCATCCTGCAGGGACGGATGACAAAATCCAGGCAACAGAGAGCTTTCAGGACTGATGGGAGTATCAGGGCGCAGGTGACGAGAAGAGTGACAGGGAGCATGGTGAAGGGTGAGCTGGCACGAGGGCTGGCACAGGGTGGGCTGACACAAGGGCCAGTGGTTGTGTTGTGCTCTTTGCTGGACGCTGGAAGTTCCTGCTGGAACATCACATCTGTGACATCACAGTGGATCTAAAGAGCATCTTGTTCCGAGCTGAGCAATCTTCCCCAGCCCATGCTGCTCACAGCCCTGTTGCCAAGGATGGGGCATCCACAGCCTGGGCCAGTGCCTCAGCAGCCTCCGTGTAAAAGAGCAGCTCCCTCAGATCCAACTTCAATCAGCCTCCTGCAGTTGAAAGCCATCCCCCCTTGTCCTGTTGCCACGGGCCCGGCTGAACACTGTCCCCGTCTTTCCTGTGGGACCCTTCCAGTCCTGCAGAGCTGCAGGGAGGCCTCCCCAGTGTCTCGTCTTTCCAGGCTGAGCATCCCCAGCCCCACTTGGACGGCAGTCAGGTAGATCAGGGGGAGTCAAGGCTGAAGTCAAACAGCATCAGGAACTGAGAGGTGGAAGCTTTAGGCCCAGGTTTGCCTCTGTAATAACAGTGGAGGGGAAGATGGTGGGACACTAGCTCTGTTCTAACCAGTGAATATTTCCTTTTTTTTTTTTTCCCTTCTTTTCTGTCATGCTGATGCAGGTGTTGCTGTTTGCAAGGAAGCTTGGCACATTATCCATTGTCTTCTCCATTTGTGAAACACCGAGCAGAGTCTGGGCAGGCTGATGATGCAGAGCAAAACCTGCAAATACACCGGTGATCCTGAGCCTGGAGGATGCAGCTAAACCCGGCCAAAAATAATTTCTGGAAAGTCAAGCCTGGTTTACATTTTCTTGAGTTTGGCTATTCCTGAACCGGGGGAGAGGGCATTCGGGGGAGGGGGTACCACAGGGGTTCCCCTCCCCCGTTTTTGGGGGGTCTCCCATGGTGCCCCCTCCCCAAAAAGCTCCGCGGGCCCCCTGAAGCGGCTTCTGTTCCACCGGCCGGTGCCCCCTGATCCAGGACTGCCCCCGGTGAGTCTGGGGCGCTCTGGGGGGATTTTGGGGGGATTTTGGCGGCATGTATGGGCTTTGGGGGATTTTGTTGGGAGATTAGGGGGAATTATTGGATTTTGGAGAGAATTACTGGGTTTGTGGGGTTATGGGGGTTTTGTGGGATTTGAGGGTTTTGGATTTTGGGGATTTTTTAGGGTTTTGGGGTGGTTATTTTTTGGGGGGTTTATTGAAATTTTTGGGCGTTTTTTTTTTTTTTTTAATTTTGGTGGGTTCCACTGGGATTTTGTGGGATTCTTTGGTGTTTAGGAGTTTTTAATTGGGATTTTTGGGGGATTTTGGGGGGTTTTAGTGGAATTTTGGGGGGCTTTGGAGTTGTCCCAGGGTGTGGGGAAGGGCTGAGAGGCACCAACATCTGGTTTAAACCCCTGAAAGTCCCAATAAACCCCATGAAATCGCCATTAAATTTCACAAATTCCCATTAGAATACCCTCGAATCCCAAAAAAGCTCACAAAATCCCAATTAAACCCCACAAATCCCCCCAAAAATGTCTCCAAAACCACAACAAGCCCCACAAAATACTCACGAGACCCAAAGAAATCTTGGCAACACCCAAAAAAACCCACAAGCCCCCCCAAATCCCCACTAAAAAAACTGAAAAACCCAAATCCCCAAAGAATCCCACTAATTGCCCCCACAATTCCAATAAAATGCCTCCAAATCCCCTAAAAATCCCAATAAAACCCAGAAATAATTCCAGAGGATCCCACAAAATCCCCACAAAATCCCAGTAAAACCTTCCAAAATTCAAAAGAAAACACAAAAAAAATCAATTAACCCCCAAATACCCCCAGGAAAAAGACTTCCCACTCAAAGCACCAAGAAAACCCCTCAAAATCCAAACTCCCAAAATTCCCAAACACCTCCACACCCAATAATTCTCCCCAAAAACCCCAACAATTCCCTGTAAACTCCCAACACAATTCCCAAAAGCCCAAAAAAGCTCCAGATGCCCAAACCCCTCCCGAGCCCTCCCTGGTCCCTCCCGGTCCCGCCCAGGCCCGTCCGGGGCCGCGGCCAAAACTGCCCGGAGCGGACGCGGAGGTCCCGGAGCGACCCTGGAGCCGATCCCGGGCTCGGCCTCGGGCTCGGCCCCTTTGGGGGATTTTGGGCCACACTGGGCAGGTTTAGGGTGGGCTTCAGATCCCTTGCGGGGATCCCGAGCCTTTTTGGGTGGATTTTCAGCCCCTGTGGCTGATTTGAGGCCGAATCTGGTGGGGTTTAGGGGGGATTTCAGACCCCTTTGGATGATTTTAGGCCCATGGGGGTGGGGCTGGGGCCCATTTGGGTGAGTTTAGGCAAAACTGGGCCCATATGGGTGAATCCTAATCCTGTGTGGGTGATTTTAGGTCCCTTTTTTGTGTATTTTGGGTGCATTTAAGTAGGGTTTTTTGCTGCTTTGGGCAATTTTAGGTTGAACCAAGCCTTTTTAGGGTGATTTTAGTTCTTCTTGTGTTGGTGTCAGGGACATTTTGGTGATTTTAGATACCTTTGGATGATTTTAGCTGGACCAGATACCTTCAGGGTGGATTTTAGTCACATTTGAAAGATTTACGGGTGACCTTAAGCCATTTCTTGAGGGCTATAAAACACTTGGGGCAGTTTTAAGCCCCTTGGGTTGGATTTTAGAGCCCTCTGGATACTTTTAATCCCATTTGGTTGGTGTCAGGCCGAACCATGTGGATGTAGGCTGTATTTGATGCCCTTTTGGGTGATTTTGGGTCAAAGCGGGCTTTTTTAGGACAGCGCGTCCCCTTGGACCTCCTCCTTTCCCCTCATGGTTCCGCCCTTTCCTCGCTCCTTTCCCCTCATGGTTCAGGATCCCGGAGCGGGGGAGGAGGAGGAGGGAGGGAGGAAGAGGCGCAGCGGCAGCAGGGAGCAGCCGGAGGAGAGGAGAGAAGGAATCGCGTGGCCCTGGCGCTGCCTGAGCTCGCAGCACCCCGGGAGCATCGCCCCCATCCCGCAGGTGCCCAGGGAGGGGGAGCTCGGCCCAAATATCCTGGGGCTGCCTGGGTTTGGGATTTTTTGGGGGGATGTTTGGAGCTGGCAGGGCTCCAAAGCCGAGCCGCAGCTGGCCCTCGGGGGGACATCGGGGGGTCCCCGAGAGGTGTTTTCGGGGGATCCCAGTGTGGGTGGCGGCAGAGCCCCGTCGGGGGGACACCGGTTTTGGGGAGCCCCGGGAGAGCCGCGGCTGCCCTGAGCGGGAGCCCCGAGAGAGGAGAGCCCCAGAAGCCCCAGCGGGGAACCCGAGAGGGGGGGACCCCTGGCAGTGCCGGCACCCCGGCAATGGGGGGTCCGGCATGGCCGGGAAAGGGGTGCGGGGCTCCCGGGGCCACCAGGGGCTGCTCCCAGCAGGAGCCCAGTTGCTGCCAGTCACTCCCCATTATGATACAATTTGCCCCCAGCACTGTTCCTGTTGTTCCCACTTTCATCCCGTGTGTTCCCAGTTCTCCCACTTGCCCCCAGAATAGTCCCAGTCACTCCCAGTAAGATCCCAGTATGAGTCCAGTATGATCCCAGTCTCTGCCAGCAGGGCCTCAGTCACTCACCCTTGTCCCCAGTTGCCCCCAGTGTGGTCCTAGTTGCCCCCAGCACATTCCCAGTGGCTCCATATGTGTCCCAGTCCTAGTGCAATGATGGGGAATACCAAATGCACTTGAGGCATCACGTACGGTTAACACCAAAGCTGTGGCTATGTTTGTGATGGGGTCATAGGTAAAGTTCACTAGGTTCCACCGGGATTGGAATTCCTTTTCAAAATCAGCGGCACTGTCCCAAACTATTTTCCGAATCTCAGTAGGAAAAGTGCCTTCTTCACCTTCTCTTATAATCGAGGCAGCAACCGACTGCATCCCTAATTGAGCCTGGATACAGCTGAGAGCTAAAGAAACATTCTTTTGTGTGGCACCGAGTGCATCAATTACCAATTTGTGATCATTTACGCTTGCTTCCTCCCAACTTGGTAATATGTTTGATAGCAAGCGCTGATGTCTTCCCAAGGCCAGTAAGGACGACTGCAGTGGTTGTTGGAATTTGGTCAAATCTAGTGGTGGCAGCCAATGTGTTCATTAATACTTCTGAATCAATGCTATTTAGAATTCCCAATCCTGTTCCCACAGCACCGGTTATGTCTCTTAGCATCCGTCTTTTAGAAGGGTTCCGCTGTCGCAACCAGGTCGTCCAACCCTGAAAAGAAGTTGACAAAAAAGGTGAACAAGCTGGCTGAATTTCTGAGACATTTTTTTGCATCAGCAAAATCAGGGGTATTTAACCCCATCGTTTGGGAATTGGGGAGTGTTTGACACCCCAGGATCTGGGATTTGGAGGGTTTGATCCTAAAATTTGGGGTTCGGGGCCTCGGGGGGGGGGGGGGTAGGGCTTGACATCCCAGAGTTGGGGTTTGAGGGTGTTTGACCCCCCCAGTGTTTGAACCCCCAGGATTTGGGGTCGGGGGGAGTTGACCCCAGGATCTGGGGTGTTTGACCCGCTGGGTTTGGGGTCGGGGTTGAGAGCAGAGCCATTTCCTGGAAACAGCGGCGGGACCGGGACTGGGAACAGGATCGGGATCGGGAATGGGAGTGGGATCGGGGTCGGGAATGAGATCGGGAACGGGAACAGAAATGGGAATGGGATTGGGATCGGGAACAGGATCAGGAACGGGATTGGGCTCGGGAAGGGGAGAGGCCCGTCCCAATAATGGACCCCTCCCCCAGGGAGCGACCCTGCCCCAGTCCCGGGATGGAGCAATCCCCTCAATCCCAGACCCCTCCCCAATTCCCAAACCCTCCCCAATGCCAGCCCCTGACCCAGTCCCAGACCCCTCCCCAGTCGCTGAACGGACCCTCCCTCAATCCCAGCCCGCCCCGATCCGGATCGGAGCCATCCCCGGAGCCTCCCCCATTCCCGGACCGGACCCTTCAATCCCTTTTTGGGGCGGCTCCTGCCGCTTCCAGCCCATTTTTGGGGGATCCAAAGGGCTCCGGGGACCCTCCCCACTTTGGGGGTGTTGGGGTGGCCCCAGGGCCGCCCCGAGGGCCGAGGGGGGATGGAAACCCCCAAAGCCGGGGGGCTCCTGGGGGTCCCCAGTTCCCCCCGTCCCCACCCCAAAACAGCTCCTGGCCAATCAGAGCGCGCGGCGCTGCTGACAACTCAGTTGCCGGGCCGGCGATTTTCAGGCAATCAGCGCCTGCGATAGCGCTGCTCATCAGTTGCCAGGCAGATCAAAACGCTTCTCAATGCGCTAGCCAATCAGAGACTGCGCGGAGCCATTTCTAGCCAATCAGATCGCTTGTTCTCGATGACTCCTCAGTCGCCAGGCGGAGCCGCAGTGCCCAGCGCTCCCCGGGAGCGGAATTTGGGGAGGGGGGAGGTGACCCTGGGGATGGGGATGGGGCGTGCGGGGGCAGCTGGGGCCGGACTGGTGGCACTGGTGGTGCTGAGAGCCCCCCCGGCCGCGGGGGTCGCGGTGAGAAGGGGTTGGGGGCCCCAAATTAAACCAAAGAGGGATCGGGACCCCCCCACGGAGCAGGAGGGGCCTGGAACCCCCAAAACCAAACACGGGGGAGGGGAGCGGGGATTGGGGGAACGATGGGGAAGGCGGGGGAAAGAGGGGGATGGGACACCCAAAAAGGATCAAGACAACTTGAGGTGGCCACCTTTCTATGTGGATGGTAGCCAATGGTAGCCAATGCTTTTTCCCAGTCCATGGGATCCCAGTCTGTGCAATCCCAGTCGATGTGGTCCCAGTCCATAGAATCTCAACCCAGTTTATCCCAGTGTGTACCGTCCTGATCCCTATGGTCCCATTCCATATGGTCCCAGTCCATAGGATCTCAGTCCAGGTGATCCCAGCCCATGTTTGATCCCAGTCTGTGTGGTTCTGCACACACTGCCAGGGTCTGAAATTCCAGTCACCAGCCAGGAAAAAATGTTCCTGCCCTTGAATGTCCTTGCTGTCCTCTCAACGAGTTATAATAAAACTAAAAATCAATAAATTTGAATTTAAATAAAATAGAATAAAAATGAAATTTAAAAATTTCAACTCTTACAACCCTCCTAGGGCTCCGCTGCCGGAATCAGCAGGAGTGGTGTTGGCCTCTTCAGGGGAGTTAGAGTGGGACCCGACCAGAGCGGGGGCCCTTAAACCCCAAAAATCCACCCTGGGGGGCAAAACGTCCCCTACAGCGGCTTGGAGTGAGTCCCCCAGAAAAATGTCACTTAAAGCTGTCATGATCACCCCTGAAAAGGGGCTTGTGGGGCTGTGGCCCCACAAACACCTGAAAATGGGGAGGAAAAAACACCCTTGGAGGGGTGAGGTCCCCCCAAACATCCCTAAAAAGAGAAAAACTCCTCTTCAGAGGGGCCTGAAGACCCTTCAGGGCCCTCGAGGAGGGACAAGATCCCCTCCTCTGCTGGGGCCTCTCCGAGCCGGGAGCTCTCCCGTTGGCGGCTGCTCTCGGGGGAGCCCCGAACGACGGCGGCTCCTGGGCTGAGCCCCCCTCAGCCGGTAATGCGGAGGGAACTGGGGGGGCTGGGACGGGGCCTGGGGGTCCTGGGGTGACCTGGGGGAGCCTCAGTGGGTCCCACCTCCCCCTGTGCCCCCTCTCCCACCCCCTTCCCAATATTGCCCCCAAACAAAAGGTTGTGGCTGTGCCCCCACCGACCTCCAGCCCTGGGAACCTGGAGCAAGCGGAAACCACAACTTTGCAAATGCTACCTGTGCCTGAAGCAAATGGAAAGAGAACTGGGGTGTGAAAAATAAAGCTTGTTTATTTTCAGAAAAACAGCAAAGAAAACACAGAACACATTTACATTGTAAGAATATTTGTAACAACAACTATCTATGGAACATATATACCCAAGAACATATCTAACAAAAGTCTATGAAACGTATTTACAGAAGACAAAAAGAAGCCCTAAAACCTATAGCCTAAAGACAACAACAAACTCTACAACGTATGTACAAAAGGGTGGCATCTCTGTCCGGGATCTCCATCGGTCCTTGAGGAAAAGCAAGAGGCACAGTCACTCCAGTCAGGCAGAGAGGGCTCTTCCATGTGCCCCCAGGCTGGCCCAGCAAGCGCAGCACAGGCTGGGGATGGCCACCAGAACCCAATCCACCGGGTCCCACATCCCTGAGCAGGGACCACCCAGCCCAGTCCCAGCCTGGCAGCAGGGGACCCGCTCTGCCTGTGGGGACCACATGCCTGTCCTGCTGCTGGTATTGCTCTTCATCCCAAGATCATGGCCTCTTCCTCATCTTTCTCATCAATGTCCATGTCCTCAAGGTACTCTTCCATTTCCACGTCCATCTCCTCTTCCACATCTACCTCCATCTCTTCCTCTCCAGTCTCTTCTCCATCCACTTCCATCTCCTCCTCTGTATCCATCTGCATGTCCACCTCCATCTCTTCCTCTCCATTCTCTTCTCCATCCACTTCCATCTCCTCCTCTGTATCCATCTGCATGTCCACCTCCATCTCTTCCTCTCCACTCTCTTCTCCATCCACTTCCATCTTCTCCTCTGTATCAATCTCCATGTCCACCTCCATCGCAATGTCTCCACTGTCTTCTCCATCCACTTCCATGTCCTCCTCTCTATCAGCCTGCATGTCCACCTCCATCTCGTCCTCTCTCTCGGTGACAGCCTGCAGAGGTAGCAACACCTCAGAGTGGGGTCCCTGTCCCACCCCATCCCCACAGAACTCCAGCCCAGCCGGGCAGCTGGGGGGTGTCCACCTCCATGGAATGGCACTGTACCTTCCTCAGGACAAATGTGAGCATCCTGCAGGGACGGATGACAAAATCCAGGCAACAGAGAGCTTTCAGGACTGATGGGAGTATCAGGGCGCAGGTGACGAGAAGAGTGACAGGGAGCATGGTGAAGGGTGAGCTGGCACGAGGGCTGGCACAGGGTGGGCTGACACAAGGGCCAGTGGTTGTGTTGTGCTCTTTGCTGGACGCTGGAAGTTCCTGCTGGAACATCACATCTGTGACATCACAGTGGATCTAAAGAGCATCTTGTTCCGAGCTGAGCAATCTTCCCCAGCCCATGCTGCTCGCAGCCCTGTTGCCAAGGATGGGGCATCCACAGCCTGGGCCAGTGCCTCAGCAGCCTCCGTGTAAAAGAGCAGCTCCCTCAGATCCAACTTCAATCAGCCTCCTGCAGTTGAAAGCCATCCCCCCTTGTCCTGTTGCCACGGGCCCGGCTGAACACTGTCCCCGTCTTTCCTGTGGGACCCTTCCAGTCCTGCAGAGCTGCAGGGAGGCCTCCCCAGTGTCTCGTCTTTCCAGGCTGAGCATCCCCAGCCCCACTTGGACGGCAGTCAGGTAGATCAGGGGGAGTCAAGGCTGAAGTCAAACAGCATCAGGAACTGAGAGGTGGAAGCTTTAGGCCCAGGTTTGCCTCTGTAATAACAGTGGAGGGGAAGATGGTGGGACACTGGCTCTGTTCTAACCAGTGAATATTTCCTTTTTTTTTTTTTCCCTTCTTTTCTGTCATGCTGATGCAGGTGTTGCTGTTTGCAAGGAAGCTTGGCACATTATCCATTGTCTTCTCCATTTGTGAAACACCGAGCAGAGTCTGGGCAGGCTGATGATGCAGAGCAAAACCTGCAAATACACCGGTGATCCTGAGCCTGGAGGATGCAGCTAAACCCGGCCAAAAATAATTTCTGGAAAGTCAAGCCTGGTTTACATTTTCTTGAGTTTGGCTATTCCTGAACCGGGGGAGAGGGCATTCGGGGGAGGGGGTACCACAGGGGTTCCCCTCCCCCGTTTTTGGGGGGTCTCCCATGGTGCCCCCTCCCCAAAAAGCTCCGCGGGCCCCCTGAAGCGGCTTCTGTTCCACCGGCCGGTGCCCCCTGATCCAGGACTGCCCCCGGTGAGTCTGGGGCGCTCTGGGGGGATTTTGGGGGGATTTTGGCGGCATGTATGGGCTTTGGGGGATTTTGTTGGGAGATTAGGGGGAATTATTGGATTTTGGAGAGAATTACTGGGTTTGTGGGGTTATGGGGGTTTTGTGGGATTTGAGGGTTTTGGATTTTGGGGATTTTTTAGGGTTTTGGGGTGGTTATTTTTTGGGGGGTTTATTGAAATTTTTGGGCGTTTTTTTTTTTTTTTTAATTTTGGTGGGTTCCACTGGGATTTTGTGGGATTCTTTGGTGTTTAGGAGTTTTTAATTGGGATTTTTGGGGGATTTTGGGGGGTTTTAGTGGAATTTTGGGGGGCTTTGGAGTTGTCCCAGGGTGTGGGGAAGGGCTGAGAGGCACCAACATCTGGTTTAAACCCCTGAAAGTCCCAATAAACCCCATGAAATCGCCATTAAATTTCACAAATTCCCATTAGAATACCCTCGAATCCCAAAAAAGCTCACAAAATCCCAATTAAACCCCACAAATCCCCCCAAAAATGTCTCCAAAACCACAACAAGCCCCACAAAATCCTCACGAGACCCAAAGAAATCTTGGCAACACCCAAAAAAACCCACAAGCCCCCCCAAATCCCCACTAAAAAAACTGAAAAACTAAATCCCCAAAGAATCCCACTAATTGCCCCAACAATTCCAATAAAATGCCTCCAAATCCCCTAAAAATCCCAATAAAACCCAGAAATAATTCCAGAGGATCCCACAAAATCCCCACAAAATCCCAGTAAAACCTTCCAAAATTCAAAAGAAAACACAAAAAAAATCAATTAACCCCCAAATACCCCCAGGAAAAAGACTTCCCACTCAAAGCACCAAGAAAACCCCTCAAAATCAAAACTCCCAAAATTCCCAAACACCCCCACACCCAATAATTCTCCCCAAAAACCCCAACAATTCCCTGTAAACTCCCAACACAATTCCCAAAATCCCAAAAAAGCCCCAGATGCCCAAACCCCTCCCGAGCCCTCCCTGGTCCCTCCCGGTCCCGCCCAGGCCCGTCCGGGGCCGCGGCCAAAACTGCCCGGAGTGGACGCGGAGGTCCCGGAGCGACCCCGGAGCCGATCCCGGGCTCGGCCTCGGGCTCGGCCCCTTTGGGGGATTTTGGGCCACACTGGGCAGGTTTAGGGTGGGCTTCAGATCCCTTGCGGGGATCCCGAGCCTTTTCGGGTGGATTTTCAGCCCCTGTGGCTGATTTGAGGCCGAATCTGGTGGGGTTTAGGGGGGATTTCAGACCCCTTTGGATGATTTTAGGCCCATGGGGGTGGGGCTGGGGCCCATTTGGGTGAGTTTAGGCAAAACTGGGCCCATATGGGTGAATCCTAATCCTGTGTGGGTGATTTTAGGTCCCTTTTTTGTGTATTTTGGGTGCATTTAAGTAGGGTTTTTTGCTGCTTTGGGCAATTTTAGGTTGAACCAAGCCTTTTTAGGGTGATTTTAGTTCTTCTTGTGTTGGTGTCAGGGACATTTTGGTGATTTTAGATACCTTTGGATGATTTTAGCTGGACCAGATACCTTCAGGGTGGATTTTAGTCACATTTGAAAGATTTACGGGTGACCTTAAGCCATTTCTTGAGGGCTATAAAACACTTGGGGCAGTTTTAAGCCCCTTGGGTTGGATTTTAGAGCCCTCTGGATACTTTTAATCCCATTTGGTTGGTGTCAGGCCGAACCATGTGGATGTAGGCTGTATTTGATGCCCTTTTGGGTGATTTTGGGTCAAAGCGGGCTTTTTTAGGACAGCGCGTCCCCTTGGACCTCCTCCTTTCCCCTCATGGTTCCGCCCTTTCCTCGCTCCTTTCCCCTCATGGTTCAGGATCCCGGAGCGGGGGAGGAGGAGGAGGGAGGGAGGAAGAGGCGCAGCGGCAGCAGGGAGCAGCCGGAGGAGAGGAGAGAAGGAATCGCGTGGCCCTGGCGCTGCCTGAGCTCGCAGCACCCCGGGAGCATCGCCCCCATCCCGCAGGTGCCCAGGGAGGGGGAGCTCGGCCCAAATATCCTGGGGCTGCCTGGGTTTGGGATTTTTTGGGGGGATGTTTGGAGCTGGCAGGGCTCCAAAGCCGAGCCGCAGCTGGCCCTCGGGGGGACATCGGGGGGTCCCCGAGAGGTGTTTTCGGGGGATCCCAGTGTGGGTGGCGGCAGAGCCCCGTCGGGGGGGACACCGGTTTTGGGGAGCCCCGGGAGAGCCGCGGCTGCCCTGAGCGGGAGCCCCGAGAGAGGAGAGCCCCAGAAGCCCCAGCGGGGAACCCGAGAGGGGGGGACCCCTGGCAGTGCCGGCACCCCGGCAATGGGGGGTGCTGGGGCTGGAGGGGCGGCATGGCCGGGAAAGGGGTGCGGGGCTCCCGGGGCCGCCAGGGGCTGCTCCCAGCAGGAGCCCAGTTGCTGCCAGTCACTCCCCATTATGATACAATTTGCCCCCAGCACTGTTCCTGTTGTTCCCACTTTCATCCCGTGTGTTCCCAGTTCTCCCACTTGCCCCCAGAATAGTCCCAGTCACTCCCAGTAAGATCCCAGTATGAGTCCAGTATGATCCCAGTCTCTGCCAGCAGGGCCTCAGTCACTCACCCTTGTCCCCAGTTGCCCCCAGCGTGGTCCCAGTTGCCCCCAGCACATTCCCAGTGGCTCCATATGTGTCCCAGTCCTAGTGCAATGATGGGGAATACCAAACGCACTTGAGGCATCACGTACGGTTAACACCAAAGCTGTGGCTATGTTTGTGATGGGGTCATAGGTAAAGTTCACTAGGTTCCACCGGGATTGGAATTCCTTTTCAAAATCAGCGGCACTGTCCCAAACTATTTTCCGAATCTCAGTAGGAAAAGTGCCTTCTTCACCTTCTCTTATAATCGAGGCAGCAACCGACTGCATCCCTAATTGAGCCTGGATACAGCTGAGAGCTAAAGAAACGTTCTTTTGTGTGGCACCGAGTGCATCAATTACCAATTTGTGATCATTTACGCTTGCTTCCTCCCAACTTGGTAATATGTTTGATAGCAAGCGCTGATGTCTTCCCAAGGCCAGTAAGGACGACTGCAGTGGTTGTTGGAATTTGGTCAAATCTAGTGGTGGCAGCCAATGTGTTCATTAATACTTCTGAATCAATGCTATTTAGAATTCCCAATCCTGTTCCCACAGCACCGGTTATGTCTCTTAGCATCCGTCTTTTAGAAGGGTTCCGCTGTCGCAACCAGGTCGTCCAACCCTGAAAAGAAGTTGACAAAAAAGGTGAACAAGCTGGCTGAATTTCTGAGACATTTTTTTGCATCAGCAAAATCAGGGGTATTTAACCCCATCGTTTGGGAATTGGGGAGTGTTTGACACCCCAGGATCTGGGATTTGGAGGGTTTGATCCTAAAATTTGGGGTTCGGGGCTGGGGGGGGGGGGGGGGGTAGGGCTTGACATCCCAGAGTTTGGGTTTGAGGGTGTTTGACCCCCCCAGTGTTTGAACCCCCAGGATTTGGGGTCGGGGGGAGTTGACCCCAGGATCTGGGGTGTTTGACCCGCTGGGTTTGGGGTCGGGGTTGAGAGCAGAGCCATTTCCTGGAAACAGCGGCGGGACCGGGACTGGGAACAGGATCGGGATCGGGAATGGGAGTGGGATTGGGGTCGGGAATGAGATCGGGAACGGGAACAGAAATGGGAATGGGATTGGGATCGGGAACAGGATCAGGAACGGGATTGGGCTCGGGAAGGGGAGAGGCCCTTGCCCAATAATGGACCCCTCCCCCAGGGAGCGACCCTGCCCCAGTCCCGGGATGGAGCAATCCCCTCAATCCCAGACCCCTCCCCAATTCCCAAACCCTCCCCAATGCCAGCCCCTGACCCAGTCCCAGACCCCTCCCCAGTCGCTGAACGGACCCTCCCTCAATCCCAGCCCGCCCCGATCCGGATCGGAGCCATCCCCGGAGCCTCCCCCATTCCCGGACCGGACCCTTCAATCCCTTTTTGGGGCGGCTCCTGCCGCTTCCAGCCCATTTTTGGGGGATCCAAAGGGCTCCGGGGGCCCTCCCCACTTTGGGGGTGTTGGGGTGGCCCCAGGGCCGCCCCGAGGGCCGAGGGGGGATGGAAACCCCCAAAGCCGGGGGGCTCCTGGGGGTCCCCAGTTCCCCCCGTCCCCACCCCAAAACAGCTCCTGGCCAATCAGAGCGCGCGGCGCTGCTGACAACTCAGTTGCCGGGCCGGCGATTTTCAGGCAATCAGCGCCTGCGATAGCGCTGCTCATCGGTTGCCAGGCAGATCAAAACGCTTCTCAATGCGCTAGCCAATCAGAGACTGCGCGGGGCCATTTCTAGCCAATCAGAGCGCTTGTTCTCGATGACTCCTCAGTCGCCAGGCGGACCCGCAGCGCCCAGCGCTCCCCGGGAGCGGAATTTGGGGAGGGGGGAGGTGACCCTGGGGATGGGGATGGGGCGTGCGGGGGCAGCTGGGGCCGGACTGGTGGCACTGGTGGTGCTGAGAGCCCCCCCGGCCGCGGGGGTCGCGGTGAGAAGGGGTTGGGGGCCCCAAATTAAACCAAAGAGGGATCGGGACCCCCCCCCACGGAGCAGGAGGGGCCTGGAACCCCCAAAACCAAACACGGGGGAGGGGAGCGGGGATTGGGGGAACGATGGGGAAGGCGGGGGAAAGAGGGGGATGGGACACCCAAAAAGGATCAAGACAACTTGAGGTGGCCACCTTTCTATGTGGATGGTAGCCAATGGTAGCCAATGCTTTTTCCCAGTCCATGGGATCCCAGTCTGTGCAATCCCAGTCGATGTGGTCCCAGTCCATATAATCTCAACCCAGTTTATCCCAGTGTGTACCGTCCTGATCCCTATGGTCCCATTCCATATGGTCCCAGTCCATAGGATCTCAGTCCAGGTGATCCCAGCCCATGTTTGATCCCAGTCTGTGTGGTTCTGCACACACTGCCAGGGTCTGAAATTCCAGTCACCAGCCAGGAAAAAATGTTCCTGCCCTTGAATGTCCTTGCTGTCCTCTCAACGAGTTATAATAAAACTAAAAATCAATAAATTTGAATTTAAATAAAATAGAATAAAAATGAAATTTAAAAATTTCAACTCTTACAACCCTCCTAGGGCTCCGCTGCCGGAATCAGCAGGAGTGGTGTTGGCCTCTTCAGGGGAGTTAGAGTGGGACCCGACCAGAGCGGGGGCCCTTAAACCCCAAAAATCCAGCCTGGGGGGCAAAACGTCCCCTACAGCGGCTTGGAGTGAGTCCCCCAGAAAAATGTCACTTAAAGCTGTCATGATCACCCCTGAAAAGGGGCTTGTGGGGCTGTGGCCCCACAAACACCTGAAAATGGGGAGGAAAAAACACCCTTGGAGGGGTGAGGTCCCCCCAAACATCCCTAAAAAGAGAAAAACTCCTCTTCAGAGGGGCCTGAAGACCCTTCAGGGCCCTCGAGGAGGGACAAGATCCCCTCCTCTGCTGGGGCCTCTCCGAGCCGGGAGCTCTCCCGTTGGCGGCTGCCCTCGGGGGAGCCCCGAACGACGGCGGCTCCTGGGCTGAGCCCCCCTCAGCCGGGGCTGTGGAGGGAACTGGGGGGGCTGGGACGGGGCCTGGGGGTCCTGGGGTGACCTGGGGGAGCCTCAGTGGGTCCCACCTCCCCCTGTGCCCCCTCTCCCACCCCCTTCCCAATATTGCCCCCAAACAAAAGCTTGTGGCTGTGCAAGCGCCCCCACTGACCTCCAGCCCTGGGAAGCTGGAGCAAGCAGAAACCACAACTTTGCAAATGCTACCTGTGCCTGAAGCAAATGGAAAGAGAACTGGGGTGTGAAAAATAAAGCTTGTTTATTTTCAGAAAAACAGCAAAGAAAACACAGAACACATTTACATTGTAAGAATATTTGTAACAACAACTATCTATGGAACATATATACCCAAGAACATATCTAACAAAAGTCTATGAAACGTATTTACAGAAGACAAAAAGAAGCCCTAAAACCTATAGCCTAAAGACAACAACAAACTCTACAACGTATGTACAAAAAGGGTGGCATCTCTGTCCGGGATCTCCATCGGTCCTTGAGGAAAAGCAAGAGGCACGGTCACTCCAATCAGGCAGAGAGGGCTCTTCCATGTGCCCCCAGGCTGGCCCAGCAAGCGCAGCACAGGCTGGGGATGGCCACCAGAACCCAATGCACCGGGTCCCACATCCCTGAGCAGGGACCACCCAGCCCAGTCCCAGCCTGGCAGCAGGGGACCCGCTCTGCCTGTGGGGACCACATGCCTGTCCTGCTGCTGGTATTGCTCTTCATCCCAAGATCATGGCCTCTTCCTCATCTTTCTCATCAATGTCCATGTCCTCAAGGTACTCTTCCATTTCCACATCCATCTCCTCTTCCACATCTACCTCCATCTCTTCTTCACCAGTCTCTTCTCCATCCACTTCCATCTCCTCCTCTGGATCCATCTGCATGTCCACCTCCATCTCTTCCTCTCCATTCTCTTCTCCATCCACTTCCATCTCCTCCTCTGTATCCATCTGCATGTCCACCTCCATCTCTTCCTCTCCATTCTCTTCTCCATCCACTTCCATCTCCTCCTCTGTATCAATCTCCATGTCCACCTCCATCGCATTGTCTCCACTCTCTTCTCCATCCACTTCCATCTCTTCCTCTCTATCAGCCTGCATGTCCACCTCCATCTCGTCCTCTCTCTCGGTGACAGCCTGCAGAGGTAGCAACACCTCAGAGTGGGGTCCCTGTCCCACCCCATCCCCACAGAACTCCAGCCCAGCCGGGCAGCTGGGGGGTGTCCACCTCCATGGAATGGCACTGTACCTTCCTCAGGACAAATGTGAGCATCCTGCAGGGACGGATGACAAAATCCAGGCAACAGAGAGCTTTCAGGACTGATGGGAGTATCAGGGCGCAGGTGACGAGAAGAGTGACAGGGAGCATGGTGAAGGGTGAGCTGGCACGAGGGCTGGCACAGGGTGGGCTGACACAAGGGCCAGTGGTTGTGTTGTGCTCTTTGCTGGACGCTGGAAGTTCCTGCTGGAACATCACATCTGTGACATCACAGTGGATCTAAAGAGCATCTTGTTCCGAGCTGAGCAATCTTCCCCAGCCCATGCTGCTCGCAGCCCTGTTGCCAAGGATGGGGCATCCACAGCCTGGGCCAGTGCCTCAGCAGCCTCCGTGTAAAAGAGCAGCTCCCTCAGATCCAACTTCAATCAGCCTCCTGCAGTTGAAAGCCATCCCCCCTTGTCCTGTTGCCACGGGCCCGGCTGAACACTGTCCCCGTCTTTCCTGTGGGACCCTTCCAGTCCTGCAGAGCTGCAGGGAGGCCTCCCCAGTGTCTCGTCTTTCCAGGCTGAGCATCCCCAGCCCCACTTGGACGGCAGTCAGGTAGATCAGGGGGAGTCAAGGCTGAAGTCAAACAGCATCAGGAACTGAGAGGTGGAAGCTTTAGGCCCAGGTTTGCCTCTGTAATAACAGTGGAGGGGAAGATGGTGGGACACTGGCTCTGTTCTAACCAGTGAATATTTCCTTTTTTTTTTTTTCCCTTCTTTTCTGTCATGCTGATGCAGGTGTTGCTGTTTGCAAGGAAGCTTGGCACATTATCCATTGTCTTCTCCATTTGTGAAACACCGAGCAGAGTCTGGGCAGGCTGATGATGCAGAGCAAAACCTGCAAATACACCGGTGATCCTGAGCCTGGAGGATGCAGCTAAACCCGGCCAAAAATAATTTCTGGAAAGTCAAGCCTGGTTTACATTTTCTTGAGTTTGGCTATTCCTGAACCGGGGGAGAGGGCATTCGGGGGAGGGGGTACCACAGGGGTTCCCCTCCCCCGTTTTTGGGGGGTCTCCCATGGTGCCCCCTCCCCAAAAAGCTCCGCGGGCCCCCTGAAGCGGCTTCTGTTCCACCGGCCGGTGCCCCCTGATCCAGGACTGCCCCCGGTGAGTCTGGGGCGCTCTGGGGGGATTTTGGGGGGATTTTGGCGGCATGTATGGGCTTTGGGGGATTTTGTTGGGAGATTAGGGGGAATTATTGGATTTTGGAGAGAATTACTGGGTTTGTGGGGTTATGGGGGTTTTGTGGGATTTGAGGGTTTTGGATTTTGGGGATTTTTTAGGGTTTTGGGGTGGTTATTTTTTGGGGGGTTTATTGAAATTTTTGGGAGTTTTTTTTTTTTTTTTTAATTTTGGTGGGTTCCACTGGGATTTTGTGGGATTCTTTGGTGTTTAGGAGTTTTTAATTGGGATTTTTGGGGGATTTTGGGGGGTTTTAGTGGAATTTTGGGGGGCTTTGGAGTTGTCCCAGGGTGTGGGGAAGGGCTGAGAGGCACCAACATCTGGTTTAAACCCCTGAAAGTCCCAATAAACCCCATGAAATCGCCATTAAATTTCACAAATTCCCATTAGAATACCCTCGAATCCCAAAAAAGCTCACAAAATCCCAATTAAACCCCACAAATCCCCCCAAAAATGTCTCCAAAACCACAACAAGCCCCACAAAATCCTCACGAGACCCAAAGAAATCTTGGCAACACCCAAAAAAACCCACAAGCCCCCCCAAATCCCCACTAAAAAAACTGAAAAACTAAATCCCCAAAGAATCCCACTAATTGCCCCAACAATTCCAATAAAATGCCTCCAAATCCCCTAAAAATCCCAATAAAACCCAGAAATAATTCCAGAGGATCCCACAAAATCCCCACAAAATCCCAGTAAAACCTTCCAAAATTCAAAAGAAAACACAAAAAAAATCAATTAACCCCCAAATACCCCCAGGAAAAAGACTTCCCACTCAAAGCACCAAGAAAACCCCTCAAAATCAAAACTCCCAAAATTCCCAAACACCCCCACACCCAATAATTCTCCCCAAAAACCCCAACAATTCCCTGTAAACTCCCAACACAATTCCCAAAATCCCAAAAAAGCCCCAGATGCCCAAACCCCTCCCGAGCCCTCCCTGGTCCCTCCCGGTCCCGCCCAGGCCCGTCCGGGGCCGCGGCCAAAACTGCCCGGAGTGGACGCGGAGGTCCCGGAGCGACCCCGGAGCCGATCCCGGGCTCGGCCTCGGGCTCGGCCCCTTTGGGGGATTTTGGGCCACACTGGGCAGGTTTAGGGTGGGCTTCAGATCCCTTGCGGGGATCCCGAGCCTTTTCGGGTGGATTTTCAGCCCCTGTGGCTGATTTGAGGCCGAATCTGGTGGGGTTTAGGGGGGATTTCAGACCCCTTTGGATGATTTTAGGCCCATGGGGGTGGGGCTGGGGCCCATTTGGGTGAGTTTAGGCAAAACTGGGCCCATATGGGTGAATCCTAATCCTGTGTGGGTGATTTTAGGTCCCTTTTTTGTGTATTTTGGGTGCATTTAAGTAGGGTTTTTTGCTGCTTTGGGCAATTTTAGGTTGAACCAAGCCTTTTTAGGGTGATTTTAGTTCTTCTTGTGTTGGTGTCAGGGACATTTTGGTGATTTTAGATACCTTTGGATGATTTTAGCTGGACCAGATACCTTCAGGGTGGATTTTAGTCACATTTGAAAGATTTACGGGTGACCTTAAGCCATTTCTTGAGGGCTATAAAACACTTGGGGCAGTTTTAAGCCCCTTGGGTTGGATTTTAGAGCCCTCTGGATACTTTTAATCCCATTTGGTTGGTGTCAGGCCGAACCATGTGGATGTAGGCTGTATTTGATGCCCTTTTGGGTGATTTTGGGTCAAAGCGGGCTTTTTTAGGACAGCGCGTCCCCTTGGACCTCCTCCTTTCCCCTCATGGTTCCGCCCTTTCCTCGCTCCTTTCCCCTCATGGTTCAGGATCCCGGAGCGGGGGAGGAGGAGGAGGGAGGGAGGAAGAGGCGCAGCGGCAGCAGGGAGCAGCCGGAGGAGAGGAGAGAAGGAATCGCGTGGCCCTGGCGCTGCCTGAGCTCGCAGCACCCCGGGAGCATCGCCCCCATCCCGCAGGTGCCCAGGGAGGGGGAGCTCGGCCCAAATATCCTGGGGCTGCCTGGGTTTGGGATTTTTTGGGGGGATGTTTGGAGCTGGCAGGGCTCCAAAGCCGAGCCGCAGCTGGCCCTCGGGGGGACATCGGGGGGTCCCCGAGAGGTGTTTTCGGGGGATCCCAGTGTGGGTGGCGGCAGAGCCCCGTCGGGGGGACACCGGTTTTGGGGAGCCCCGGGAGAGCCGCGGCTGCCCTGAGCGGGAGCCCCGAGAGAGGAGAGCCCCAGAAGCCCCAGCGGGGAACCCGAGAGGGGGGGACCCCTGGCAGTGCCGGCACCCCGGCAATGGGGGGTGCTGGGGCTGGAGGGGCGGCATGGCCGGGAAAGGGGTGCGGGGCTCCCGGGGCCGCCAGGGGCTGCTCCCAGCAGGAGCCCAGTTGCTGCCAGTCACTCCCCGTTATGATACAATTTGCCCCCAGCACTGTTCCCGTTGTTCCCACTTTCATCCCGTGTGTTCCCAGTTCTCCCACTTGCCCCCAGAATAGTCCCAGTCACTCCCAGTAAGATCCCAGTATGAGTCCAGTATGATCCCAGTCTCTGCCAGCAGGGCCTCAGTCACTCACCCTTGTCCCCAGTTGCCCCCAGCGTGGTCCCAGTTGCCCCCAGCACATTCCCAGTGGCTCCATATGTGTCCCAGTCCTAGTGCAATGATGGGGAATACCAAACGCACTTGAGGCATCACGTACGGTTAACACCAAAGCTGTGGCTATGTTTGTGATGGGGTCATAGGTAAAGTTCACTAGGTTCCACCGGGATTGGAATTCCTTTTCAAAATCAGCGGCACTGTCCCAAACTATTTTCCGAATCTCAGTAGGAAAAGTGCCTTCTTCACCTTCTCTTATAATCGAGGCAGCAACCGACTGCATCCCTAATTGAGCCTGGATACAGCTGAGAGCTAAAGAAACGTTCTTTTGTGTGGCACCGAGTGCATCAATTACCAATTTGTGATCATTTACGCTTGCTTCCTCCCAACTTGGTAATATGTTTGATAGCAAGCGCTGATGTCTTCCCAAGGCCAGTAAGGACGACTGCAGTGGTTGTTGGAATTTGGTCAAATCTAGTGGTGGCAGCCAATGTGTTCATTAATACTTCTGAATCAATGCTATTTAGAATTCCCAATCCTGTTCCCACAGCACCGGTTATGTCTCTTAGCATCCGTCTTTTAGAAGGGTTCCGCTGTCGCAACCAGGTCGTCCAACCCTGAAAAGAAGTTGACAAAAAAGGTGAACAAGCTGGCTGAATTTCTGAGACATTTTTTTGCATCAGCAAAATCAGGGGTATTTAACCCCATCGTTTGGGAATTGGGGAGTGTTTGACACCCCAGGATCTGGGATTTGGAGGGTTTGATCCTAAAATTTGGGGTTCGGGGCTGGGGGGGGGGGGGGGGGTAGGGCTTGACATCCCAGAGTTTGGGTTTGAGGGTGTTTGACCCCCCCAGTGTTTGAACCCCCAGGATTTGGGGTCGGGGGGAGTTGACCCCAGGATCTGGGGTGTTTGACCCGCTGGGTTTGGGGTCGGGGTTGAGAGCAGAGCCATTTCCTGGAAACAGCGGCGGGACCGGGACTGGGAACAGGATCGGGATCGGGAATGGGAGTGGGATCGGGGTCGGGAATGAGATCGGGAACGGGAACAGAAATGGGAATGGGATTGGGATCGGGAACAGGATCAGGAACGGGATTGGGCTCGGGAAGGGGAGAGGCCCTTGCCCAATAATGGACCCCTCCCCCAGGGAGCGACCCTGCCCCAGTCCCGGGATGGAGCAATCCCCTCAATCCCAGACCCCTCCCCAATTCCCAAACCCTCCCCAATGCCAGCCCCTGACCCAGTCCCAGACCCCTCCCCAGTCGCTGAACGGACCCTCCCTCAATCCCAGCCCGCCCCGATCCGGATCGGAGCCATCCCCGGAGCCTCCCCCATTCCCGGACCGGACCCTTCAATCCCTTTTTGGGGCGGCTCCTGCCGCTTCCAGCCCATTTTTGGGGGATCCAAAGGGCTCCGGGGGCCCTCCCCACTTTGGGGGTGTTGGGGTGGCCCCAGGGCCGCCCCGAGGGCCGAGGGGGGATGGAAACCCCCAAAGCCGGGGGGCTCCTGGGGGTCCCCAGTTCCCCCCGTCCCCACCCCAAAACAGCTCCTGGCCAATCAGAGCGCGCGGCGCTGCTGACAACTCAGTTGCCGGGCCGGCGATTTTCAGGCAATCAGCGCCTGCGATAGCGCTGCTCATCGGTTGCCAGGCAGATCAAAACGCTTCTCAATGCGCTAGCCAATCAGAGACTGCGCGGGGCCATTTCTAGCCAATCAGAGCGCTTGTTCTCGATGACTCCTCAGTCGCCAGGCGGAGCCGCAGCGCCCAGCGCTCCCCGGGAGCGGAATTTGGGGAGGGGGGAGGTGACCCTGGGGATGGGGATGGGGCGTGCGGGGGCAGCTGGGGCCGGACTGGTGGCACTGGTGGTGCTGAGAGCCCCCCCGGCCGCGGGGGTCGCGGTGAGAAGGGGTTGGGGGCCCCAAATTAAACCAAAGAGGGATCGGGACCCCCCCCACGGAGCAGGAGGGGCCTGGAACCCCCAAAACCAAACACGGGGGAGGGGAGCGGGGATTGGGGGAACGATGGGGAAGGCGGGGGAAAGAGGGGGATGGGACACCCAAAAAGGATCAAGACAACTTGAGGTGGCCACCTTTCTATGTGGATGGTAGCCAATGGTAGCCAATGCTTTTTCCCAGTCCATGGGATCCCAGTCTGTGCAATCCCAGTCGATGTGGTCCCAGTCCATAGAATCTCAACCCAGTTTATCCCAGTGTGTACCGTCCTGATCCCTATGGTCCCATTCCATATGGTCCCAGTCCATAGGATCTCAGTCCAGGTGATCCCAGCCCATGTTTGATCCCAGTCTGTGTGGTTCTGCACACACTGCCAGGGTCTGAAATTCCAGTCACCAGCCAGGAAAAAATGTTCCTGCCCTTGAATGTCCTTGCTGTCCTCTCAACGAGTTATAATAAAACTAAAAATCAATAAATTTGAATTTAAATAAAATAGAATAAAAATGAAATTTAAAAATTTCAACTCTTACAACCCTCCTAGGGCTCCGCTGCCGGAATCAGCAGGAGTGGTGTTGGCCTCTTCAGGGGAGTTAGAGTGGGACCCGACCAGAGCGGGGGCCCTTAAACCCCAAAAATCCAGCCTGGGGGGCAAAACGTCCCCTACAGCGGCTTGGAGTGAGTCCCCCAGAAAAATGTCACTTAAAGCTGTCATGATCACCCCTGAAAAGGGGCTTGTGGGGCTGTGGCCCCACAAACACCTGAAAATGGGGAGGAAAAAACACCCTTGGAGGGGTGAGGTCCCCCCAAACATCCCTAAAAAGAGAAAAACTCCTCTTCAGAGGGGCCTGAAGACCCTTCAGGGCCCTCGAGGAGGGACAAGATCCCCTCCTCTGCTGGGGCCTCTCCGAGCCGGGAGCTCTCCCGTTGGCGGCTGCCCTCGGGGGAGCCCCGAACGACGGCGGCTCCTGGGCTGAGCCCCCCTCAGCCGGGGCTGTGGAGGGAACTGGGGGGGCTGGGACGGGGCCTGGGGGTCCTGGGGTGACCTGGGGGAGCCTCAGTGGGTCCCACCTCCCCCTGTGCCCCCTCTCCCACCCCCTTCCCAATATTGCCCCCAAACAAAAGCTTGTGGCTGTGCAAGCGCCCCCACTGACCTCCAGCCCTGGGAAGCTGGAGCAAGCAGAAACCACAACTTTGCAAATGCTACCTGTGCCTGAAGCAAATGGAAAGAGAACTGGGGTGTGAAAAATAAAGCTTGTTTATTTTCAGAAAAACAGCAAAGAAAACACAGAACACATTTACATTGTAAGAATATTTGTAACAACAACTATCTATGGAACATATATACCCAAGAACATATCTAACAAAAGTCTATGAAACGTATTTACAGAAGACAAAAAGAAGCCCTAAAACCTATAGCCTAAAGACAACAACAAACTCTACAACGTATGTACAAAAAGGGTGGCATCTCTGTCCGGGATCTCCATCGGTCCTTGAGGAAAAGCAAGAGGCACGGTCACTCCAATCAGGCAGAGAGGGCTCTTCCATGTGCCCCCAGGCTGGCCCAGCAAGCGCAGCACAGGCTGGGGATGGCCACCAGAACCCAATGCACCGGGTCCCACATCCCTGAGCAGGGACCACCCAGCCCAGTCCCAGCCTGGCAGCAGGGGACCCGCTCTGCCTGTGGGGACCACATGCCTGTCCTGCTGCTGGTATTGCTCTTCATCCCAAGATCATGGCCTCTTCCTCATCTTTCTCATCAATGTCCATGTCCTCAAGGTACTCTTCCATTTCCACATCCATCTCCTCTTCCACATCTACCTCCATCTCTTCTTCACCAGTCTCTTCTCCATCCACTTCCATCTCCTCCTCTGGATCCATCTGCATGTCCACCTCCATCTCTTCCTCTCCAGTCTCTTCTCCATCCACTTCCATCTTCTCCTCTGTATCAATCTCCATGTCCACCTCCATCTCTTCCTCTCCATTCTCTTCTCCATCCACTTCCATCTCCTCCTCTGTATCCATCTGCATGTCCACCTCCATCTCTTCCTCTCCACTCTCTTCTCCATCCACTTCCATCTCCTCCTCTGTAT
The DNA here is from genome assembly GCF_031753505.1 of Anomalospiza imberbis. Lineage (NCBI taxonomy): Eukaryota > Metazoa > Chordata > Aves > Passeriformes > Viduidae > Anomalospiza > Anomalospiza imberbis. The sequence goes on from NW_027100060.1 coordinate 842,596, forward strand.
CAATCTCCATGTCCACCTCCATCGCATTGTCTCCACTCTCTTCGCCATCCACTTCCATGTCCTCCTCTCTATCAGCCTGCATGTCCACCTCCATCTCGTCCTCTCTCTCGGTGACAGCCTGCAGAGGTAGCAACACCTCAGAGTGGGGTCCCTGTCCCACCCCATCCCCACAGAACTCCAGCCCAGCCGGGCAGCTGGGAGGTGTCCACCTCCATGGAATGGCACTGTACCTTCCTCAGGACAAATGTGAGCATCCTGCAGGGACAGATGACAAAATCCAGGCAACAGAGAGCTTTCAGGACTGATGGGAGTATCAGGGCGCAGGTGACGAGAAGAGTGACAGGGAACATGGTGAAGGGTGAGCTGGCACGAGGGCTGGCACAGGGTGGGCTGACACAAGGGCCAGTGGTTGTGTTGTGCTCTTTGCTGGACGCTGGAAGTTCCTGCTGGAACATCACATCTGTGACATCACAGTGGATCTAAAGAGCATCTTGTTCCGAGCTGAGCAATCTTCCCCAGCCCATGCTGCTCACAGCCCTGTTGCCAAGGATGGGGCATCCACAGCCTGGGCCAGTGCCTCAGCAGCCTCCGTGTAAAAGAGCAGCTCCCTCAGATCCAACTTCAATCAGCCTCCTGCAGTTGAAAGCCATCCCCCCTTGTCCTGTTGCCACGGGCCCGGCTGAACACTGTCCCCGTCTTTCCTGTGGGACCCTTCCAGTCCTGCAGAGCTGCAGGGAGGCCTCCCCAGTGTCTCCTGTTTCCAGGCTGAGCATCCCCAGCCCCACTTGGACGGCAGTCAGGTAGATCAGGGGGAGTCAAGGCTGAAGTCAAACAGCATCAGGAACTGAGAGGTGGAAGCTTTAGGCCCAGGTTTGCCTCTATAATAACAGTGGAGGGGAAGATGGTGGGACACTGGCTCTGTTCTAACCGCTGATTATTTTCTTTTTTTTTTTTTTTCCCTTCTTTTCTGTCATGCTGATGCAAGTGTTGCTGTTTGCAAGGAAGCTTGGCACATTATCCATTGTCTTCTCCATTTGTGAAACACCGAGCAGAGTCTGGGCAGGCTGATGATGCAGAGCAAAACCTGCAAATACACCGGTGATCCTGAGCCTGGAGGGTGCAGCTAAACCCGGCCAAAAATAATTTCTGGAAAGTCAAGCCTGGTTTACATTTTCTTGAATTTGGCTATTCCTGAACTGGGGGAGAGGGCTTTCTGGGGAGGGGGTGCCACAGGGGTCCCCCCCCCCATTTTTGGGGGGTTTCCCATGGTGCCCCCTCCCCAAAAAGCACCGCGGGCCCCCTGAGGTGGCTCCTGTTCCACCGGCCGGTGCCCCCTGATCCAGGACTGCCCCCGGTGAGTCTGGGGCGCTCTGGGGGGATTTTGGGGAGATTTTGGCGGCATGTAAGGGCTTTGGGGGATTTTGTTGGGAGATTAGGGGGAATTATTGGATTTTGGAGAGAATTACTGGGTTTGTGGGGTTATGGGGGTTTTGTGGGTTTTGAGGATTTTGGATTTTAGGGATTTTTTAGGGTTTTGGGGTGGTTATTTTTTGGGGGGTTTATTGAAATTTTTGGGCGGTTTTTTTTTTTTTTGTTTTTTTTTTTTTTTTGTTTTTTTTTTTTAATTTTGGTGGGTTCCATTGGGATTTTGTGGGATTCTTTGGTGTTTAGGAGTTTTTAATTGGGATTTTTGGGGGATTTTGGGGGGTTTCAGTGGAATTTTGGGGGGCTTTGGAGTTGTCCCAGGGTGTGGGGAAGGGCTGAGAGGCACCAAAGTCTCCTTTAAACCCCTGAAAGTCCCAATAAACCCCATGAAATCGCAATTAAATTTCACAAATTCCCATTAGAACACCCTCGAATCCCAATAAAAGCCCACAAAATCCCAATTAAACCCCACAAATCCTCCCAAAAATGTCTCCAAAACCACAACAAGCCCCACAAAATACTCACGAGTCCAAAGAAATCTTGACAACAACCTAGAAAAAACCTACAAAACCCCCCCTAATCCCCACTAAAATTCCTAACAAACCCAAATCCCCAAAGAATCCCACTAAATGCCCCCACAATTCCAATAAATTGCCTCCAAATCCCCTAAAAATCCCAATAAAACCCAGAAATAATTCCAGAGGATCCCACAAAATCCCCACAAAATCCCAGTAAAACCTTCCAAAATTCTAAAGAAAACACAAAAAATTTCAATTAACCCCCAAATACCCCCAGGAAAACAACTTCCCCCTCAAAGCACCAATAAAACCCCTCAAAACCAAACTCCCCAAAATCCCCCAACTGCCTCCAAACCCAATAATTCTCCCCAAAAACCCCAACAATTCCCCATAAACTCCCAACACAATTCCCCAAAGCCCAAAAAAGCCCCAGATGCCCAAACCCCTCCTGAGCCCTCCCTGGTCCCTCCCGGTCCCGCCCAGGCCCGTCCGGGGCCGCGGCCAAAACTGCCCGGAGCGAACGCGGAGGTCCCGGAGCCACCCCGGAGCCGATCCCGGGCTCGGCCTCGGGCTCGGCCCCTTTGGGGGATTTTGGGCCACACTGGGAAGGTTTAGGGTGGGCTTCAGATCCCTTGCGGGGATCCCGAGCCTTTTTGGGTGGATTTTCAGCCCCTGTGGCTGATTTGAGGCCGAATCTGGTGGGGTTTAGGGGGGATTTCAGACCCCTTTGGATGATTTTAGGCCCATGTGGGTGGGGCTGGGGCCCATTTGAGTGAGTTTAGGAAAAACTGGGCCCATATGGGTGAATCCTAATCCTGTGTGGGTGATTTTAGGTCCCTTTTTTGTGTATTTTGGGTGCATTTAAGTAGGGTTTTTTGCTGCTTTGGGCAATTTTAGGTTGAACCAAGCCTTTTTAGGGTGATTTTAGGTCTTCTTGTGTTGGTGTCAGGGACATTTTGGTGATTTTAGATACCTTTGGATGATTTTAGGCTGGACCAGATACTTTCAGGGTGGATTTTAGTCACATTTGAAAGATTTACGGGTGATCTTAAGCCATTTCTTGAGGGCTATAAAACACTTGGGGCAGTTTTAAGCCCCTTGGGTTGGATTTTAGAGCCCTCTGGATACTTTTAATCCCATTTGGTTGGTGTCAGGCTGAACCATGTGGATGTAGGCTGCATTTGATGCCCTTTTGGGTGATTTTGGGTCAAACCAGGCTTTTTTAGGACAGCGCGTCCCCCTGGCCCCGCTCCTTTCCCCTCACGGTTCCGCCCTTTCCTCGCTCCTTTCCCCTCATGGTTCTGCCCTTTCCTCGCTCCTTTTCCCTCACGGTTCAGGATCCCGGAGCGGGGCAGGAGGAGGAGGGAGGGAGGAAGAGGCGCAGCGGCAGCAGGGAGCAGCCGGAGGAGAGGAGAGAAGGAATCGCGTGGCCCTGGCGCTGCCTGAGCTCGCAGCACCCCGGGAGCATCGCCCCCATCCCGCAGGTGCCCAGGGAGGGGGAGCTCGGCCCAAATATCCTGGGGGGTGCCTGGGTTCGGGTTCTTTGGGAGGGATGTTTGGAGCTGGCAGGGCTCCAAAGCCGAGCCGCAGCTGGCCCTCGGGGGGACATCGGGGGGTCCCCGAGAGGTGTTTTCAGGGCATCCCAGTGTGGGTGGCGGCAGAGCCCCGTCGGGGGGACACCGGTTTTGGGGAGCCCCGGGAGAGCCGCGGCTGCCCTGAGCGGGAGCCCCGAGAGAGGAGAGCCCCAGAAGCCCCAGCGGGGAACCCGAGAGGGGGGGACCCCTGGCAGTGCCGGCACCCCGGCAATGGGGGGTGCTGGGGCTGGAGGGGCGGCATGGCCGGGAAAGGGGTGCGGGGCTCCCGGGGCCGCCAGGGGCTGCTCCCAGCAGGAGCCCAGTTGCTGCCAGTCATTCCCCGTTATGATACAATTTGCCCCCAGCACTGTTCCCGTTGTTCCCAGTGCCATCCAGTGTTTTCCCAGTTCTCCCACTTGCCCCCAGAATAGTCCCAGTCACTCCCAGTAAGATCCCAGTATGAGTCCAGTATGACCCCAGTCTCTGCCAGCAGGGCCCCAGTCACTCACCCTTGTCCCCAGTTGCCCCCAGCGTGGTCCCAGTTGCCCCCAGCACATTCCCAGTGGCTCCATATGTGTCCCAGTCCTAGTGCAATGATGGGGAATACCAAACGCACTTGAGGCATCACGTACGGTTAACACCAAAGCTGTGGCTATGTTTGTGATGGGGTCATAGGTAAAGTTCACTAGGTTCCACCGGGATTGGAATTCCTTTTCAAAATCAGCGGCACTGTCCCAAACTATTTTCCGAATCTCAGTAGGAAAAGTGCCTTCTTCACCTTCTCTTATAATCGAGGCAGCAACCGACTGCATCCCTAATTGAGCCTGGATACAGCTGAGAGCTAAAGAAACGTTCTTTTGTGTGGCACCGAGTGCATCAATTACCAATTTGTGATCATTTACGCTTGCTTCCTCCCAACTTGGTAATATGTTTGATAGCAAGCGCTGATGTCTTCCCAAGGCCAAGAAGGACGACTGCAGTGGTTGTTGGAATTTGGTCAAATCTAGTGGTGGCAGCCAATGTGTTCATTAATCCTTCTGAATCAATGCTATTTAGAATTCCCAATCCTGTTCCCACAGCACTGGTTATGTCTCTTAGCATCCGTCTTTTAGAAGGGTTCCGCTGTCGCAACCAGGTCGTCCAACCCTGAAAATAAGTTTTTTTTTCCATCAGCAAAATCAGGGGTATTTAACCCCATCGTTTGGGAATTGGGGAGTGTTTGACACCCCAGGATCTGGGATTTGGAGGGTTTGATCCTAAAATTTGGGGTTCGGGGCTGGGGGGGGGGGGGGTAGGGCTTGACATCCCAGAGTTTGGGTTTGAGGGTGTTTGACCCCCCCAGTGTTTGAACCCCCAGGATTTGGGGTCGGGGGGAGTTGACCCCAGGATCTGGGGTGTTTGACCCGCTGGGTTTGGGGTCGGGGTTGAGAGCAGAGCCATTTCCTGGAAACAGCGACGGGACCGGGACTGGGAACAGGATCGGGATCGGGAATGGGAGTGGGATCGGGGTCGGGAATGAGATCGGGAACGGGAACAGAAATGGGAATGGGATTGGGATCGGGAACAGGATCAGGAACGGGATTGGGCTCGGGAAGGGGAGAGGCCCTGGCCCAATAATGGACCCCTCCCCCAGGGAGCGACCCTGCCCCAATCCCGAGATGGAGCAATCCCCTCAATCCCAGACCCCTCCCCAATTCCCAAACCCTCCCCAATGCCAGCCCCTGACCCAGTCCCAGACCCCTCCCCAGTCGCTGAACGGACCCTCCCTCAATCCCAGCCCGCCCCGATCCGGATCGGAGCCATCCCCGGAGCCTCCCCCATTCCCGGACCGGACCCTTCAATCCCTTTTTGGGGCGGCTCCTGCCGCTTCCAGCCCATTTTTGGGGGATCCAAAGGGCTCCGGGGGCCCTCCCCACTTTGGGGGTGTTGGGGTGGCCCCAGGGCCGCCCCGAGGGCCGAGGGGGGATGGAAACCCCCAAAGCCGGGGGGCTCCTGGGGGTCCCCAGTTCCCCCCGTCCCCACCCCAAAACAGCTCCTGGCCAATCAGAGCGCGCGGCGCTGCTGACAACTCAGTTGCCGGGCCGGCGATTTTCAGGCAATCAGCGCCTGCGATAGCGCTGCTCATCAGTTGCCAGGCAGATCAAAACGCTTCTCAATGCGCTAGCCAATCAGAGACTGCGCGGGGCCATTTCTAGCCAATCAGAGCGCTTGTTCTCGATGACTCCTCAGTCGCCAGGCGGAGCCGCAGCGCCCAGCGCTCCCCGGGAGCGGAATTTGGGGAGGGGGGAGGTGACCCTGGGGATGGGGATGGGGCGTGCGGGGGCAGCTGGGGCCGGACTGGTGGCACTGGTGGTGCTGAGAGCCCCCCCGGCCGCGGGGGTCGCGGTGAGAAGGGGTTGGGGGCCCCAAATTAAACCAAAGAGGGATCGGGACCCCCCCACGGAGCAGGAGGGGCCTGGAACCCCCAAAACCAAACACGGGGGAGGGGAGCGGGGATTGGGGGAACGATGGGGAAGGCGGGGGAAAGAGGGGGATGGGACACCCAAAAAGGATCAAGACAACTTGAGGTGGCCACCTTTCTATGTGGATGGTAGCCAATGGTAGCCAATGCTTTTTCCCAGTCCATGGGATCCCAGTCTGTGCAATCCCAGTCGATGTGGTCCCAGTCCATAGAATCTCAACCCAGTTTATCCCAGTGTGTACCGTCCTGATCCCTATGGTCCCATTCCATATGGTCCCAGTCCATAGGATCTCAGTCCAGGTGATCCCAGCCCATGTTTGATCCCAGTCTGTGTGGTTCTGCACACACTGCCAGGGTCTGAAATTCCAGTCACCAGCCAGGAAAAAATGTTCCTGCCCTTGAATGTCCTTGCTGTCCTCTCAACGAGTTATAATAAAACTAAAAATCAATAAATTTGAATTTAAATAAAATAGAATAAAAATGAAATTTAAAAATTTCAACTCTTACAACCCTCCTAGGGCTCCGCTGCCGGAATCAGCAGGAGTGGTGTTGGCCTCTTCAGGGGAGTTAGAGTGGGACCCGACCAGAGCGGGGGCCCTTAAACCCCAAAAATCCACCCTGGGGGGCAAAACATCCCCTACAGCGGCTTGGAGTGAGTCCCCCAGAAAAATGTCACTTAAAGCTGTCATGATCACCCCTGAAAAGGGGCTTGTGAGGCTGTGGCCCCACAAACACCTGAAAATGGGGAGGAAAAAACACCCTTGGAGGGGTGAGGTCCCCCCAAACATCCCTAAAAAGAGAAAAACTCCTCTTCAGAGGGGCCTGAAGATCCTTCAGGGCACTCGAGGAGGGACAAGATCCCCTCCTCTGCTGGGGCCTCTCCGAGCCGGGAGCTCTCCCGTTGGCGGCTGCCCTCGGGGGAGCCCCGAACGACGGCGGCTCCTGGGCTGAGCCCCCCTCAGCCGGGGCTGTGGAGGGAACTGGGGGGGCTGGGACGGGGCCTGGGGGTCCTGGGGTGACCTGGGGGAGCCTCAGTGGGTCCCACCTCCCCCTGTGCCCCCTCTCCCACCCCCTTCCCAATATTGCCCCCAAACAAAAGGTTGTGGCTGTGCCAGCGCCCCCACCGACCTCCAGCCCTGGGAACCTGGAGCAAGCGGAAACCACAACTTTGCAAATGCTACCTGTGCCTGAAGCAAATGGAAAGAGAACTGGGGTGTGAAAAATAAAGCTTGTTTATTTTCAGAAAAACAGCAAAGAAAACACAGAACACATTTACATTGTAAGAATATTTGTAACAACAACTATCTATGGAACGTATATACCCAAGAACATATCTAACAAAAGTCTATGAAACGTATTTACAGAAGACAAAAAGAAGCCCTAAAACCTATAGCCTAAAGACAACAACAAACTCTACAACGTATGTACAAAAGGGTGGCATCTCTGTCCGGGATCTCCATCAGTCCTTGAGGAAAAGCAAGAGGCACGGTCACTCCAATCAGGCGGAGAGGGCTCTTCCATGTGCCCCCAGGCTGGCCCAGCAAGCGCAGCACAGGCTGGGGATGGCCACCAGAACCCAATGCACCGGGTCCCACATCCCTGAGCAGGGACCACCCAGCCCAGTCCCAGCCTGGCAGCAGGGGACCCGCTCTGCCTGTGGGGACCACATGCCTGTCCTGCTGCTGGTATTGCTCTTCATCCCAAGATCATGGCCTCTTCCTCATCTTTCTCATCAATGTCCATGTCCTCAAGGTACTCTTCCATTTCCACGTCCATCTCCTCTTCCACATCTACCTCCATCTCTTCTTCACCAGTCTCTTCTCCATCCACTTCCATCTCCTCCTCTCTATCCATCTGCATGTCCACCTCCATCTCTTCCTCTCCAGTCTCTTCTCCATCCACTTCCATCTTCTCCTCTGTATCAATCTCCATGTCCACCTCCATCTCTTCCTCTCCAGTCTCTTCTCCATCCACTTCCATCTCCTCCTCTGTATCCATCTGCATGTCCACCTCCATCTCTTCCTCTCCACTCTCTTCGCCATCCACTTCCATGTCCTCCTCTCTATCAGCCTGCATGTCCACCTCCATCTCGTCCTCTCTCTCGGTGACAGCCTGCAGAGGTAGCAACACCTCAGAGTGGGGTCCCTGTCCCACCCCATCCCCACAGAACTCCAGCCCAGCCGGGCAGCTGGGGGGTGTCCACCTCCATGGAATGGCACTGTACCTTCCTCAGGACAAATGTGAGCATCCTGCAGGGACGGATGACAAAATCCAGGCAACAGAGAGCTTTCAGGACTGATGGGAGTATCAGGGCGCAGGTGACGAGAAGAGTGACAGGGAACATGGTGAAGGGTGAGCTGGCACGAGGGCTGGCACAGGGTGGGCTGACACAAGGGCCAGTGGTTGTGTTGTGCTCTTTGCTGGACGCTGGAAGTTCCTGCTGGAACATCACATCTGTGACATCACAGTGGATCTAAAGAGCATCTTGTTCCGAGCTGAGCAATCTTCCCCAGCCCATGCTGCTCACAGCCCTGTTGCCAAGGATGGGGCATCCACAGCCTGGGCCAGTGCCTCAGCAGCCTCCGTGTAAAAGAGCAGCTCCCTCAGATCCAACTTCAATCAGCCTCCTGCAGTTGAAAGCCATCCCCCCTTGTCCTGTTGCCACGGGCCCGGCTGAACACTGTCCCCGTCTTTCCTGTGGGACCCTTCCAGTCCTGCAGAGCTGCAGGGAGGCCTCCCCAGTGTCTCCTGTTTCCAGGCTGAGCATCCCCAGCCCCACTTGGACGGCAGTCAGGTAGATCAGGGGGAGTCAAGGCTGAAGTCAAACAGCATCAGGAACTGAGAGGTGGAAGCTTTAGGCCCAGGTTTGCCTCTGTAATAACAGTGGAGGGGAAGATGGTGGGACACTGGCTCTGTTCTAACCGCTGATTATTTTCTTTTTTTTTTTTTTCCCCTTCTTTTCTGTCATGCTGATGCAGGTGTTGCTGTTTGCAAGGAAGCTTGGCACATTATCCATTGTCTTCTCCATTTGTGAAACACCGAGCAGAGTCTGGGCAGGCTGATGATGCAGAGCAAAACCTGCAAATACACCGGTGATCCTGAGCCTGGAGGGTGCAGCTAAACCCGGCCAAAAATAATTTCTGGAAAGTCAAGCCTGGTTTACATTTTCTTGAATTTGGCTATTCCTGAACTGGGGGAGAGGGCTTTCTGGGGAGGGGGTGCCACAGGGGTCCCCCCCCCCCCCATTTTTGGGGGGTTTCCCATGGTGCCCCCTCCCCAAAAAGCACCGCGGGCCCCCTGAGGTGGCTCCTGTTCCACCGGCCGGTGCCCCCTGATCCAGGACTGCCCCCGGTGAGTCTGGGGCGCTCTGGGGGGATTTTGGGGAGATTTTGGCGGCATGTATGGGCTTTGGGGGATTTTGTTGGGAGATTAGGGGGAATTATTGGATTTTGGAGAGAATTACTGGGTTTGTGGGGTTATGGGGGTTTTGTGGGTTTTGAGGATTTTGGATTTTAGGGATTTTTTAGGGTTTTGGGGTGGTTATTTTTTGGGGGGTTTATTGAAATTTTTGGGCGTTTTTTTTTTTGGTTTTTTTTTTTTTTTTTTTTTAATTTTGGTGGGTTCCATTGGGATTTTGTGGGATTCTTTGGTGTTTAGGAGTTTTTAATTGGGATTTTTGGGGGATTTTGGGGGGTTTCAGTGGAATTTTGGGGGGCTTTGGAGTTGTCCCAGGGTGTGGGGAAGGGCTGAGAGGCACCAAAGTCTCCTTTAAACCCCTGAAAGTCCCAATAAACCCCATGAAATCGCAATTAAATTTCACAAATTCCCATTAGAACACCCTCGAATCCCAATAAAAGCCCACAAAATCCCAATTAAACCCCACAAATCCTCCCAAAAATGTCTCCAAAACCACAACAAGCCCCACAAAATACTCACGAGTCCAAAGAAATCTTGACAACAACCTAGAAAAAACCTACAAAACGCCCCTAATCCCCACTAAAATTCCTAACAAACCCAAATCCCCAAAGAATCCCACTAAATGCCCCCACAATTCCAATAAATTGCCTCCAAATCCCCTAAAAATCCCAATAAAACCCAGAAATAATTCCAGAGGATCCCACAAAATCCCCACAAAATCCCAGTAAAACCTTCCAAAATTCTAAAGAAAACACAAAAAATTTCAATTAACCCCCAAATACCCCCAGGAAAACAACTTCCCCCTCAAAGCACCAATAAAACCCCTCAAAATCCAAACTCCCCAAAATCCCCCAACTGCCTCCAAACCCAATAATTCTCCCCAAAAACCCCAACAATTCCCCATAAACTCCCAACACAATTCCCCAAAGCCCAAAAACGCCCCAGATGCCCAAACCCCTCCTGAGCCCTCCCTGGTCCCTCCCGGTCCCGCCCAGGCCCGTCCGGGGCCGCGGCCAAAACTGCCCGGAGCGAACGCGGAGGTCCCGGAGCCACCCCGGAGCCGATCCCGGGCTCGGCCTCGGGCTCGGCCCCTTTGGGGGATTTTGGGCCGAAGCGGGCAGGTTTAGGGTGGGCTTCAGATCCCTTGCGGGGATCCCGAGCCTTTTTGGGTGGATTTTCAGCCCCTGTGGCTGATTTGAGGCCGAATCTGGTGGGGTTTAGGGGGGATTTCAGACCCCTTTGGATGATTTTAGGCCCATGTGGGTGGGGCTGGGGCCCATTTGAGTGAGTTTAGGAAAAACTGGGCCCATATGGGTGAATCCTAATCCTGTGTGGGTGATTTTAGGTCCCTTTTTTGTGTATTTTGGGTGCATTTAAGTAGGGTTTTTTGCTGCTTTGGGCAATTTTAGGTTGAACCAAGCCTTTTTAGGGTGATTTTAGGTCTTCTTGTGTTGGTGTCAGGGACATTTTGGTGATTTTAGATACCTTTGGATGATTTTAGGCTGGACCAGATACTTTCAGGGTGGATTTTAGTCACATTTGAAAGATTTACGGGTGATCTTAAGCCATTTCTTGAGGGCTATAAAACACTTGGGGCAGTTTTAAGCCCCTTGGGTTGGATTTTAGAGCCCTCTGGATACTTTTAATCCCATTTGGTTGGTGTCAGGCCGAACCATGTGGATGTAGGCTGCATTTGATGCCCTTTTGGGTGATTTTGGGTCAAACCGGGCTTTTTTAGGACAGCGCGTCCCCCTGGCCCCGCTCCTTTCCCCTCACGGTTCTGCCCTTTCCTCGCTCCTTTCCCCTCATGGTTCAGGATCCCGGAGCGGGGCAGGAGGAGGAGGGAGGGAGGAAGAGGCGCAGCGGCAGCAGGGAGCAGCCGGAGGAGAGGAGAGAAGGAATCGCGTGGCCCTGGCGCTGCCTGAGCTCGCAGCACCCCGGGAGCATCGCCCCCATCCCGCAGGTGCCCAGGGAGGGGGAGCTCGGCCCAAATATCCTGGGGGGTGCCTGGGTTCGGGTTCTTTGGGAGGGATGTTTGGAGCTGGCAGGGCTCCAAAGCCGAGCCGCAGCTGGCCCTCGGGGGGGACATCGGGGGGTCCCCGAGAGGTGTTTTCAGGGCATCCCAGTGTGGGTGGCGGCAGAGCCCCGTCGGGGGGACACCGGTTTTGGGGAGCCCCGGGAGAGCCGCGGCTGCCCTGAGCGGGAGCCCCGAGAGAGGAGAGCCCCAGAAGCCCCAGCGGGGAACCCGAGAGGGGGGGACCCCTGGCAGTGCCGGCACCCCGGCAATGGGGGGTGCTGGGGCTGGAGGGGCGGCATGGCCGGGAAAGGGGTGCGGGGCTCCCGGGGCCGCCAGGGGCTGCTCCCAGCAGGAGCCCAGTTGCTGCCAGTCAGTCCCCGTTATGATACAATTTGCCCCCAGCACTGTTCCCGTTGTTCCCAGTGCCTTCCAGTGTTTTCCCAGTTCTCCCACTTGCCCCCAGAATAGTCCCAGTCACTCCCAGTAAGATCCCAGTATGAGTCCAGTATGACCCCAGTCTCTGCCAGCAGGGCCCCAGTCACTCACCCTTGTCCCCAGTTGCCCCCAGCGTGGTCCCAGTTGCCCCCAGCACATTCCCAGTGGCTCCATATGTGTCCCAGTCCTAGTGCAATGATGGGGAATACCAAACGCACTTGAGGCATCACGTACGGTTAACACCAAAGCTGTGGCTATGTTTGTGATGGGGTCATAGGTAAAGTTCACTAGGTTCCACCGGGATTGGAATTCCTTTTCAAAATCAGCGGCACTGTCCCAAACTATTTTCCGAATCTCAGTAGGAAAAGTGCCTTCTTCACCTTCTCTTATAATCGAGGCAGCAACCGACTGCATCCCTAATTGAGCCTGGATACAGCTGAGAGCTAAAGAAACGTTCTTTTGTGTGGCACCGAGTGCATCAATTACCAATTTGTGATCATTTACGCTTGCTTCCTCCCAACTTGGTAATATGTTTGATAGCAAGCGCTGATGTCTTCCCAAGGCCAAGAAGGACGACTGCAGTGGTTGTTGGAATTTGGTCAAATCTAGTGGTGGCAGCCAATGTGTTCATTAATCCTTCTGAATCAATGCTATTTAGAATTCCCAATCCTGTTCCCACAGCACTGGTTATGTCTCTTAGCATCCGTCTTTCAGAAGGGTTCCGCTGTCGCAACCAGGTCGTCCAACCCTGAAAATAAGTTTTTTTTTCCATCAGCAAAATCAGGGGTATTTAACCCCATCGTTTGGGAATTGGGGAGTGTTTGACACCCCAGGATCTGGGATTTGGAGGGTTTGATCCTAAAATTTGGGGTTCGGGGCTGGGGGGGGGGGGGGGTAGGGCTTGACATCCCAGAGTTTGGGTTTGAGGGTGTTTGACCCCCCCAGTGTTTGAACCCCCAGGATTTGGGGTCGGGGGGAGTTGACCCCAGGATCTGGGGTGTTTGACCCGCTGGGTTTGGGGTCGGGGTTGAGAGCAGAGCCATTTCCTGGAAACAGCGACGGGACCGGGACTGGGAACAGGATCGGGATCGGGAATGGGAGTGGGATCGGGGTCGGGAATGAGATCGGGAACGGGAACAGAAATGGGAATGGGATTGGGATCGGGAACAGGATCAGGAACGGGATTGGGCTCGGGAAGGGGAGAGGCCCTGGCCCAATAATGGACCCCTCCCCCAGGGAGCGACCCTGCCCCAATCCCGAGATGGAGCAATCCCCTCAATCCCAGACCCCTCCCCAATTCCCAAACCCTCCCCAATGCCAGCCCCTGACCCAGTCCCAGACCCCTGCCCAGTCGCTGAACGGACCCTCCCTCAATCCCAGCCCGCCCCGATCCGGATGGGAGCCATCCCCGGAGCCTCCCCCATTCCCGGACCGGACCCTTCAATCCCTTTTTGGGGCGGCTCCTGCCGCTTCCAGCCCATTTTTGGGGGATCCAAAGGGCTCCGGGGGCCCTCCCCACTTTGGGGGTGTTGGGGTGGCCCCAGGGCCGCCCCGAGGGCCGAGGGGGGATGGAAACCCCCAAAGCCGGGGGGCTCCTGGGGGTCCCCAGTTCCCCCCGGACCCACCCCAAAACAGCTCCTGGCCAATCAGAGCGCGCGGCGCTGCTGACAACTCAGTTGCCGGGCCGGCGATTTTCAGGCAATCAGCGCCTGCGATAGCGCTGCTCATCGGTTGCCAGGCAGATCACAGCGCTTCTCAATGCCCTAGCCAATCAGAGACTGCGTGGGGCCATTTCTAGCCAATCAGAGCGCTTGTTCTCGATGACTCCTCAGTCGCCAGGCGGAGCCGCAGCGCCCAGCGCTCCCCGGGAGCGGAATTTGGGGAGGGGGGAGGTGACCCTGGGGATGGGGATGGGGCGTGCGGGGGCAGCTGGGGCCGGACTGGTGGCACTGGTGGTGCTGAGAGCCCCCCCGGCCGCGGGGGTCGCGGTGAGAAGGGGTTGGGGGCCCCAAATTAAACCAAAGAGGGATCGGGACCCCCCCACGGAGCAGGAGGGGCCTGGAACCCCCAAAACCAAACACGGGGGAGGGGAGCGGGGATTGGGGGAACGATGGGGAAGGCGGGGGAAAGAGGGGGATGGGACACCCAAAAAGGATCAAGACAACTTGAGGTGGCCACCTTTCTATGTGGATGGTAGCCAATGGTAGCCAATGCTTTTTCCCAGTCCATGGGATCCCAGTCTGTGCAATCCCAGTCGATGTGGTCCCAGTCCATAGAATCTCAACCCAGTTTATCCCAGTGTGTACCGTCCTGATCCCTATGGTCCCATTCCATATGGTCCCAGTCCATAGGATCTCAGTCCAGGTGATCCCAGCCCATGTTTGATCCCAGTCTGTGTGGTGCTGCACACACTGCCAGGGTCTGAAATTCCAGTCACCAGCCAGGAAAAAATGTTCCTGCCCTTGAATGTCCTTGCTGTCCTCTCAACGAGTTATAATAAAACTAAAAATCAATAAATTTGAATTTAAATAAAATAGAATAAAAATGAAATTTAAAAATTTCAACTCTTACAACCCTCCTAGGGCTCCGCTGCCGGAATCAGCAGGAGTGGTGTTGGCCTCTTCAGGGGAGTTAGAGTGGGACCCGACCAGAGCGGGGGCCCTTAAACCCCAAAAATCCAGCCTGGGGGGCAAAACATCCCCTACAGCGGCTTGGAGTGAGTCCCCCAGAAAAATGTCACTTAAAGCTGTCATGATCACGCCTGAAAAGGGGCTTGTGAGGCTGTGGCCCCACAAACACCTGAAAATGGGGAGGAAAAAACACGCTTGGAGGGGTGAGGTCCCCCCAAACATCCCTAAAAAGAGAAAAACTCCTCTTCAGAGGGGCCTGAAGATCCTTCAGGGCACTCGAGGAGGGACAAGATCCCCTCCTCTGCTGGGGCCTCTCCGAGCCGGGAGCTCTCCCGTTGGCGGCTGCCCTCGGGGGAGCCCCGCACGACGGCGGCTCCTGGGCTGAGCCCCCCTCAGCCGGGGCTGTGGAGGGAACTGGGGGGGCTGGGACAAGGCCTGGGGGTCCTGGGGTGACCTGGGGGAGCCTCAGTGGGTCCCACCTCCCCCTGTGCCCCCTCTCCCACCCTCTTCTCAATATTGCCCCCAAACAAAAGCTTGTGGCTGTGCCAGCGCCCCCACCGACCTCCAGCCCTGGGAACCTGGAGCAAGCGGAAACCACAACTTTGCAAATGCTACCTGTGCCTGAAGCAAATGGAAAGAGAACTGGGGTGTGAAAAATAAAGCTTGTTTATTTTCAGAAAAACAGCAAAGAAAACACAGAACACATTTACATTGTAAGAATATTTGTAACAACAACTATCTATGGAACGTATATACCTAAGAACATATCCAACAAAAGTCTATGAAACGTATTTACAGAAGACAAAAAGAAGCCCTAAACCCTATAGCCTAAAGACAACAACAAACTCTACAACGTATGTACAAAAGGGTGGCATCTCTGTCCGGGATCTCCATCGGTCCTTGAGGAAAAGCAAGAGGCACAGTCACTCCAGTCAGGCAGAGAGGGCTCTTCCATGTGCCCCCAGGCTGGCCCAGCAAGCGCAGCACAGGCTGGGGATGGCCACCAGAACCCAATGCACCGGGTCCCACATCCCTGAGCAGGGACCACCCAGCCCAGTCCCAGCCTGGCAGCAGGGGACCCGCTCTGCCTGTGGGGACCACATGCCTGTCCTGCTGCTGGTATTGCTCTTCATCCCAAGATCATGGCCTCTTCCTCATCTTTCTCATCAATGTCCATGTCCTCAAGGTACTCTTCCATTTCCACGTCCATCTCCTCTTCCACATCTACCTCCATCTCTTCTTCACCAGTCTCTTCTCCATCCACTTCCATCTTCTCCTCTGTATCAATCTCCATGTCCACCTCCATCTCTTCCTCTCCAGTCTCTTCTCCATCCACTTCCATCTCCTCCTCTGTATCCATCTGCATGTCCACCTCCATCTCTTCCTCTCCACTCTCTTCTCCATCCACTTCCATCTCCTCCTCTGTATCAATCTCCATGTCCACCTCCATCGCATTGTCTCCACTCTCTTCGCCATCCACTTCCATGTCCTCCTCTCTATCAGCCTGCATGTCCACCTCCATCTCGTCCTCTCTCTCGGTGACAGCCTGCAGAGGTAGCAACACCTCAGAGTGGGGTCCCTGTCCCACCCCATCCCCACAGAACTCCAGCCCAGCCGGGCAGCTGGGGGGTGTCCACCTCCATGGAATGGCACTGTACCTTCCTCAGGACAAATGTGAGCATCCTGCAGGGACGGATGACAAAATCCAGGCAACAGAGAGCTTTCAGGACTGATGGGAGTATCAGGGCGCAGGTGACGAGAAGAGTGACAGGGAACATGGTGAAGGGTGAGCTGGCACGAGGGCTGGCACAGGGTGGGCTGACACAAGGGCCAGTGGTTGTGTTGTGCTCTTTGCTGGACGCTGGAAGTTCCTGCTGGAACATCACATCTGTGACATCACAGTGGATCTAAAGAGCATCTTGTTCCGAGCTGAGCAATCTTCCCCAGCCCATGCTGCTCACAGCCCTGTTGCCAAGGATGGGGCATCCACAGCCTGGGCCAGTGCCTCAGCAGCCTCCGTGTAAAAGAGCAGCTCCCTCAGATCCAACTTCAATCAGCCTCCTGCAGTTGAAAGCCATCCCCCCTTGTCCTGTTGCCACGGGCCCGGCTGAACACTGTCCCCGTCTTTCCTGTGGGACCCTTCCAGTCCTGCAGAGCTGCAGGGAGGCCTCCCCAGTGTCTCCTGTTTCCAGGCTGAGCATCCCCAGCCCCACTTGGACGGCAGTCAGGTAGATCAGGGGGAGTCAAGGCTGAAGTCAAACAGCATCAGGAACTGAGAGGTGGAAGCTTTAGGCCCAGGTTTGCCTCTGTAATAACAGTGGAGGGGAAGATGGTGGGACACTGGCTCTGTTCTAACCGCTGATTATTTTCTTTTTTTTTTTTTTTCCCCTTCTTTTCTGTCATGCTGATGCAGGTGTTGCTGTTTGCAAGGAAGCTTGGCACAATATCCATTGTCTTCTCCATTTGTGAAACACCGAGCAGAGTCTGGGCAGGCTGATGATGCAGAGCAAAACCTGCAAATACACCGGTGATCCTGAGCCTGGAGGGTGCAGCTAAACCCGGCCAAAAATAATTTCTGGAAAGTCAAGCCTGGTTTACATTTTCTTGAGTTTGGCTATTCCTGAACCGGGGGGAGAGGGCATTCGGGGGAGGGGGTACCACAGGGGTTCCCCTCCCCCGTTTTTGAGGGGTCTCCCATGGTGCCCCCTCCCCAAAAAGCTCCGCGGGCCCCCTGAGGTGGCTCCTGTTCCACCGGCCGGTGCCCCCTGATCCAGGACTGACCCCAGTGAGTCTGGGGCGCTCTGGGGGGATTTTGGGGGGATTTTGGCGGCATGTATGGGCTTTGGGGGATTTTGTTGGGAGATTAGGGGGAATTATTGGATTTTGGAGAGAATTACTGGGTTTGTGGGGTTATGGGGGTTTTGTGGGATTTAAGGATTTTGGATTTTGGGGATTTTTTAGGGTTTTGGGGTGGTTATTTTTTGGGGGGTTTTTTGACATTTTTGGGCGTGTTTTTTTTTGGTTTTTTTTTTTTTTTTTTTTTTTTTTAATTTTGGTGGGTTCCATTGGGATTTTGTGGGATTCTTTGGTGTTTAGGAGTTTTTAATTGGGATTTTTGGGGGATTTTGGGGGGTTTCAGTGGAATTTTGGGGGGCTTTGGAGTTGTCCCAGGGTGTGGGGAAGGGCTGAGAGGCACCAAAGTCTCCTTTAAACCCCTGAAAGTCCCAATAAACCCCATGAAATCGCCATTAAATTTCACAAATTCCCATTAGAATACCCTCGAATCCCAAAAAAAGCTCACAAAATCCCAATTAAACCCCACAAATCCTCCCAAAAATGTCTCCAAAACCACAACAAGCCCCACAAAATCCTCACGAGACCCAAAGAAATCTTGGCAACACCCAAAAAAACCCACAAAACCCCCCCTAATCCCCACTAAAATTCCTAACAAACCCAAATCCCCAAAGAATCCCACTAAATGCCCCCACAATTCCAATAAATTGCCTCCAAATCCCCTAAAAATCCCAATAAAACCCAGAAATAATTCCAGAGGATCCCACAAAATCCCCACAAAATCCCAGTAAAACCTTCCAAAATTCTAAAGAAAACACAAAAAATTTCAATTAACCCCCAAATACCCCCAGGAAAACAACTTCTCACTCAAAGCACCAATAAAACCCCTCAAAATCCAAACTCCCCAAAATCCCCCAACTGCCTCCAATCCCAATAATTCTCCCCAAAAACCCCAACAATTCCCCATAAACTCCCAACACAATTCCCCAAAGCCCAAAAGAGCCCCAGATGCCCAAACCCCTCCCGAGCCCTCCCTGGTCCCTCCCGGTCCCGCCCAGGCCCGTCCGGGGCCGCGGCCAAAACTGCCCGGAGTGAACGCGGAGGTCCCGGAGCCACCCCGGAGCCGATCCCGGGCTCGGCCTCGGGCTCGGCCCCTTTGGGGGATTTTGGGCCGAACCGGGCAGGTTTAGGGTGGGCTTCAGATCCCTTGCGGGGATCCCGAGCCTTTTTGGGTGGATTTTCAGCCCCTGTGGCTGATTTGAGGCCGAATCTGGTGGGGTTTAGGGGGGATTTCAGACCCCTTTGGATGATTTTAGGCCCATGTGGGTGGGGCTGGGGCCCATTTGGGTGAGTTTAGGAAAAACGGGGCCCATATGGGTGAATCCTAATCCTGTGTGGGTGATTTTAGGTCCCTTTTTTTTTGTGTATTTTGGGTGCATTTAAGTAGGGTTTTTTGCTGCTTTGGGCAATTTTAGGTTGAACCAAGCCTTTTTAGGGTGATTTTAGGTCTTCTTGTGTTGGTGTCAGGGACATTTTGGTGATTTTAGATACCTTTGGATGATTTTAGGCTGGACCAGATACTTTCAGGGTGGATTTTAGTCACATTTGAAAGATTTACGGGTGATCTTAAGCCATTTCTTGAGGGCTATAAAACACTTGGGGCAGTTTTAAGCCCCTTTGGTTGGATTTTAGAGCCCTCTGGATACTTTTAATCCCATTTGGTTGGTGTCAGGCCGAACCATGTGGATGTAGGCTGCATTTGATGCCCTTTTGGGTGATTTTGGGTCAAACCGGGCTTTTTTAGGACAGCGCGTCCCCTTGGCCCCGCTCCTTTCCCCTCACGGTTCCGCCCTTTCCTCGCTCCTTTCCCCTCATGGTTCTGCCCTTTCCTCGCTCCTTTCCCCTCATGGTTCAGGATCCCGGAGCGGGGCAGGAGGAAGAGGGAGGGAGGAAGAGGCGCAGCGGCAGCAGGGAGCAGCCGGAGGAGAGGAGAGAAGGAATCGCGTGGCCCTGGCGCTGCCTGAGCTCGCAGCACCCCGGGAGCATCGCCCCCATCCCGCAGGTGCCCAGGGAGGGGGGAGCTCGGCCCAAATATCCTGGGGGGTGCCTGGGTTCGGGTTCTTTGGGAGGGATGTTTGGAGCTGGCAGGGCTCCAAAGCCGAGCCGCAGCTGGCCCTCGGGGGGACATCGGGGGGTTCCCGAGAGGTGTTTTCGGGGCATCCCAGTGTGGGGTGGCGGCAGAGCCCCGTCGGGGGGGACACCGGTTTTGGGGAGCCCCGGGAGAGCCGTGGCTGCCCTGAGCGGGAGCCCCGAGAGAGGAGAGCCCCAGAAGCCCCAGCGGGGAACCCGAGAGGGGGGGACCCCTGGCAGTGCCGGCACCCCGGCAATGGGGGGTGCTGGGGCTGGAGGGGCGGCATGGCCGGGGAAAGGGGTGCGGGGCTCCCGGGGCCGCCAGGGGCTGCTCCCAGCAGGAGCCCAGTTGCTGCCAGTCAGTCCCCGTTATGATACAATTTGCCCCCAGCACTGTTCCCGTTGTTCCCAGTGCCATCCAGTGTTTTCCCAGTTCTCCCACTTGCCCCCAGAATAGTCCCAGTCACTCCCAGTAAGATCCCAGTATGAGTCCAGTATGATCCCAGTCTCTGCCAGCAGGGCCCCAGTCACTCACCCTTGTCCCCAGTTGCCCCCAGCATGGTCCCAGTTGCCCCCAGCACATTCCCAGTGGCTCCATATGTGTCCCAGTCCTAGTGCAATGATGGGGAATACCAAACGCACTTGAGGCATCACGTACGGTTAACACCAAAGCTGTGGCTATGTTTGTGATGGGGTCATAGGTAAAGTTCACTAGGTTCCACCGGGATTGGAATTCCTTTTCAAAATCAGCGGCACTGTCCCAAACTATTTTCCGAATCTCAGTAGGAAAAGTGCCTTCTTCACCTTCTCTTATAATCGAGGCAGCAACCGACTGCATCCCTAATTGAGCCTGGATACAGCTGAGAGCTAAAGAAACGTTCTTTTGTGTGGCACCGAGTGCATCAATTACCAATTTGTGATCATTTACGCTTGCTTCCTCCCAACTTGGTAATATGTTTGATAGCAAGCGCTGATGTCTTCCCAAGGCCAAGAAGGACGACTGCAGTGGTTGTTGGAATTTGGTCAAATCTAGTGGTGGCAGCCAATGTGTTCATTAATCCTTCTGAATCAATGCTATTTAGAATTCCCAATCCTGTTCCCACAGCACCGGTTATGTCTCTTAGCATCCGTCTTTTAGAAGGGTTCCGCTGTCGCAACCAGGTCGTCCAACCCTGAAAAGAAGTTTTTTTTGCATCAGCAAAATCAGGGGTATTTAACCCCATCGTTTGGGAATTGGGGAGTGTTTGACACCCCAGGATCTGGGATTTGGAGGGTTTGATCCTAAAATTTGGGGTTCGGGGCTGGGGTGGGGGGGGGGTAGGGCTTGACATCCCAGAGTTTGGGTTTGAGGGTGTTTGACCCCCCCAGTGTTTGAACCCCCAGGATTTGGGGTCGGGGGGAGTTGACCCCAGGATCTGGGGTGTTTGACCCGCTGGGTTTGGGGTCGGGGTTGAGAGCAGAGCCATTTCCTGGAAACAGCGGCGGGACCAGGACTGGGAACAGGATCGGGATCGGGAATGGGAGTGGGATCGGGGTCGGGAATGAGATCGGGAACGGGAACAGAAATGGGAATGGGATTGGGATCGGGAACAGGATCAGGAACGGGATTGGGCTCGGGAAGGGGAGAGGCCCTGGCCCAATAATGGACCCCTCCCCCAGGGAGCGACCCTGCCCCAATCCTGGGATGGAGCAATCCCCTCAATCCCAGACCCCTCCCCAATTCCCAAACCCTCCCCAATGCCAGCCCCTGACCCAGTCCCAGACCCCTCCCCAGTCGCTGAACGGACCCTCCCTCAATCCCAGCCCGCCCCGATCCGGATTGGAGCCATCCCCGGAGCCTCCCCCATTCCCGGACCGGACCCTTCAATCCCTTTTTGGGGCGGCTCCTGCCGCTTCCAGCCCATTTTTGGGGGATCCAAAGGGCTCCGGGGGCCCTCCCCACTTTGGGGGTGTTGGGGTGGCCCCAGGGCCGCCCCGAGGGCCGAGGGGGGATGGAAACCCCCAAAGCCGGGGGGCTCCTGGGGGTCCCCAGTTCCCCCCGTCCCCACCCCAAAACAGCTCCTGGCCAATCAGAGCGCGCGGCGCTGCTGACAACTCAGTTGCCGGGCCGGCGATTTTCAGGCAATCAGCGCCTGCGATAGCGCTGCTCATCGGTTGCCAGGCAGATCACAGCGCTTCTCAATGCGCTAGCCAATCAGAGACTGCGCGGGGCCATTTCTAGCCAATCAGAGCGCTTGTTCTCGATGACTCCTCAGTCGCCAGGCGGAGCCGCAGCGCCCAGCGCTCCCCGGGAGCGGAATTTGGGGAGGGGGGAGGTGACCCCGGGGATGGGGATGGGGATGGGGCGTGCGGGGGCAGCTGGGGCCGGACTGGTGGCACTGGTGGTGCTGAGAGCCCCCCCGGCCGCGGGGGTCGCGGTGAGAAGGGGTTGGGGGCCCCAAATTAAACCAAAGAGGGATCGGGACCCCCCCACGGAGCAGGAGGGGCCTGGAACCCCCAAAACCAAACACGGGGGAGGGGAGCGGGGATTGGGGGAACGATGGGGAAGGCGGGGGAAAGAGGGGGATGGGACACCCAAAAAGGATCAAGACAACTTGAGGTGGCCACCTTTCTATGTGGATGGTAGCCAATGGTAGCCAATGCTTTTTCCCAGTCCATGGGATCCCAGTCTGTGCAATCCCAGTCGATGTGGTCCCAGTCCATAGAATCTCAACCCAGTTTATCCCAGTGTGTACCGTCCTGATCCCTATGGTCCCATTCCATATGGTCCCAGTCCATAGGATCTCAGTCCAGGTGATCCCAGCCCATGTTTGATCCCAGTCTGTGTGGTGCTGCACACACTGCCAGGGTCTGAAATTCCAGTCACCAGCCAGGAAAAAATGTTCCTGCCCTTGAATGTCCTTGCTGTCCTCTCAACGAGTTATAATAAAACTAAAAATCAATAAATTTGAATTTAAATAAAATAGAATAAAAATGAAATTTAAAAATTTCAACTCTTACAACCCTCCTAGGGCTCCGCTGCCGGAATCAGCAGGAGTGGTGTTGGCCTCTTCAGGGGAGTTAGAGTGGGACCCGACCAGAGCGGGGGCCCTTAAACCCCAAAAATCCAGCCTGGGGGGCAAAACATCCCCTACAGCGGCTTGGAGTGAGTCCCCCAGAAAAATGTCACTTAAAGCTGTCATGATCACGCCTGAAAAGGGGCTTGTGAGGCTGTGGCCCCACAAACACCTGAAAATGGGGAGGAAAAAACACGCTTGGAGGGGTGAGGTCCCCCCAAACATCCCTAAAAAGAGAAAAACTCCTCTTCAGAGGGGCCTGAAGACCCTTCAGGGCACTCGAGGAGGGACAAGATCCCCTCCTCTGCTGGGGCCTCTCCGAGCCGGGAGCTCTCCCGTTGGCGGCTGCCCTCGGGGGAGCCCCGAACGACGGCGGCTCCTGGGCTGAGCCCCCCTCAGCCGGGGCTGTGGAGGGAACTGGGGGGGCTGGGACAAGGCCTGGGGGTCCTGGGGTGACCTGGGGGAGCCTCAGTGGGTCCCACCTCCCCCTGTGCCCCCTCTCCCACCCCCTTCTCAATATTGCCCCCAAACAAAAGCTTGTGGCTGTGCCCCCACTGACCTCCAGCCCTGGGAACCTGGAGCAAGCGGAAACCACAACTTTGCAAATGCTACCTGTGCCTGAAGCAAATGGAAAGAGAACTGGGGTGTGAAAAATAAAGCTTGTTTATTTTCAGAAAAACAGCAAAGAAAACACAGAACACATTTACATTGTAAGAATATTTGTAACAACAACTATCTATGGAACGTATATACCTAAGAACATATCTAACAAAAGTCTATGAAACGTATTTACAGAAGACAAAAAGAAGCCCTAAAACCTATAGCCTAAAGACAACAACAAACTCTACAACGTATGTACAAAAGGGTGGCATCTCTGTCCGGGATCTCCATCGGTCCTTGAGGAAAAGCAAGAGGCACGGTCACTCCAATCAGGCAGAGAGGGCTCTTCCATGTGCCCCCAGGCTGGCCCAGCAAGCGCAGCACAGGCTGGGGATGGCCACCAGAACCCAATGCACCGGGTCCCACATCCCTGAGCAGGGACCACCCAGCCCAGTCCCAGCCTGGCAGCAGGGGACCCGCTCTGCCTGTGGGGACCACATGCCTGTCCTGCTGCTGGTATTGCTCTTCATCCCAAGATCATGGCCTCTTCCTCATCTTTCTCATCAATGTCCATGTCCTCAAGGTACTCTTCCATTTCCACGTCCATCTCCTCTTCCACATCTACCTCCATCTCTTCTTCACCAGTCTCTTCTCCATCCACTTCCATCTCCTCCTCTGGATCCATCTGCATGTCCACCTCCATCTCTTCCTCTCCAGTCTCTTCTCCATCCACTTCCATCTCCTCCTCTGTATCAATCTCCATGTCCACCTCCATCTCTTCCTCTCCACTCTCTTCTCCATCCACTTCCATCTCCTCCTCTGTATCCATCTGCATGTCCACCTCCATCTCTTCCTCTCCACTCTCTTCTCCATCCACTTCCATCTCCTCCTCTGTATCAATCTCCATGTCCACCTCCATCGCATTGTCTCCACTCTCTTCTCCATCCACTTCCATGTCCTCCTCTCTATCAGCCTGCATGTCCACCTCCATCTCGTCCTCTCTCTCGGTGACAGCCTGCAGAGGTAGCAACACCTCAGAGTGGGGTCCCTGTCCCACCCCATCCCCACAGAACTCCAGCCCAGCCGGGCAGCTGGGGGGTGTCCACCTCCATGGAATGGCACTGTACCTTCCTCAGGACAAATGTGAGCATCCTGCAGGGACGGATGACAAAATCCAGGCAACAGAGAGCTTTCAGGACTGATGGGAGTATCAGGGCGCAGGTGACGAGAAGAGTGACAGGGAACATGGTGAAGGGTGAGCTGGCACGAGGGCTGGCACAGGGTGGGCTGACACAAGGGCCAGTGGTTGTGTTGTGCTCTTTGCTGGACGCTGGAAGTTCCTGCTGGAACATCACATCTGTGACATCACAGTGGATCTAAAGAGCATCTTGTTCCGAGCTGAGCAATCTTCCCCAGCCCATGCTGCTCACAGCCCTGTTGCCAAGGATGGGGCATCCACAGCCTGGGCCAGTGCCTCAGCAGCCTCCGTGTAAAAGAGCAGCTCCCTCAGATCCAACTTCAATCAGCCTCCTGCAGTTGAAAGCCATCCCCCCTTGTCCTGTTGCCACGGGCCCGGCTGAACACTGTCCCCGTCTTTCCTGTGGGACCCTTCCAGTCCTGCAGAGCTGCAGGGAGGCCTCCCCAGTGTCTCCTCTTTCCAGGCTGAGCATCCCCAGCCCCACTTGGACGGCAGTCAGGTAGATCAGGGGGAGTCAAGGCTGAAGTCAAACAGCATCAGGAACTGAGAGGTGGAAGCTTTAGGCCCAGGTTTGCCTCTGTAATAACAGTGGAGGGGAAGATGGTGGGACACTGGCTCTGTTCTAACCGCTGATTATTTTCTTTTTTTTTTTTTTCCCCTTCTTTTCTGTCATGCTGATGCAGGTGTTGCTGTTTGCAAGGAAGCTTGGCACATTATCCATTGTCTTCTCCATTTGTGAAACACCGAGCAGAGTCTGGGCAGGCTGATGATGCAGAGCAAAACCTGCAAATACACCGGTGATCCTGAGCCTGGAGGGTGCAGCTAAACCCGGCCAAAAATAATTTCTGGAAAGTCAAGCCTGGTTTACATTTTCTTGAATTTGGCTATTCCTGAACCGGGGGAGAGGGCTTTCTGGGGAGGGGGTGCCACAGGGTTCCCCCCCCCCATTTTTGGGGGGTTTCCCATGGTGCCCCCTCCCCAAAAAGCACCGCGGGCCCCCTGAGGTGGCTCCTGTTCCACCGGCCGGTGCCCCCTGATCCAGGACTGCCCCCGGTGAGTCTGGGGCGCTCTGGGGGGATTTGGGGGAGATTTTGGCGGCATGTATGGGCTTTGGGGGATTTTGTTGGGAGATTAGGGGGAATTATTGGATTTTGGAGAGAATTACTGGGTTTGTGGGGTTATGGGGGTTTTGTGGGTTTTGAGGATTTTGGATTTTAGGGATTTTTTAGGGTTTTGGGGTGGTTATTTTTTGGGGGGTTTATTGAAATTTTTGGGCGTTTTTTTGGGTTTTTTTTTTGGGTTTTTTTTTTTTTTTTTTAATTTTGGTGGGTTCCATTGGGATTTTGTGGGATTCTTTGGTGTTTAGGAGTTTTTAATTGGGATTTTTGGGGGATTTTGGGGGGTTTCAGTGGAATTTTGGGGGGCTTTGGAGTTGTCCCAGGGTGTGGGGAAGGGCTGAGAGGCACCAAAGTCTCCTTTAAACCCCTGAAAGTCCCAATAAACCCCATGAAATCGCAATTAAATTTCACAAATTCCCATTAGAACACCCTCGAATCCCAATAAAAGTCCACAAAATCCCAATTAAACCCCACAAATCCTCCCAAAAATGTCTCCAAAACCACAACAAGCCCCACAAAATACTCACGAGTCCAAAGAAATCTTGACAACAACCTAGAAAAAACCTACAAAACCCCCCCTAATCCCCACTAAAATTCCTAACAAACCCAAATCCCCAAAGAATCCCACTAAATGCCCCAACAATTCCAATAAATTGCCTCCAAATGCCCTAAAAATCCCAATAAAACCCAGAAATAATTCCAGAGGATCCCACAAAATCCCCACAAAATCCCAGTAAAACCTTCCAAAATTCTAAAGAAAACACAAAAAATTTCAATTAACCCCCAAATACCCCCAGGAAAACAACTTCCCCCTCAAAGCACCAATAAAACCCCTCAAAACCAAACTCCCCAAAATCCCCCAACTGCCTCCAAACCCAATAATTCTCCCCAAAAACCCCAACAATTCCCCATAAACTCCCAACACAATTCCCCAAAGCCCAAAAAAGCCCCAGATGCCCAAACCCCTCCCGAGCCCTCCCTGGGCCCTCCCGGTCCCGCCCAGGCCCGTCCGGGGCCGCGGCCAAAACTGCCTGGAGCGAACGCGGAGGTCCCGGAGCGACCCCGGAGCCGATCCCGGGCTCGGCCTCGGGCTCGGCCCCTTTGGGGGATTTTGGGCCGAACCGGGCAGGTTTAGGGTGGGCTTCAGATCCCTTGCGGGGATCCCGAGCCTTTTTGGGTGGATTTTCAGCCCCTGTGGCTGATTTGAGGCCGAATCTGGTGGGGTTTAGGGGGGATTTCAGACCCCTTTGGGTGATTTTAGGCCCATGTGGGTGGGGCTGGGGCCCATTTGGGTGAGTTTAGGAAAAACTGGGCCCATATGGGTGAATCCTAATCTAGTGTGGGTGATTTTAGGTCCCTTTTTTGTGTATTTTGGGTGCATTTAAGTAGGGTTTTTTGCTGCTTTGGGCAATTTTAGGTTGAACCAAGCCTTTTTAGGGTGATTTTAGGTCTTCTTGTGTTGGTGTCAGGGACATTTTGGTGATTTTAGATACCTTTGGATGATTTTAGGCTGGACCAGATACTTTCAGGGTGGATTTTAGTCACATTTGAAAGATTTACGGGTGATCTTAAGCCATTTCTTGAGGGCTATAAAACACTTGGGGCAGTTTTAAGCCCCTTTGGTTGGATTTTAGAGCCCTCTGGATACTTTTAATCCCATTTGGTTGGTGTCAGGCCGAACCATGTGGATGTAGGCTGCATTTGATGCCCTTTTGGGTGATTTTGGGTCAAACCGGGCTTTTTTAGGACAGCGCGTCCCCCTGGCCCCGCTCCTTTCCCCTCACGGTTCCGCCCTTTCCTCGCTCCTTTCCCCTCATGGTTCTGCCCTTTCCTCGCTCCTTTCCCCTCATGGTTCAGGATCCCGGAGCGGGGGAGGAGGAGGAGGGAGGGAGGAAGAGGCGCAGCGGCAGCAGGGAGCAGCCGGAGGAGAGGAGAGAAGGAATCGCGTGGCCCTGGCGCTGCCTGAGCTCGCAGCACCCCGGGAGCATCGCCCCCATCCCGCAGGTGCCCAGGGAGGGGGAGCTCGGCCCAAATATCCTGGGGGGTGCCTGGGTTCGGGTTCTTTGGGAGGGATGTTTGGAGCTGGCAGGGCTCCAAAGCCGAGCCGCAGCTGGCCCTCGGGGGGACATCGGGGGGTCCCCGAGAGGTGTTTTTGTGGGATCCCAGTGTGGGTGGCGGCAGAGCCCCGTCGGGGGGCCACTGGTTTTGGGGAGCCCCGGGAGAGCCGCGGCTGCCCTGAGCGGGATCCCCGAGAGAGGAGAGCCCCAGAAGCCCCAGCGGGGAACCCGAGAGGGGGGGACCCCTGGCAGTGCCGGCACCCCGGCAATGGGGGGTGCTGGGGCTGGAGGGGCGGCATGGCCGGGAAAGGGGTGCGGGGCTCCCGGGGCCGCCAGGGGCTGCTCCCAGCAGGAGCCCAGTTGCTGCCAGTCAGTCCCCGTTATGATACAATTTGCCCCCAGCACTCTTCCCGTTGTTCCCAGTGCCATCCAGTGTTTTCCCAGTTCTCCCACTTGCCCCCAGAATAGTCCCAGTCACTCCCAGTAAGATCCCAGTATGAGTCCAGTATGATCCCAGTCTCTGCCAGCAGGGCCCCAGTCACTCACCCTTGTCCCCAGTTGCCCCCAGCGTGGTCCCAGTTGCCCCCAGCACATTCCCAGTGGCTCCATATGTGTCCCAGTCCTAGTGCAATGATGGGGAATACCAAACGCACTTGAGGCATCACGTACGGTTAACACCAAAGCTGTGGCTATGTTTGTGATGGGGTCATAGGTAAAGTTCACTAGGTTCCACCGGGATTGGAATTCCTTTTCAAAATCAGCGGCACTGTCCCAAACTATTTTCCAAATCTCAGTAGGAAAAGTGCCTTCTTCACCTTCTCTTATAATCGAGGCAGCAACCGACTGCATCCCTAATTGAGCCTGGATACAGCTGAGAGCTAAAGAAACGTTCTTTTGTGTGGCACCGAGTGCATCAATTACCAATTTGTGATCATTTACGCTTGCTTCCTCCCAACTTGGTAATATGTTTGATAGCAAGCGCTGATGTCTTCCCAAGGCCAAGAAGGACGACTGCAGTGGTTGTTGGAATTTGGTCAAATCTAGTGGTGGCAGCCAATGTGTTCATTAATACTTCTGAATCAATGCTATTTAGAATTCCCAATCCTGTTCCCACAGCACCGGTTATGTCTCTTAGCATCTGTCTTTTAGAAGGGTTCCGCTGTCGCAACCAGGTCGTCCAACCCTGAAAAGAAGTTTTTTTTGCATCAGCAAAATCAGGGGTATTTAACCCCATCGTTTGGGAATTGGGGAGTGTTTGACACCCCAGGATCTGGGATTTGGAGGGTTTGATCCTAAAATTTGGGGTTCGGGGCTGGGGGGGGGGGGGGGTAGGGCTTGACATCCCAGAGTTTGGGTTTGAGGGTGTTTGACCCCCCCAGTGTTTGAACCCCCAGGATTTGGGGTCGGGGGGAGTTGACCCCAGGATCTGGGGTGTTTGACCCGCTGGGTTTGGGGTCGGGGTTGAGAGCAGAGCCATTTCCTGGAAACAGCGGCGGGACCGGGACTGGGAACAGGATCGGGATCGGGAATGGGAGTGGGATCGGGGTCGGGAATGAGATCGGGAACGGGAACAGAAATGGGAATGGGATTGGGATCGGGAACAGGATCAGGAACGGGATTGGGCTCGGGAAGGGGAGAGGCCCTGGCCCAATAATGGACCCCTCCCCCAGGGAGCGACCCTGCCCCAATCCCGAGATGGAGCAATCCCCTCAATCCCAGACCCCTCCCCAATTCCCAAAGCCTCCCCAATGCCAGCCCCTGACCCAGTCCCAGACCCCTCCCCAGTCGCTGAACGGACCCTCCCTCAATCCCAGCCCGCCCTGATCCGGATGGGAGCCATCCCCGGAGCCTCCCCCATTCCCGGACCGGACCCTTCAATCCCTTTTTGGGGCGGCTCCTGCCGCTTCCAGCCCATTTTTGGGGGATCCAAAGGGCTCCGGGGACCCTCCCCACTTTGGGGGTGTTGGGGTGGCCCCAGGGCCGCCCCGAGGGCCGAGGGGGGATGGAAACCCCCAAAGCCGGGGGGCTCCTGGGGGTCCCCAGTTCCCCCCGTCCCCACCCCAAAACAGCTCCTGGCCAATCAGAGCGCGCGGCGCTGCTGACAACTCAGTTGCCGGGCCGGCGATTTTCAGGCAATCAGCGCCTGCGATAGCGCTGCTCATCGGTTGCCAGGCAGATCACAGCGCTTCTCAATGCGCTAGCCAATCAGAGACTGCGCGGGGCCATTTCTAGCCAATCAGAGCGCTTGTTCTCGATGACTCCTCAGTCGCCAGGCGGAGCCGCAGCGCCCAGCGCTCCCCGGGAGCGGAATTTGGGGAGGGGGGAGGTGACCCCGGGGATGGGGATGGGGATGGGGCGTGCGGGGGCAGCTGGGGCCGGACTGGTGGCACTGGTGGTGCTGAGAGCCCCCCCGGCCGCGGGGGTCGCGGTGAGAAGGGGTTGGGGGCCCCAAATTAAACCAAAGAGGGATCGGGACCCCCCCACGGAGCAGGAGGGGCCTGGAACCCCCAAAACCAAACACGGGGGAGGGGAGCGGGGATTGGGGGAACGATGGGGAAGGCGGGGGAAAGAGGGGGATGGGACACCCAAAAAGGATCAAGACAACTTGAGGTGGCCACCTTTCTATGTGGATGGTAGCCAATGGTAGCCAATGCTTTTTCCCAGTCCATGGGATCCCAGTCTGTGCAATCCCAGTCGATGTGGTCCCAGTCCATAGAATCTCAACCCAGTTTATCCCAGTGTGTACCGTCCTGATCCCTATGGTCCCATTCCATATGGTCCCAGTCCATAGGATCTCAGTCCAGGTGATCCCAGCCCATGTTTGATCCCAGTCTGTGTGGTGCTGCACACACTGCCAGGGTCTGAAATTCCAGTCACCAGCCAGGAAAAAATGTTCCTGCCCTTGAATGTCCTTGCTGTCCTCTCAACGAGTTATAATAAAACTAAAAATCAATAAATTTGAATTTAAATAAAATAGAATAAAAATGAAATTTAAAAATTTCAACTCTTACAACCCTCCTAGGGCTCCGCTGCCGGAATCAGCAGGAGTGGTGTTGGCCTCTTCAGGGGAGTTAGAGTGGGACCCGACCAGAGCGGGGGCCCTTAAACCCCAAAAATCCAGCCTGGGGGGCAAAACATCCCCTACAGCGGCTTGGAGTGAGTCCCCCAGAAAAATGTCACTTAAAGCTGTCATGATCACCCCTGAAAAGGGGCTTGTGGGGCTGTGGCCCCACAAACACCTGAAAATGGGGAGGAAAAAACACCCTTGGAGGGGTGAGGTCCCCCAAACATCCCTAAAAAGAGAAAAACTCCTCTTCAGAGGGGCCTGAAGACCCTTCAGGGCACTCGAGGAGGGACAAGATCCCCTCCTCTGCTGGGGCCTCTCCGAGCCGGGAGCTCTCCCGTTGGCGGCTGCCCTCGGGGGAGCCCCGAACGACGGCGGCTCCTGGGCTGAGCCCCCCTCAGCCGGGGCTGTGGAGGGAACTGGGGGGGCTGGGACGGGGCCTGGGGGTCCTGGGGTGACCTGGGGGAGCCTCAGTGGGTCCCACCTCCCCCTGTGCCCCCTCTCTCACCCCCTTCCCAATATTGCCCCCAAACAAAAGCTTGTGGCTGTGCCCCCACCGACCTCCAGCCCTGGGAACCTGGAGCAAGCGGAAACCACAACTTTGCAAATGCTACCTGTGCCTGAAGCAAATGGAAAGAGAACTGGGGTGTGAAAAATAAAGCTTGTTTATTTTCAGAAAAACAGCAAAGAAAACACAGAACACATTTACATTGTAAGAATATTTGTAACAACAACTATCTATGGAACGTATATACCTAAGAACATATCTAACAAAAGTCTATGAAACGTATTTACAGAAGACAAAAAGAAGCCCTAAAACCTATAGCCTAAAGACAACAACAAACTCTACAACGTATGTACAAAAGGGTGGCATCTCTGTCCGGGATCTCCATCGGTCCTTGAGGAAAAGCAAGAGGCACGGTCACTCCAATCAGGCAGAGAGGGCTCTTCCATGTGCCCCCAGGCTGGCCCAGCAAGCGCAGCACAGGCTGGGGATGGCCACCAGAACCCAATGCACCGGGTCCCACATCCCTGAGCAGGGACCACCCAGCCCAGTCCCAGCCTGGCAGCAGGGGACCCGCTCTGCCTGTGGGGACCACATGCCTGTCCTGCTGCTGGTATTGCTCTTCATCCCAAGATCATGGCCTCTTCCTCATCTTTCTCATCAATGTCCATGTCCTCAAGGTACTCTTCCATTTCCACGTCCATCTCCTCTTCCACATCTACCTCCATCTCTTCTTCACCAGTCTCTTCTCCATCCACTTCCATCTCCTCCTCTGGATCCATCTGCATGTCCACCTCCATCTCTTCCTCTCCAGTCTCTTCTCCATCCACTTCCATCTCCTCCTCTGTATCAATCTCCATGTCCACCTCCATCTCTTCCTCTCCAGTCTCTTCTCCATCCACTTCCATCTCCTCCTCTGTATCCATCTGCATGTCCACCTCCATCTCTTCCTCTCCACTCTCTTCTCCATCCACTTCCATCTCCTCCTCTGTATCAATCTCCATGTCCACCTCCATCGCATTGTCTCCACTCTCTTCTCCATCCACTTCCATGTCCTCCTCTCTATCAGCCTGCATGTCCACCTCCATCTCGTCCTCTCTCTCGGTGACAGCCTGCAGAGGTAGCAACACCTCAGAGTGGGGTCCCTGTCCCACCCCATCCCCACAGAACTCCAGCCCAGCCGGGCAGCTGGGGGGTGTCCACCTCCATGGAATGGCACTGTACCTTCCTCAGGACAAATGTGAGCATCCTGCAGGGACGGATGACAAAATCCAGGCAACAGAGAGCTTTCAGGACTGATGGGAGTATCAGGGCGCAGGTGACGAGAAGAGTGACAGGGAACATGGTGAAGGGTGAGCTGGCACGAGGGCTGGCACAGGGTGGGCTGACACAAGGGCCAGTGGTTGTGTTGTGCTCTTTGCTGGACGCTGGAAGTTCCTGCTGGAACATCACATCTGTGACATCACAGTGGATCTAAAGAGCATCTTGTTCCGAGCTGAGCAATCTTCCCCAGCCCATGCTGCTCACAGCCCTGTTGCCAAGGATGGGGCATCCACAGCCTGGGCCAGTGCCTCA
Source organism: Anomalospiza imberbis (assembly GCF_031753505.1). NCBI lineage: Eukaryota > Metazoa > Chordata > Aves > Passeriformes > Viduidae > Anomalospiza > Anomalospiza imberbis. Next base: position 875,169 of record NW_027100060.1, read on the forward strand.
GCAGCCTCCGTGTAAAAGAGCAGCTCCCTCAGATCCAACTTCAATCAGCCTCCTGCAGTTGAAAGCCATCCCCCCTTGTCCTGTTGCCACGGGCCCGGCTGAACACTGTCCCCGTCTTTCCTGTGGGACCCTTCCAGTCCTGCAGAGCTGCAGGGAGGCCTCCCCAGTGTCTCCTCTTTCCAGGCTGAGCATCCCCAGCCCCACTTGGACGGCAGTCAGGTAGATCAGGGGGAGTCAAGGCTGAAGTCAAACAGCATCAGGAACTGAGAGGTGGAAGCTTTAGGCCCAGGTTTGCCTCTATAATAACAGTGGAGGGGAAGATGGTGGGACACTGGCTCTGTTCTAACCGCTGATTATTTTCTTTTTTTTTTTTTTTCCCTTCTTTTCTGTCATGCTGATGCAGGTGTTGCTGTTTGCAAGGAAGCTTGGCACAATATCCATTGTCTTCTCCATTTGTGAAGCACCGAGCAGAGTCTGGGCAGGCTGATGATGCAGGGCAAAACCTGCAAATACACCGGTGATCCTGAGCCTGGAGGGTGCAGCTAAACCCGGCCAAAAATAATTTCTGGAAAGTCAAGCCTGGTTTACATTTTCTTGAATTTGGCTATTCCTGAACCGGGGGAGAGGGCTTTCTGGGGAGGGGGTGCCACAGGGGTTCCCCCCCCCCATTTTTGGGGGGTTTCCCATGGTGCCCCCTCCCCAAAAAGCACCGCGGGCCCCCTGAGGTGGCTCCTGTTCCACCGGCCGGGGCCCCCTGATCCAGGACTGCCCCCGGTGAGTCTGGGGCGCTCTGGGGGGATTTGGGGGAGATTTTGGCGGCATGTATGGGCTTTGGGGGATTTTGTTGGGAGATTAGGGGGAATTATTGGATTTTGGAGAGAATTACTGGGTTTGTGGGGTTATGGGGGTTTTGTGGGTTTTGAGGATTTTGGATTTTAGGGATTTTTTAGGGTTTTGGGGTGGTTATTTTTTGGGGGGTTTATTGAAATTTTTGGGCGTTTTTTTTGGTTTTTTTTTTTGGTTTTTTTTTTTTTTTTTTAATTTTGGTGGGTTCCATTGGGATTTTGTGGGATTCTTTGGTGTTTAGGAGTTTTTAATTGGGATTTTGGGGGATTTTGGGGGGTTTCAGTGGAATTTTGGGGGGCTTTGGAGTTGTCCCAGGGTGTGGGGAAGGGCTGAGAGGCACCAAAGTCTCCTTTAAACCCCTGAAAGTCCCAATAAACCCCATGAAATCGCAATTAAATTTCACAAATTCCCATTAGAACACCCTCGAATCCCAATAAAAGCCCACAAAATCCCAATTAAACCCCACAAATCCTCCCAAAAATGTCTCCAAAACCACAACAAGCCCCACAAAATACTCACGAGTCCAAAGAAATCTTGACAACAACCTAGAAAAAACCTACAAAACCCCCCCTAATCCCCACTAAAATTCCTAACAAACCCAAATCCCCAAAGAATCCCACTAAATGCCCCAACAATTCCAATAAATTGCCTCCAAATGCCCTAAAAATCCCAATAAAACCCAGAAATAATTCCAGAGGATCCCACAAAATCCCCACAAAATCCCAGTAAAACCTTCCAAAATTCTAAAGAAAACACAAAAAATTTCAATTAACCCCCAAATACCCCCAGGAAAACAACTTCCCCCTCAAAGCACCAATAAAACCCCTCAAAACCAAACTCCCCAAAATCCCCCAACTGCCTCCAAACCCAATAATTCTCCCCAAAAACCCCAACAATTCCCCATAAACTCCCAACACAATTCCCCAAAGCCCAAAAAAGCCCCAGATACCCAAACCCCTCCCGAGCCCTCCCTGGTCCCTCCCGGTCCCGCCCAGGCCCGTCCGGGGCCGCAGCCAAAACTGCCCGGAGCGAACGCGGAGGTCCCGGAGCCACCCCGGAGCCGATCCCGGGCTCGGCCTCGGGCTCGGCCCCTTTGGGGGATTTTGGGCCGAAGCGGGCAGGTTTAGGGTGGGCTTCAGATCCCTTGCGGGGATCCCGAGCCTTTTTGGGTGGATTTTCAGCCCCTGTGGCTGATTTGAGGCCGAATCTGGTGGGGTTTAGGGGGGATTTCAGACCCCTTTGGGTGATTTTAGGCCCATGTGGGTGGGGCTGGGGCCCATTTGGGTGAGTTTAGGAAAAACTGGGCCCATATGGGTGAATCCTAATCCTGTGTGGGTGATTTTAGGTCCCTTTTTTGTGTATTTTGGGTGCATTTAAGTAGGGTTTTTTGCTGCTTTGGGCAATTTTAGGTTGAACCAAGCCTTTTTAGGGTGATTTTAGGTCTTCTTGTGTTGGTGTCAGGGACATTTTGGTGATTTTAGATACCTTTGGATGATTTTAGGCTGGACCAGATACTTTCAGGGTGGATTTTAGTCACATTTGAAAGATTTACGGGTGATCTTAAGCCATTTCTTGAGGGCTATAAAACACTTGGGGCAGTTTTAAGCCCCTTTGGTTGGATTTTAGAGCCCTCTGGATACTTTTAATCCCATTTGGTTGGTGTCAGGCCGAACCATGTGGATGTAGGCTGCATTTGATGCCCTTTTGGGTGATTTTGGGTCAAACCGGGCTTTTTTAGGACAGCGCGTCCCCCTGGCCCCGCTCCTTTCCCCTCACGGTTCTGCCCTTTCCTCGCTCCTTTCCCCTCATGGTTCTGCCCTTTCCTTGCTCCTTTCCCCTCATGGTTCAGGATCCCGGAGCGGGGGAGGAGGAGGAGGGAGGGAGGAAGAGGCGCAGCGGCAGCAGGGAGCAGCCGGAGGAGAGGAGAGAAGGAATCGCGTGGCCCTGGCGCTGCCTGAGCTCGCAGCACCCCGGGAGCATCGCCCCCATCCCGCAGGTGCCCAGGGAGGGGGAGCTCGGCCCAAATATCCTGGGGGGTGCCTGGGTTCGGGTTCTTTGGGAGGGATGTTTGGAGCTGGCAGGGCTCCAAAGCCGAGCCGCAGCTGGCCCTCGGGGGGACATCGGGGGGTCCCCGAGAGGGGTTTTCGGGGGATCCCAGTGTGGGTGGCGGCAGAGCCCCGTCGGGGGGCCACTGGTTTTGGGGAGCCCCGGGAGAGCCGCGGCTGCCCTGAGCGGGAGCCCCGAGAGAGGAGAGCCCCAGAAGCCCCAGCGGGGAACCCGAGAGGGGGGGACCCCTGGCAGTGTCGGCACCCCGGCAATGGGGGGTGCTGGGGCTGGAGGGGCGGCATGGCCGGGAAAGGGGTGCGGGGCTCCCGGGGCCGCCAGGGGCTGCTCCCAGCAGGAGCCCAGTTGCTGACAGTCATTCCCCATTATGATACAATTTCCCCCAGCACTCTTCCCGTTGTTCCCAGTGCCATCCAGTGTTTTCCCAGTTCTCCCACTTGCCCCCAGAATAGTCCCAGTCACTCCCAGTAAGATCCCAGTATGAGTCCAGTATGATCCCAGTCTCTGCCAGCAGGGCCCCAGTCACTCACCCTTGTCCCCAGTTGCCGCCAGCGTGGTCCCAGTTGCCCCCAGCACATTCCCAGTGGCTCCATATGTGTCCCAGTCCTAGTGCAACGATGGGGAATACCAAACGCACTTGAGGCATCACGTACGGTTAACACCAAAGCTGTGGCTATGTTTGTGATGGGGTCATAGGTAAAGTTCACTAGGTTCCACCGGGATTGGAATTCCTTTTCAAAATCAGCGGCACTGTCCCAAACTATTTTCCAAATCTCAGTAGGAAAAGTGCCTTCTTCACCTTCTCTTATAATCGAGGCAGCAACCGACTGCATCCCTAATTGAGCCTGGATACAGCTGAGAGCTAAAGAAACGTTCTTTTGTGTGGCACCGAGTGCATCAATTACCAATTTGTGATCATTTACGCTTGCTTCCTCCCAACTTGGTAATATGTTTGATAGCAAGCGCTGATGTCTTCCCAAGGCCAAGAAGGACGACTGCAGTGGTTGTTGGAATTTGGTCAAATCTAGTGGTGGCAGCCAATGTGTTCATTAATACTTCTGAATCAATGCTATTTAGAATTCCCAATCCTGTTCCCACAGCACTGGTTATGTCTCTTAGCATCCGTCTTTTAGAAGGGTTCCGCTGTCGCAACCAGGTCGTCCAACCCTGAAAATAAGTTTTTTTTTCCATCAGCAAAATCAGGGGTATTTAACCCCATCGTTTGGGAATTGGGGAGTGTTTGACACCCCAGGATCTGGGATTTGGAGGGTTTGATCCTAAAATTTGGGGTTCGGGGCTGGGGGGGGGGGGGTAGGGCTTGACATCCCAGAGTTTGGGTTTGAGGGTGTTTGACCCCCCCAGTGTTTGAACCCCCAGGATTTGGGGTCGGGGGGAGTTGACCCCAGGATCTGGGGTGTTTGACCCGCTGGGTTTGGGGTCGGGGTTGAGAGCAGAGCCATTTCCTGGAAACAGCGGCGGGACCGGGACTGGGAACAGGATCGGGATCGGGAATGGGAGTGGGATCGGGGTCGGGAATGAGATCGGGAACGGGAACAGAAATGGGAATGGGATTGGGATCGGGAACAGGATCAGGAACGGGATTGGGCTCGGGAAGGGGAGAGGCCCTGGCCCAATAATGGACCCCTCCCCCAGGGAGCGACCCTGCCCCAATCCCGAGATGGAGCAATCCCCTCAATCCCAGAACCCTCCCCAATTCCCAAACCCTCCCCAATGCCAGCCCCTGACCCAGTCCCAGACCCCTCCCCAGTCGCTGAACGGACCCTCCCTCAATCCCAGCCCGCCCTGATCCGGATGGGAGCCATCCCCGGAGCCTCCCCCATTCCCGGACCGGACCCTTCAATCCCTTTTTGGGGCGGCTCCTGCCGCTTCCAGCCCATTTTTGGGGGATCCAAAGGGCTCCGGGGACCCTCCCCACTTTGGGGGTGTTGGGGTGGCCCCAGGGCCGCCCCGAGGGCCGAGGGGGGATGGAAACCCCCAAAGCCGGGGGGCTCCTGGGGGTCCCCAGTTCCCCCCGTCCCCACCCCAAAACAGCTCCTGGCCAATCAGAGCGCGCGGCGCTGCTGACAACTCAGTTGCCGGGCCGGCGATTTTCAGGCAATCAGCGCCTGCGATAGCGCTGCTCATCGGTTGCCAGGCAGATCACAGCGCTTCTCAATGCGCTAGCCAATCAGAGACTGCGCGGGGCCATTTCTAGCCAATCAGAGCGCTTGTTCTCGATGACTCCTCAGTCGCCAGGCGGACCCGCAGCGCCCAGCGCTCCCCGGGAGCGGAATTTGGGGAGGGGGGAGGTGACCCTGGGGATGGGGATGGGGCGTGCGGGGGCAGCTGGGGCCGGACTGGTGGCACTGGTGGTGCTGAGAGCCCCCCCGGCCGCGGGGGTCGCGGTGAGAAGGGGTTGGGGGCCCCAAATTAAACCAAAGAGGGATCGGGACCCCCCCACGGAGCAGGAGGGGCCTGGAACCCCCAAAACCAAACACGGGGGAGGGGAGCGGGGATTGGGGGAACGATGGGGAAGGCGGGGGAAAGAGGGGGATGGGACACCCAAAAAGGATCAAGACAACTTGAGGTGGCCACCTTTCTATGTGGATGGTAGCCAATGGTAGCCAATGCTTTTTCCCAGTCCATGGGATCCCAGTCTGTGCAATCCCAGTCGATGTGGTCCCAGTCCATAGAATCTCAACCCAGTTTATCCCAGTGTGTACCGTCCTGATCCCTATGGTCCCATTCCATATGGTCCCAGTCCATAGGATCTCAGTCCAGGTGATCCCAGCCCATGTTTGATCCCAGTCTGTGTGGTTCTGCACACACTGCCAGGGTCTGAAATTCCAGTCACCAGCCAGGAAAAAATGTTCCTGCCCTTGAATGTCCTTGCTGTCCTCTCAACGAGTTATAATAAAACTAAAAATCAATAAATTTGAATTTAAATAAAATAGAATAAAAATGAAATTTAAAAATTTCAACTCTTACAACCCTCCTAGGGCTCCGCTGCCGGAATCAGCAGGAGTGGTGTTGGCCTCTTCAGGGGAGTTAGAGTGGGACCCGACCAGAGCGGGGGCCCTTAAACCCCAAAAATCCAGCCTGGGGGGCAAAACATCCCCTACAGCGGCTTGGAGTGAGTCCCCCAGAAAAATGTCACTTAAAGCTGTCATGATCACCCCTGAAAAGGGGCTTGTGAGGCTGTGGCCCCACAAACACCTGAAAATGGGGAGGAAAAAACACCCTTGGAGGGGTGAGGTCCCCCCAAACATCCCTAAAAAGAGAAAAACTCCTCTTCAGAGGGGCCTGAAGACCCTTCAGGGCCCTCGAGGAGGGACAAGATCCCCTCCTCTGCTGGGGCCTCTCCGAGCCGGGAGCTCTCCCGTTGGCGGCTGCCCTCGGGGGAGCCCCGAACGACGGCGGCTCCTGGGCTGAGCCCCCCTCAGCCGGGGCTGTGGAGGGAACTGGGGGGGCTGGGACGGGGCCTGGGGGTCCTGGGGTGACCTGGGGGAGCCTCAGTGGGTCCCACCTCCCCCTGTGCCCCCTCTCCCACCCCCTTCCCAATATTGCCCCCAAACAAAAGGTTGTGGCTGTGCCCCCACCGACCTCCAGCCCTGGGAACCTGGAGCAAGCGGAAACCACAACTTTGCAAATGCTACCTGTGCCTGAAGCAAATGGAAAGAGAACTGGGGTGTGAAAAATAAAGCTTGTTTATTTTCAGAAAAACAGCAAAGAAAACACAGAACACATTTACATTGTAAGAATATTTGTAACAACAACTATCTATGGAACGTATATACCTAAGAACATATCTAACAAAAGTCTATGAAACGTATTTACAGAAGACAAAAAGAAGCCCTAAAACCTATAGCCTAAAGACAACAACAAACTCTACAAGGTATGTACAAAAGGGTGGCATCTCTGTCCGGGATCTCCATCGGTCCTTGAGGAAAAGCAAGAGGCACGGTCACTCCAATCAGGCAGAGAGGGCTCTTCCATGTGCCCCCAGGCTGGCCCAGCAAGCGCAGCACAGGCTGGGGATGGCCACCAGAACCCAATGCACCGGGTCCCACATCCCTGAGCAGGGACCACCCAGCCCAGTCCCAGCCTGGCAGCAGGGGACCCGCTCTGCCTGTGGGGACCACATGCCTGTCCTGCTGCTGGTATTGCTCTTCATCCCAAGATCATGGCCTCTTCCTCATCTTTCTCATCAATGTCCATGTCCTCAAGGTACTCTTCCATTTCCACGTCCATCTCCTCTTCCACATCTACCTCCATCTCTTCTTCACCAGTCTCTTCTCCATCCACTTCCATCTCCTCCTCTGGATCCATCTGCATGTCCACCTCCATCTCTTCCTCTCCAGTCTCTTCTCCATCCACTTCCATCTCCTCCTCTGTATCAATCTCCATGTCCACCTCCATCTCTTCCTCTCCACTCTCTTCTCCATCCACTTCCATCTCCTCCTCTGTATCCATCTGCATGTCCACCTCCATCTCGTCCTCTCCACTCTCTTCTCCATCCACTTCCATCTCCTCCTCTGTATCAATCTCCATGTCCACCTCCATCGCATTGTCTCCACTCTCTTCGCCATCCACTTCCATGTCCTCCTCTCTATCAGCCTGCATGTCCACCTCCATCTCGTCCTCTCTCTCGGTGACAGCCTGCAGAGGTAGCAACACCTCAGAGTGGGGTCCCTGTCCCACCCCATCCCCACAGAACTCCAGCCCAGCCGGGCAGCTGGGGGGTGTCCACCTCCATGGAATGGCACTGTACCTTCCTCAGGACAAATGTGAGCATCCTGCAGGGACGGATGACAAAATCCAGGCAACAGAGAGCTTTCAGGACTGATGGGAGTATCAGGGCGCAGGTGACGAGAAGAGTGACAGGGAACATGGTGAAGGGTGAGCTGGCACGAGGGCTGGCACAGGGTGGGCTGACACAAGGGCCAGTGGTTGTGTTGTGCTCTTTGCTGGACGCTGGAAGTTCCTGCTGGAACATCACATCTGTGACATCACAGTGGATCTAAAGAGCATCTTGTTCCGAGCTGAGCAATCTTCCCCAGCCCATGCTGCTCACAGCCCTGTTGCCAAGGATGGGGCATCCACAGCCTGGGCCAGTGCCTCAGCAGCCTCCGTGTAAAAGAGCAGCTCCCTCAGATCCAACTTCAATCAGCCTCCTGCAGTTGAAAGCCATCCCCCCTTGTCCTGTTGCCACGGGCCCGGCTGAACACTGTCCCCGTCTTTCCTGTGGGACCCTTCCAGTCCTGCAGAGCTGCAGGGAGGCCTCCCCAGTGTCTCCTCTTTCCAGGCTGAGCATCCCCAGCCCCACTTGGACGGCAGTCAGGTAGATCAGGGGGAGTCAAGGCTGAAGTCAAACAGCATCAGGAACTGAGAGGTGGAAGCTTTAGGCCCAGGTTTGCCTCTATAATAACAGTGGAGGGGAAGATGGTGGGACACTGGCTCTGTTCTAACCGCTGATTATTTTCTTTTTTTTTTTTTTTCCCTTCTTTTCTGTCATGCTGATGCAGGTGTTGCTGTTTGCAAGGAAGCTTGGCACAATATCCATTGTCTTCTCCATTTGTGAAACACCGAGCAGAGTCTGGGCAGGCTGATGATGCAGGGCAAAACCTGCAAATACACCGGTGATCCTGAGCCTGGAGGGTGCAGCTAAACCCGGCCAAAAATAATTTCTGGAAAGTCAAGCCTGGTTTACATTTTCTTGAATTTGGCTATTCCTGAACCGGGGGAGAGGGCTTTCTGGGGAGGGGGTGCCACAGGGGTTCCCCCCCCCCATTTTTGGGGGGTTTCCCATGGTGCCCCCTCCCCAAAAAGCACCGCGGGCCCCTGAGGTGGCTCCTGTTCCACCGGCCGGTGCCCCCTGATCCAGGACTGCCCCCGGTGAGTCTGGGGCGCGCTGGGGGGATTTTGGGGAGATTTTGGCGGCATGTATGGGCTTTGGGGGATTTTGTTGGGAGATTAGGGGGAATTATTGGATTTTGGAGAGAATTACTGGGTTTGTGGGGTTATGGGGGTTTTGTGGGTTTTGAGGATTTTGGATTTTAGGGATTTTTTAGGGTTTTGGGGTGGTTATTTTTTGGGGGGTTTATTGAAATTTTTGGGCGTTTTTTTGGGTTTTTTTTTTTTTTTTTTTTTTTTTTTAATTTTGGTGGGTTCCATTGGGATTTTGTGGGATTCTTTGGTGTTTAGGAGTTTTTAATTGGGATTTTTGGGGGATTTTGGGGGGTTTCAGTGGAATTTTGGGGGGCTTTGGAGTTGTCCCAGGGTGTGGGGAAGGGCTGAGAGGCACCAAAGTCTCCTTTAAACCCCTGAAAGTCCCAATAAACCCCATGAAATCGCAATTAAATTTCACAAATTCCCATTAGAACACCCTCGAATCCCAATAAAAGCCCACAAAATCCCAATTAAACCCCACAAATCCTCCCAAAAATGTCTCCAAAACCACAACAAGCCCCACAAAATCCTCACGAGTCCAAAGAAATCTTGACAACAACCTAGAAAAAACCTACAAAACCCCCCCTAATCCCCACTAAAATTCCTAACAAACCCAAATCCCCAAAGAATCCCACTAAATGCCCCCACAATTCCAATAAATTGCCTCCAAATCCCCTAAAAATCCCAATAAAACCCAGAAATAATTCCAGAGGATCCCACAAAATCCCCACAAAATCCCAGTAAAACCTTCCAAAATTCTAAAGAAAACACAAAAAATTTCAATTAACCCCCAAATACCCCCAGGAAAACAACTTCTCACTCAAAGCACCAATAAAACCCCTCAAAACCAAACTCCCCAAAATCCCCCAACTGCCTCCAAACCCAATAATTCTCCCCAAAAACCCCAACAATTCCCCATAAACTCCCAACACAATTCCCCAAAGCCCAAAAAAGCCCCAAATGCCCAAACCCCTCCCGAGCCCTCCCTGGTCCCTCCCGGTCCCGCCCAGGCCCGTCCGGGGCCGCAGCCAAAACTGCCCGGAGCGAACGCGGAGGTCCCGGAGCGACCCCGGAGCCGATCCCGGGCTCGGCCTCGGGCTCGGCCCCTTTGGGGGATTTTGGGCCAAAGCGGGCAGGTTTAGGGTGGGCTTCAGATCCCTTGCGGGGATCCCGAGCCTTTTTGGGTGGATTTTCAGCCCCTGTGGCTGATTTGAGGCCGAATCTGGTGGGGTTTAGGGGGGATTTCAGACCCCTTTGGGTGATTTTAGGCCCATGTGGGTGGGGCTGGGGCCCATTTGGGTGAGTTTAGGAAAAACTGGGCCCATATGGGTGAATCCTAATCCTGTGTGGGTGATTTTAGGTCCCTTTTTTGTGTATTTTGGGTGCATTTAAGTAGGGTTTTTTGCTGCTTTGGGCAATTTTAGGTTGAACCAAGCCTTTTTAGGGTGATTTTAGGTCTTCTTGTGTTGGTGTCAGGGACATTTTGGTGATTTTAGATACCTTTGGATGATTTTAGGCTGGACCAGATACTTTCAGGGTGGATTTTAGTCACATTTGAAAGATTTACGGGTGATCTTAAGCCATTTCTTGAGGGCTATAAAACACTTGGGGCAGTTTTAAGCCCCTTGGGTTGGATTTTAGAGCCCTCTGGATACTTTTAATCCCATTTGGTTGGTGTCAGGCCGAACCATGTGGATGTAGGCTGCATTTGATGCCCTTTTGGGTGATTTTGGGTCAAACCGGGCTTTTTTAGGACAGCGCGTCCCCCTGGCCCCGCTCCTTTCCCCTCACGGTTCCGCCCTTTCCTCGCTCCTTTCCCCTCATGGTTCTGCCCTTTCCTCGCTCCTTTTCCCTCACGGTTCAGGATCCCGGAGCGGGGGAGGAGGAGGAGGGAGGGAGGAAGAGGCGCAGCGGCAGCAGGGAGCAGCCGGAGGAGAGGAGAGAAGGAATCGCGTGGCCCTGGCGCTGCCTGAGCTCGCAGCACCCCGGGAGCATCGCCCCCATCCCGCAGGTGCCCAGGGAGGGGGAGCTCGGCCCAAATATCCTGGGGGGTGCCTGGGTTCGGGTTCTTTGGGAGGGATGTTTGGAGCTGGCAGGGCTCCAAAGCCGAGCCGCAGCTGGCCCTCGGGGGGACATCGGGGGGTCCCCGAGAGGTGTTTTCGGGGGATCCCAGTGTGGGTGGCGGCAGAGCCCCGTCGGGGGGACACCGGTTTTGGGGAGCCCCGGGAGAGCCGCGGCTGCCCTGAGCGGGAGCCCCGAGAGAGGAGAGCCCCAGAAGCCCCAGCGGGGAACCCGAGAGGGGGGGACCCCTGGCAGTGCCGGCACCCCGGCAATGGGGGGTGCTGGGGCTGGAGGGGCGGCATGGCCGGGAAAGGGGTGCGGGGCTCCCGGGGCCGCCAGGGGCTGCTCCCAGCAGGAGCCCAGTTGCTGCCAGTCAGTCCCCGTTATGATACAATTTGCCCCCAGCACTGTTCCCGTTGTTCCCAGTGCCATCCAGTGTTTTCCCAGTTCTCCCACTTGCCCCCAGAATAGTCCCAGTCACTCCCAGTAAGATCCCAGTATGAGTCCAGTATGATCCCAGTCTCTGCCAGCAGGGCCCCAGTCACTCACCCTTGTCCCCAGTTGCCCCCAGCATGGTCCCAGTTGCCCCCAGCACATTCCCAGTGGCTCCATATGTGTCCCAGTCCTAGTGCAATGATGGGGAATACCAAACGCACTTGAGGCATCACGTACGGTTAACACCAAAGCTGTGGCTATGTTTGTGATGGGGTCATAGGTAAAGTTCACTAGGTTCCACCGGGATTGGAATTCCTTTTCAAAATCAGCGGCACTGTCCCAAACTATTTTCCGAATCTCAGTAGGAAAAGTGCCTTCTTCACCTTCTCTTATAATCGAGGCAGCAACCGACTGCATCCCTAATTGAGCCTGGATACAGCTGAGAGCTAAAGAAACGTTCTTTTGTGTGGCACCGAGTGCATCAATTACCAATTTGTGATCATTTACGCTTGCTTCCTCCCAACTTGGTAATATGTTTGATAGCAAGCGCTGATGTCTTCCCAAGGCCAAGAAGGACGACTGCAGTGGTTGTTGGAATTTGGTCAAATCTAGTGGTGGCAGCCAATGTGTTCATTAATACTTCTGAATCAATGCTATTTAGAATTCCCAATCCTGTTCCCACAGCACCGGTTATGTCTCTTAGCATCCGTCTTTTAGAAGGGTTCCGCTGTCGCAACCAGGTCGTCCAACCCTGAAAAGAAGTTTTTTTTGCATCAGCAAAATCAGGGGTATTTAACCCCATCGTTTGGGAATTGGGGAGTGTTTGACACCCCAGGATCTGGGATTTGGAGGGTTTGATCCTAAAATTTGGGGTTCGGGGCTGGGGGGGGGGGGGGTAGGGCTTGACATCCCAGAGTTTGGGTTTGAGGGTGTTTGACCCCCCCAGTGTTTGAACCCCCAGGATTTGGGGTCGGGGGGAGTTGACCCCAGGATCTGGGGTGTTTGACCCGCTGGGTTTGGGGTCGGGGTTGAGAGCAGAGCCATTTCCTGGAAACAGCGGCGGGACCGGGACTGGGAACAGGATCGGGATTGGGAATGGGAGTGGGATCGGGGTCGGGAATGAGATCGGGAACGGGAACAGAAATGGGAATGGGATTGGGATCGGGAACAGGATCAGGAACGGGATTGGGCTCGGGAAGGGGAGAGGCCCTGGCCCAATAATGGACCCCTCCCCCAGGGAGCGACCCTGCCCCAATCCCGAGATGGACCAATCCCCTCAATCCCAGACCCCTCCCCAATTCCCAAACCCTCCCCAATGCCAGCCCCTGACCCAGTCCCAGACCCCTCCCCAGTCGCTGAGCGGACCCTCCCTCAATCCCAGCCCGCCCCGATCCGGATCGGAGCCATCCCCGGAGCCTCCCCCATTCCCGGACCGGACCCTTCAATCCCTTTTTGGGGCGGCTCCTGCCGCTTCCAGCCCATTTTTGGGGGATCCAAAGGGCTCCGGGGACCCTCCCCACTTTGGGGGTGTTGGGGTGGCCCCAGGGCCGCCCCGAGGGCCGAGGGGGGATGGAAACCCCCAAAGCCGGGGGGCTCCTGGGGGTCCCCAGTTCCCCCCATCCCCACCCCAAAACAGCTCCTGGCCAATCAGAGCGCGCGGCGCTGCTGACAACTCAGTTGCCGGGCCGGCGATTTTCAGGCAATCAGCGCCTGCGATAGCGCTGCTCATCGGTTGCCAGGCAGATCACAGCGCTTCTCAATGCGCTAGCCAATCAGAGACTGCGCGGGGCCATTTCTAGCCAATCAGAGCGCTTGTTCTCGATGACTCCTCAGTCGCCAGGCGGAGCCGCAGCGCCCAGCGCTCCCCGGGAGCGGAATTTGGGGAGGGGGGAGGTGACCCTGGGGATGGGGATGGGGCGTGCGGGGGCAGCTGGGGCCGGACTGGTGGCACTGGTGGTGCTGAGAGCCCCCCCGGCCGCGGGGGTCGCGGTGAGAAGGGGTTGGGGGCCCCAAATTAAACCAAAGAGGGATCGGGACCCCCCCACGGAGCAGGAGGGGCCTGGAACCCCCAAAACCAAACACGGGGGAGGGGAGCGGGGACTGGGGGAACGATGGGGAAGGCGGGGGAAAGAGGGGGATGGGACACCCAAAAAGGATCAAGACAACTTGGGGTGGCCACCTTTCTATGTGGATGGTAGCCAATGGTAGCCAATGCTTTTTCCCAGTCCATGGGATCCCAGTCTGTGCAATCCCAGTCGATGTGGTCCCAGTCCATATAATCTCAACCCAGTTTATCCCAGTGTGTACCGTCCTGATCCCTATGGTCCCATTCCATATGGTCCCAGTCCATAGGATCTCAGTCCAGGTGATCCCAGCCCATGTTTGATCCCAGTCTGTGTGGTGCTGCACACACTGCCAGGGTCTGAAATTCCAGTCACCAGCCAGGAAAAAATGTTCCTGCCCTTGAATGTCCTTGCTGTCCTCTCAACGAGTTATAATAAAACTAAAAATCAATAAATTTGAATTTAAATAAAATAGAATAAAAATGAAATTTAAAAATTTCAACTCTTACAACCCTCCTAGGGCTCCGCTGCCGGAATCAGCAGGAGTGGTGTTGGCCTCTTCAGGGGAGTTAGAGTGGGACCCGACCAGAGCGGGGGCCCTTAAACCCCAAAAATCCAGCCTGGGGGGCAAAACATCCCCTACAGCGGCTTGGAGTGAGTCCCCCAGAAAAATGTCACTTAAAGCTGTCATGATCACCCCTGAAAAGGGGCTTGTGGGGCTGTGGCCCCACAAACACCTGAAAATGGGGAGGAAAAAACACCCTTGGAGGGGTGAGGTCCCCCCAAACATCCCTAAAAAGAGAAAAACTCCTCTTCAGAGGGGCCTGAAGACCCTTCAGGGCCCTCGAGGAGGGACAAGATCCCCTCCTCTGCTGGGGCCTCTCCGAGCCGGGAGCTCTCCCGTTGGCGGCTGCCCTCGGGGGAGCCCCGAACGACGGCGGCTCCTGGGCTGAGCCCCCCTCAGCCGGGGCTGTGGAGGGAACTGGGGGGGCTGGGACGGGGCCTGGGGGTCCTGGGGTGACCTGGGGGAGCCTCAGTGGGTCCCACCTCCCCCTGTGCCCCCTCTCCCACCCCCTTCCCAATATTGCCCCCAAACAAAAGCTTGTGGCTGTGCCAGCGCCCCCACTGACCTCCAGCCCTGGGAACCTGGAGCAAGCGGAAACCACAACTTTGCAAATGCTACCTGTGCCTGAAGCAAATGGAAAGAGAACTGGGGTGTGAAAAATAAAGCTTGTTTATTTTCAGAAAAACAGCAAAGAAAACACAGAACACATTTACATTGTAAGAATATTTGTAACAACAACTATCTATGGAACGTATATACCTAAGAACATATCTAACAAAAGTCTATGAAACGTATTTACAGAAGACAAAAAGAAGCCCTAAAACCTATAGCCTAAAGACAACAGCAAACTCTACAACGTATGTACAAAAGGGTGGCATCTCTGTCCGGGATCTCCATCGGTCCTTGAGGAAAAGCAAGAGGCACGGTCACTCCAATCAGGCAGAGAGGGCTCTTCCATGTGCCCCCAGGCTGGCCCAGCAAGCGCAGCACAGGCTGGGGATGGCCACCAGAACCCAATGCACAGGGTCCCACATCCCTGAGCAGGGACCACCCAGCCCAGTCCCAGCCTGGCAGCAGGGGACCCGCTCTGCCTGTGGGGACCACATGCCTGTCCTGCTGCTGGCATTGCTCTTCATCCCAAGATCATGGCCTCTTCCTCATCTTTCTCATCAATGTCCATGTCCTCAAGGTACTCTTCCATTTCCACGTCCATCTCCTCTTCCACATCTACCTCCATCTCTTCTTCACCAGTCTCTTCTCCATCCACTTCCATCTCCTCCTCTGGATCCATCTGCATGTCCACCTCCATCTCTTCCTCTCCAGTCTCTTCTCCATCCACTTCCATCTTCTCCTCTGTATCAATCTCCATGTCCACCTCCGTCTCTTCCTCTCCAGTCTCTTCTCCATCCACTTCCATCTCCTCCTCTGTATCCATCTGCATGTCCACCTCCATCTCGTCCTCTCCACTCTCTTCTCCATCCACTTCCATCTCCTCCTCTGTATCAATCTCCATGTCCACCTCCATCGCATTGTCTCCACTCTCTTCGCCATCCACTTCCATGTCCTCCTCTCTATCAGCCTGCATGTCCACCTCCATCTCGTCCTCTCTCTCGGTGACAGCCTGCAGAGGTAGCAACACCTCAGAGTGGGGTCCCTGTCCCACCCCATCCCCACAGAACTCCAGCCCAGCCGGGCAGCTGGGGGGTGTCCACCTCCATGGAATGGCACTGTACCTTCCTCAGGACAAATGTGAGCATCCTGCAGGGACGGATGACAAAATCCAGGCAACAGAGAGCTTTCAGGACTGATGGGAGTATCAGGGCACAGGTGACGAGAAGAGTGACAGGGAACATGGTGAAGGGTGAGCTGGCACGAGGGCTGGCACAGGGTGGGCTGACACAAGGGCCAGTGGTTGTGTTGTGCTCTTTGCTGGACGCTGGAAGTTCCTGCTGGAACATCACATCTGTGACATCACAGTGGATCTAAAGAGCATCTTGTTCCGAGCTGAGCAATCTTCCCCAGCCCATGCTGCTCACAGCCCTGTTGCCAAGGATGGGGCATCCACAGCCTGGGCCAGTGCCTCAGCAGCCTCCGTGTAAAAGAGCAGCTCCCTCAGATCCAACTTCAATCAGCCTCCTGCAGTTGAAAGCCATCCCCCCTTGTCCTGTTGCCACGGGCCCGGCTGAACACTGTCCCCGTCTTTCCTGTGGGACCCTTCCAGTCCTGCAGAGCTGCAGGGAGGCCTCCCCAGTGTCTCCTCTTTCCAGGCTGAGCATCCCCAGCCCCACTTGGACGGCAGTCAGGTAGATCAGGGGGAGTCAAGGCTGAAGTCAAACAGCATCAGGAACTGAGAGGTGGAAGCTTTAGGCCCAGGTTTGCCTCTATAATAACAGTGGAGGGGAAGATGGTGGGACACTGGCTCTGTTCTAACCGCTGATTATTTTCTTTTTTTTTTTTTTTCCCTTCTTTTCTGTCATGCTGATGCAGGTGTTGCTGTTTGCAAGGAAGCTTGGCACAATATCCATTGTCTTCTCCATTTGTGAAACACCGAGCAGAGTCTGGGCAGGCTGATGATGCAGAGCAAAACCTGCAAATACACCGGTGATCCTGAGCCTGGAGGGTGCAGCTAAACCCGGCCAAAAATAATTTCTGGAAAGTCAAGCCTGGTTTACATTTTCTTGAATTTGGCTATTCCTGAACCGGGGGAGAGGGCTTTCTGGGGAGGGGGTGCCACAGGGTTCACCCCCCCCCCATTTTTGGGAGGTTTCCCATGGTGCCCCCTCCCCAAAAAGCACCGCGGGCCCCCTGAGGTGGCTCCTGTTCCACCGGCCGGTGCCCCCTGATCCAGGACTGCCCCCGGTGAGTCTGGGGCGCTCTGGGGGGATTTTGGGGGGATTTTGGCGGCATTTATGGGCCTTGGGGGATTTTGTTGGGAGATTAGGGGGAATTATTGGATTTTGGAGAGAATTACTGGGTTTGTGGGGTTATGGGGGTTTTGTGGGTTTTGAGGATTTTGGATTTTAGGGATTTTTTAGGGTTTTGGGGTGGTTATTTTTTGGGGGGTTTATTGAAATTTTTGGGCGGTTTTTTTGGGTTTTTTTGTTTTTTTTTTTTTTTTTTTTTTAATTTTGGTGGGATCCACTGGGATTTTGTGGGATTCTTTGGTGTTTAGGAGTTTTTAATTGGGATTTTTGGGGGATTTTGGGGGGTTTTAGTGGAATTTTGGGGGGCTTTGGAGTTGTCCCAGGGTGTGGGGAAGGGCTGAGAGGCACCAACATCTGGTTTAAACCCCTGAAAGTGCCAATAAACCCCATGAAATCGCAATTAAATTTCACAAATTCCCATTAGAACACCCTCGAATCCCAATAAAAGCCCACAAAATCCCAATTAAACCCCACAAATCCTCCCAAAAATGTCTCCAAAACCACAACAAGCCCCACAAAATACTCACGAGTCCAAAGAAATCTTGACAACAACCTAGAAAAAACCTACAAACCCCCCCCTAATCCCCACTAAAATTCCTAACAAACCCAAATCCCCAAAGAATCCCACTAAATGCCCCCACAATTCCAATAAATTGCCTCCAAATCCCCTAAAAATCCCAATAAAACCCAGAAATAATTCCAGAGGATCCCACAAAATCCCCACAAAATCCCAGTAAAACCTTCCAAAATTCTAAAGAAAACACAAAAAATTTCAATTAACCCCCAAATACCCCCAGGAAAACAACTTCTCACTCAAAGCACCAATAAAACCCCTCAAAATCCAAACTCCCCAAAATCCCCCAACTGCCTCCAATCCCAATAATTCTCCCCAAAAACCCCAACAATTCCCCATAAACTCCCAACACAATTCCCCAAAGCCCAAAAGAGCCCCAGATGCCCAAACCCCTCCCGAGCCCTCCCTGGTCCCTCCCGGTCCCGCCCAGGCCCGTCCGGGGCCGCGGCCAATACTGCCCGGAGCGAACGCGGAGGTCCCGGAGCGACCCCGGAGCCGATCCCGGGCTCGGCCTCGGGCTCGGCCCCTTTGGGGGATTTTGGGCCGAACCGGGCAGGTTTAGGGTGGGCTTCAGATCCCTTGCGGGGATCCCGAGCCTTTTTGGGTGGATTTTCAGCCCCTGTGGCTGATTTGAGGCCGAATCTGGTGGGGTTTAGGGGGGATTTCAGACCCCTTTGGATGATTTTAGGCCCATGTGGGTGGGGCTGGGGCCCATTTGGGTGAGTTTAGGAAAAACGGGGCCCATATGGGTGAATCCTAATCCTGTGTGGGTGATTTTAGGTCCCTTTTTTTTGTGTATTTTGGGTGCATTTAAGTAGGGTTTTTTGCTGCTTTGGGCAATTTTAGGTTGAACCAAGCCTTTTTAGGGTGATTTTAGGTCTTCTTGTGTTGGTGTCAGGGACATTTTGGTGATTTTAGATACCTTTGGATGATTTTAGGCTGGACCAGATACTTTCAGGGTGGATTTTAGTCACATTTGAAAGATTTACGGGTGATCTTAAGCCATTTCTTGAGGGCTATAAAACACTTGGGGCAGTTTTAAGCCCCTTGGGTTGGATTTTAGAGCCCTCTGGATACTTTTAATCCCATTTGGTTGGTGTCAGGCCGAACCATGTGGATGTAGGCTGCATTTGATGCCCTTTTGGGTGATTTTGGGTCAAACCGGGCTTTTTTAGGACAGCGCGTCCCCCTGGCCCCGCTCGTTTCCCCTCACGGTTCCGCCCTTTCCTCGCTCCTTTCCCCTCATGGTTCCGCCCTTTCCTCGCTCCTTTCCCCTCATGGTTCAGGATCCCGGAGCGGGGGAGGAGGAGGAGGGAGGGAGGAAGAGGCGCAGCGGCAGCAGGGAGCAGCCGGAGGAGAGGAGAGAAGGAATCGCGTGGCCCTGGCGCTGCCTGAGCTCGCAGCACCCCGGGAGCATCGCCCCCATCCCGCAGGTGCCCAGGGAGGGGGAGCTCGGCCCAAATATCCTGGGGGGTGCCTGGGTTCGGGTTCTTTGGGAGGGATGTTTGGAGCTGGCAGGGCTCCAAAGCCGAGCCGCAGCTGGCCCTCGGGGGGACATCGGGGGGTCCCCGAGAGGTGTTTTCGGGGCATCCCAGTGTGGGTGGCGGCAGAGCCCCATCGGGGGGACACCAGTTTTGGGGAGCCCCGGGAGAGCTGCGGCTGCCCTGAGCGGGAGCCCCGAGAGAGGAGAGCCCCAGAAGCCCCAGCGGGGAACCCGAGAGGGGGGGACCCCTGGCAGTGCCGGCACCCCGGCAATGGGGGGTGCTGGGGCTGGAGGGGCGGCATGGCCGGGAAAGGGGTGCGGGGCTCCCGGGGCCGCCAGGGGCTGCTCCCAGCAGGAGCCCAGTTGCTGCCAGTCAGTCCCCGTTATGATACAATTTGCCCCCAGCACTCTTCCCGTTGTTCCCAGTGCCATCCAGTTTTTTCCCAGTTCTCCCACTTGCCCCCAGAATAGTCCCAGTCACTCCCAGTAAGATCCCAGTATGAGTCCAGTATGATCCCAGTCTCTGCCAGCAGGGCCCCAGTCACTCACCCTTGTCCCCAGTTGCCCCCAGCGTGGTCCCAGTTGCCCCCAGCACATTCCCAGTGGCTCCATATGTGTCCCAGTCCTAGTGCAATGATGGGGAATACCAAACGCACTTGAGGCATCACGTACGGTTAACACCAAAGCTGTGGCTATGTTTGTGATGGGGTCATAGGTAAAGTTCACTAGGTTCCACCGGGATTGGAATTCCTTTTCAAAATCAGCGGCACTGTCCCAAACTATTTTCCGAATCTCAGTAGGAAAAGTGCCTTCTTCACCTTCTCTTATAATCGAGGCAGCAACCGACTGCATCCCTAATTGAGCCTGGATACAGCTGAGAGCTAAAGAAACGTTCTTTTGTGTGGCACCGAGTGCATCAATTACCAATTTGTGATCATTTACGCTTGCTTCCTCCCAACTTGGTAATATGTTTGATAGCAAGCGCTGATGTCTTCCCAAGGCCAAGAAGGACGACTGCAGTGGTTGTTGGAATTTGGTCAAATCTAGTGGTGGCAGCCAATGTGTTCATTAATACTTCTGAATCAATGCTATTTAGAATTCCCAATCCTGTTCCCACAGCACCGGTTATGTCTCTTAGCATCCGTCTTTTAGAAGGGTTCCGCTGTCGCAACCAGGTCGTCCAACCCTGAAAAGAAGTTTTTTTTGCATCAGCAAAATCAGGGGTATTTAACCCCATCGTTTGGGAATTGGGGAGTGTTTGACACCCCAGGATCTGGGATTTGGAGGGTTTGATCCTAAAATTTGGGGTTTGGGGCTGGGGGGGGGGGGGTAGGGCTTGACATCCCAGAGTTTGGGTTTGAGGGTGTTTGACCCCCCCAGTGTTTGAACCCCCAGGATTTGGGGTCGGGGGGAGTTGACCCCAGGATCTGGGGTGTTTGACCCGCTGGGTTTGGGGTCGGGGTTGAGAGCAGAGCCATTTCCTGGAAACAGCGGCGGGACCGGGACTGGGAACAGGATCGGGATCGGGAATGGGAGTGGGATTGGGGTCGGGAATGAGATCGGGAACGGGAACAGAAATGGGAATGGGATTGGGATCGGGAACAGGATCAGGAACGGGATTGGGCACGGGAAGGGGAGAGGCCCTGGCCCAATAATGGACCCCTCCCCCAGGGAGCGACCCTGCCCCAATCCCGAGATGGACCAATCGCCTCAATCCCAGACCCCTCCCCAATTCCCAAACCCTCCCCAATGCCAGCCCCTGACCCAGTCCCAGACCCCTCCCCAGTCGCTGAACGGACCCTCCCTCAATCCCAGCCCGCCCCGATCCGGATCGGAGCCATCCCCGGAGCCTCCCCCATTCCCGGACCGGACCCTTCAATCCCTTTGTGGGGCGGCTCCTGCCGCTTCCAGCCCATTTTTGGGGGATCCAAAGGGCTCCGGGGACCCTCCCCACTTTGGGGGTGTTGGGGTGGCCCCAGGGCCGCCCCGAGGGCCGAGGGGGGATGGAAACCCCCAAAGCCGGGGGGCTCCTGGGGGTCCCCAGTTCCCCCCGTCCCCACCCCAAAACAGCTCCTGGCCAATCAGAGCGCGCGGCGCTGCTGACAACTCAGTTGCCGGGCCGGCGATTTTCAGGCAATCAGCGCCTGCGATAGCGCTGCTCATCGGTTGCCAGGCAGATCACAGCGCTTCTCAATGCGCTAGCCAATCTGAGACTGCGCGGGGCCATTTCTAGCCAATCAGAGCGCTTGTTCTCGATGACTCCTCAGTCGCCAGGCGGAGCCGCAGCGCCCAGCGCTCCCCGGGAGCGGAATTTGGGGAGGGGGGAGGTGACCCTGGGGATGGGGATGGGGCGTGCGGGGGCAGCTGGGGCCGGACTGGTGGCACTGGTGGTGCTGAGAGCCCCCCCGGCCGCGGGGGTCGCGGTGAGAAGGGGTTGGGGGCCCCAAATTAAACCAAAGAGGGATCGGGACCCCCCCCCACGGAGCAGGAGGGGCCTGGAACCCCCAAAACCAAACACGGGGGAGGGGAGCGGGGACTGGGGGAACGATGGGGAAGGCGGGGGAAAGAGGGGGATGGGACACCCAAAAAGGATCAAGACAACTTGAGGTGGCCACCTTTCTATGTGGATGGTAGCCAATGGTAGCCAATGCTTTTTCCCAGTCCATGGGATCCCAGTCTGTGCAATCCCAGTCGATGTGGTCCCAGTCCATATAATCTCAACCCAGTTTATCCCAGTGTGTACCGTCCTGATCCCTATGGTCCCATTCCATATGGTCCCAGTCCATAGGATCTCAGTCCAGGTGATCCCAGCCCATGTTTGATCCCAGTCTGTGTGGTTCTGCACACACTGCCAGGGTCTGAAATTCCAGTCACCAGCCAGGAAAAAATGTTCCTGCCCTTGAATGTCCTTGCTGTCCTCTCAACGAGTTATAATAAAACTAAAAATCAATAAATTTGAATTTAAATAAAATAGAATAAAAATGAAATTTAAAAATTTCAACTCTTACAACCCTCCCAGGGCTCCGCTGCCGGAATCAGCAGGAGTGGTGTTGGCCTCTTCAGGGGAGTTAGAGTGGGACCCGACCAGAGCGGGGGCCCTTAAACCCCAAAAATCCAGCCTGGGGGGCAAAACATCCCCTACAGCGGCTTGGAGTGAGTCCCCCAGAAAAATGTCACTTAAAGCTGTCATGATCACCCCTGAAAAGGGGCTTGTGGGGCTGTGGCCCCACAAACACCTGAAAATGGGGAGGAAAAAACACCCTTGGAGGGGTGAGGTCCCCCCAAACATCCCTAAAAAGAGAAAAACTCCTCTTCAGAGGGGCCTGAAGACCTTTCAGGGCCCTCGAGGAGGGACAAGATCCCCTCCTCTGCTGGGGCCTCTCCGAGCCGGGAGCTCTCCCGTTGGCGGCTGCCCTCGGGGGAGCCCCGAACGACGGCGGCTCCTGGGCTGAGCCCCCCTCAGCCGGGGCTGTGGAGGGAACTGGGGGGGCTGGGACGGGGCCTGGGGGTCCTGGGGTGACCTGGGGGAGCCTCAGTGGGTCCCACCTCCCCCTGTGCCCCCTCTCCCACCCCCTTCCCAATATTGCCCCCAAACAAAAGCTTGTGGCTGTGCCCCCACCGACCTCCAGCCCTGGGAACCTGGAGCAAGCGGAAACCACAACTTTGCAAATGCTACCTGTGCCTGAAGCAAATGGAAAGAGAACTGGGGTGTGAAAAATAAAGCTTGTTTATTTTCAGAAAAACAGCAAAGAAAACACAGAACACATTCACATTGTAAGAATATTTGTAACAACAACTATCTATGGAACTTATATACCTAAGAACATATCTAACAAAAGTCTATGAAACGTTTTTACAGAAGACAAAAAGAAGCCCTAAAACCTATAGCCTAAAGACAACAACAAACTCTACAACGTATGTACAAAAGGGTGGCATCTCTGTCCGGGATCTCCATCGGTCCTTGAGGAAAAGCAAGAGGCACGGTCACTCCAATCAGGCAGAGAGGGCTCTTCCATGTGCCCCCAGACTGGCCCAGCAAGCGCAGCACAGGCTGGGGATGGCCACCAGAACCCAATGCACCGGGTCCCACATCCCTGAGCAGGGACCACCCAGCCCAGTCCCAGCCTGGCAGCAGGGGACCCGCTCTGCCTGTGGGGACCACATGCCTGTCCTGCTGCTGGTATTGCTCTTCATCCCAAGATCATGGCCTCTTCCTCATCTTTCTCATCAATGTCCATGTCCTCAAGGTACTCTTCCATTTCCACGTCCATCTCCTCTTCCACATCTACCTCCATCTCTTCTTCACCAGTCTCTTCTCCATCCACTTCCATCTCCTCCTCTGGATCCATCTCCATGTCCACCTCCATCTCTTCCTCTCCAGTCTCTTCTCCATCCACTTCCATCTCCTCCTCTGTATCAATCTCCATGTCCACCTCCATCTCTTCCTCTCCACTCTCTTCTCCATCCACTTCCATCTCCTCCTCTGGATCCATCTGCATGTCCACCTCCATCTCTTCCTCTCCAGTCTCTTCTCCATCCACTTCCATCTCCTCCTCTGTATCAATCTCCATGTCCACCTCCATCTCTTCCTCTCCAGTCTCTTCTCCATCCACTTCCATCTCCTCCTCTGTATCCATCTGCATGTCCACCTCCATCTCTTCCTCTCCACTCTCTTCTCCATCCACTTCCATCTCCTCCTCTGTATCAATCTCCATGTCCACCTCCATCGCATTGTCTCCACTCTCTTCGCCATCCACTTCCATGTCCTCCTCTCTATCAGCCTGCATGTCCACCTCCATCTCGTCCTCTCTCTCGGTGACAGCCTGCAGAGGTAGCAACACCTCAGAGTGGGGTCCCTGTCCCACCCCATCCCCACAGAACTCCAGCCCAGCCGGGCAGCTGGGGGGTGTCCACCTCCATGGAATGGCACTGTACCTTCCTCAGGACAAATGTGAGCATCCTGCAGGGACGGATGACAAAATCCAGGCAACAGAGAGCTTTCAGGACTGATGGGAGTATCAGGGCGCAGGTGACGAGAAGAGTGACAGGGAGCATGGTGAAGGGTGAGCTGGCACGAGGGCTGGCACAGGGTGGGCTGACACAAGGGCCAGTGGTTGTGTTGTGCTCTTTGCTGGACGCTGGAAGTTCCTGCTGGAACATCACATCTGTGACATCACAGTGGATCTAAAGAGCATCTTGTTCCGAGCTGAGCAATCTTCCCCAGCCCATGCTGCTCACAGCCCTGTTGCCAAGGATGGGGCATCCACAGCCTGGGCCAGTGCCTCAGCAGCCTCCGTGTAAAAGAGCAGCTCCCTCAGATCCAACTTCAATCAGCCTCCTGCAGTTGAAAGCCATCCCCCCTTGTCCTGTTGCCACGGGCCCGGCTGAACACTGTCCCCGTCTTTCCTGTGGGACCCTTCCAGTCCTGCAGAGCTGCAGGGAGGCCTCCCCAGTGTCTCCTCTTTCCAGGCTGAGCATCCCCAGCCCCACTTGGACGGCAGTCAGGTAGATCAGGGGGAGTCAAGGCTGAAGTCAAACAGCATCAGGAACTGAGAGGTGGAAGCTTTAGGCCCAGGTTTGCCTCTATAATAACAGTGGAGGGGAAGATGGTGGGACACTGGCTCTGTTCTAACCGCTGAATATTTTCTTTTTTTTTTTTTTTCCTTCTTTTCTGTCATGCTGATGCAGGTGTTGCTGTTTGCAAGGAAGCTTGGCACAATATCCATTGTCTTCTCCATTTGTGAAACACCGAGCAGAGTCTGGGCAGGCTGATGATGCAGAGCAAAACCTGCAAATACACCGGTGATCCTGAGCCTGGAGGGTGCAGCTAAACCCGGCCAAAAATAATTTCTGGAAAGTCAAGCCTGG